>NW_026652282.1:57520232-57546957 GCF_009828535.3 Hylobates moloch | reverse complement strand
TCTCAGCTCACTGCAACCTCCACCTCCTGGGTTCAAACGATTCTCCAGCCTCAGCCTCCTGAGTAGGTGGGATTACAGGTGCCCACCACCATGCCCAGCTAATTTTTGTATTTTTAGTAGAGATGGGGTTTCCCCATGTTGGCTAGGCTGGACTCGAACTCCTGACCTCAGGTGATCCACCCACCTCAGCCTCCCAAAGTGCTGGGATTACAGGCATGAGTCACTGCACCTGGCCAGTGTCGAATTCTTTACTTGCATCATCTCACTTAGTCATCATCCCACAACTGATACCACTTTATGGATGAGGAAACTGAGGCTAGTTTGCTCAAGACCACACAAGTGGCAGAGCTAGGAGGGTTCAATCCCAGGCAGCTTAGCTCTAGAACATATGCTTTTGACTACTATGCTATAATGACATGGGGGTGGGGGGTGGGGGAGGAGGGGATGGGATTTAAAAGGGTGCATTTCCAAGCAGAAACAAGTATGGTCAGATGCACCTTTGGCCATGAGGTACTCCCTAAGAAAGGGGATCTTGAAGAACCAGGACAGCGTGGCCAAGTGAGGAGTGATGCCTGGGAAGGTCTTCGAGAAGCCTGTGGCCTCAGTGCAGAAGTTGCAGAAGGCGCCAAAGGTCAGGAGGCCATGGGGGTGAACCCCCATGAGGTAGTTGTGCTCAGGTGACAGGTCCTTTGTCTTCAGGATCTGCAGCCACGAAGAGAGATGCCAGAGGTGGTGGAATGAGATTACATGGCAGAAACAAGGGTGGTGATACTTCAGGGATCAGGGTGCTCTCTAAAGCAGAGCTTTCCAACAGATTTCCTGAATGGGTTTCAGGAGGGCTGAGATATTGGTCTCTGCGGCCATTGGACAACAAGGATCTATGTCAGTGTGCTTTGTGCAAGTTATCATCGTCTATGAGCACTTTTGTGAAAAAGATCAGGAAGCTTGGCTCTAAAAGTCGGGGCGGTGTTTGTTGTATACTCCAAAGAGTGCCCTGAGGATCAGCATAACAGTACATTTCTGGAACCTCTTCCTGGCATTGTTTCCCGCCAATCCCCTTCCAGTGCCTGCCTAAATAACTTGTATGGAACTTGGAAAACCCTGCTAAGATATCACCATGTCTGTGAAGCCTTTCCTTATCCCCCATCTGAACTACTTCTGTACCTTGTGCCACACAAATAATATACTTTATGCTAATGTGCTCCCCATTAGATGTGAGCTCCTCAATGGCAGAGAATTGCATCCTATTCATTTCTCTGTACTGCTAACATGGTTCAGAGTAGATTTTCAATCCATGCTTATTAAACTGATCTGAACCGTGCTTGCCTTCTGCCTGTGTCAGCTGGCAGGTGATGCCAAGGGTGTCCAAAGTTTCCTAGCTGAGTATGGAGTGCTCAGTAGAAATGTTGAATCTTGAAGTATATCTAGCATAGACTGAGACTTCCCTGGGATACTTATCTTCCTTATGGACAACTCTGGTCATGTGGTATAAATGCCTACCCAGTATTTTGGGAACTCTGAGGACACTGGGGAAGAGATACTTACCGTAATGGGAAAATAGTCCCTGATGTGGGTCCAGACACACCAGTTCCTTACCCAGGCTGAACGCCTGCCACCTGAGACAAAAGAAGCAGTAGGGGATGATGTCAGTGTGTGCCATCCCATACATTCCACGGACTCAGGGATTCCCTAGCATGGCTCTGCTAGAGAGGTGGGAAAGGAGGAGACCCTAGGATGGTCCTGTTTGGCCCAGCTCCTGTGGCTCTGAGAACCTGGCTGCAGGTTATGATGGAACATTCTTCTTTCCAGGTCTGTGAGTCTTACCTCGCTCTGGGGTCTTCCGGTCCAGGAACAACCAGGCAAAGTAAAGCACTGGTAGCGGCCACAAGGATGTAAGCAGCAGGTAGATGAACAATGGCTGCAAGATCCAAACTGACGAGGGACCAAGTTAGACCAAATTTGTGCTGCCAGCAGAACTTGACCATGCCCAGTCCCATCACCAGCCCTCCACGTTACCTAAGCCTCTGGTCCTGGCCCTCAACACAATCCAGGTCCTGTTCACCATCCATGTCTACTTGTCCTTCAAACTTTTCCTCTATCATCTACCATACAGAAGCCCTATTTCTCTGCCTACCTGTCATCCCTGTCCACCTGATTCCCTCTACAGCCACTACCTCTGTACTCCTGCTCTCTACTTCCCACCAGTTTTTTTTCCTCTTGCCCCCATTTGGTCACCATCTTTTTCCTCTTGTCTCCTGTCTCCCTATCCGTCATCCCTCTTTAAGCCACTAGCTCACTCTCCCTCACCCCTATACTATCTATATCTTCCTACACGCTGCCCACCCAGCATCTGCATCCTTCTAGTGTTTCCTATCCACTATGCTAGTCCTCTTGCCCATTCACCATTCTTTCCAATGACACTGTCTTCCCCCATGCTACCACCACCCCACTCCCAGAATAGACAACTCTATGGTTAAAACACAGGCTCTACTTCTTTAAGTCTGGGATGCTAATGTTTCCTCCGTCCTATTCCCCATGATCATAAGGGAGCATTCCCTGAGCCTCACTTTTCCTCTCTAGATAGTAAGGATTAGGAAGTGGCTGAAATTAACTAGATCTACTCATATCCATCATGACCCTGTTCCACCCCCCGCCCCCTCCCACTACATATTCTCACTGTCTCCTGGGACTCTATCTCATTCTTCTCCAGGGCACTTATGGAACTCAAGACTCCTTGGTTTTACTCTCTAGTACAATCTTAGATGATGGAAAGGCTCAAGATGAGACTTCACATGGCCCTAAAAGTCACCCTAGATCTGGCCCTGGCTTCTGACTCTGGCTTCTTGCTATGCACTCTTGGGTCAATACTCACAGATGACAAGGTAGCTCAAAGGCCACTGCAGAAGCATCAGACTCTGGAAGTGACTAGGCTGCTTGGAATGAGGCATGATTCTCGGGAGCCTGAGGGAGGCAAAGATCTCAGAACAGTGTTCCAACCAAAGGTGCCACCAGCCTCTGGAAGTTCACTTAATAGTGAATGCGTATGACTGCGAGGAGTTTGCACCTGCGCTCTTCCCTCTTGTCCTTCCCTGCCCCCCACCCACTGCAGGGGCAGGCTCTGAAGTACAAGGACTGCCCCGTCAGGTCTGGTCCGGCTCATTTGCCCTTTGACTCTCTTTCCTAGGATTATTAGGACATCAAGATGGAGAAAGGTGAGAATGACTGCCATGTAGTCAGAGTGACACAGGGACCTAGAGAAGGTGAAACCCCCTCACAGGCTGCTCAGAAACTATAGGGATTGTGACCTTAGGGAGATGACTGCTGGGAAGGGAGTTCTGGGGATTTGTGATGTGGGGAGCACCTGGGATTTGGCCTTTGTTGCCCTGAAGCAGCCTGCTTTGGGGCTGCCCCAACTTTAACTTTTATTATAAAAATTTCCAAACACACAAAAAGCTAGAAGATGCAACAAATTTTTATCTTCATGTTCATCTTCAACAACTATTAATATTTTTCCATACTTGTTTAATTTATCTCCCCACCTTTTTTTTTCTTGGAGTATTTTAAAGCAGTTCTAAGATAGCGTGTCATTTCACCCCTAAATACATCACTATGCATCTACAAAAAATACAGATGTTTTCTTCCATATTACCCTTAACAAATTTAATAATTCCTTAATAATATCTAATATCCAGTCCATATTCAAATGGCTTTCTATAGTTGGCCAATTTGAATCAGAATCCAAACAAGGTCCACTGGTTATATTTGGATGTTACGTGTCTCATGTCTCAGTCTCTTGCTCTCTGTCTGTCATCATAAAATAGAACCCAGATACAGAAAACCACTTAAAACAAATGTATGGGTTAATGAATTATTATAAGACAAACATCTTGTAACCACCACTTGATGAAGAAGATGAACTTTTCTCTCCACCCCAGGATGCTCTCCATGTGCCCCATTCCAATCACAATCCACTTCCTCCTCCCAAAGTAACCATTATCTTGACATTTAGAGTCATCTTTTCCTGCATTTCTATGGTTTTCTTACCTAAGTGTACTTCCCTAATGACTATGGTTTAGTCTTCCCCATTTTAAATATTGATATGTTGTTGAAGTTTTCTCTCTCTCTTTTTTACTTTTTTTTTTTTAGGCAGGATCTCACTCTGTCACCCAGGCTGGAGTGTAGTGGCGCAAACACAGCTCACTGCAGCCTCAATCTCCCAGGCTTAAGTGATCCTCCAGCCTCAGCCTCCCGAGTAATTGGGACCACAGGTGCGCACCATCATGCCTGGCTAATTTTTTATTTTTTGTAGAGATGGGGTGTCACCATGTTGCCCAGGCTGGTCTTGAACTCATGAGCTCAAGAAATCCTCCCACCTCAGCCTCTCAAAGTGCTGGGATTACAAGCATGAGCCACCACACCTGGCCATTTTTACTTTTTAATTTGGAATAATTTTAGATTTATGAGAGAGTTGCAAAGACAGTACATAGAGTTCCCTACACCCTTCGTGTAGCTTCCCCTTTATGTTAACGTCTTATAAAACAATGGTATATTTATCACAACTAAGAAACCAATTTTGGTGCATTTATATTTACTAACCAGGTTTTATTTGTATTGTATCAATTTTTTTCCACAAATGTCCGTTTTCTGTCCCAGGATCCCATTGGAATCTCACATTGCATTTAATCATCATCTCTCCTTTGTCTCCTCCAATCTGTGACAGCGTCTCTGTTTTTATTTTATTTTATTTTATTTTTTTAACCACATACTCAGATTGGGTTAGTTTCTCGGTCTTTCCGTGGCTTCCATGACTTTGGTGCTTTTGAAGAGTTTAAGTCGGTTCCCCCTCCATCCCTTTCCTTTCCTTACGCTTTAGCTGTTGAAGAACCCACAGCATTTGACCTGTAGAATTTCCCACAGTTTGGATTTTGCTTATCTCATACTTACCTAGGGTGCTTCAGCATGTTCCTCTGTATTTCTTGCAGATTGATAGCTGGATTCAAAGACTATAGTGATTCAGATTTGATCCCTTTGTCAAGATCTTAATTTTCTTTTAATATAGAACAATCTCCCTTCCTCCCCTCCTTTTTTTCCCATGCCACTGACTTAGTGAAGACTGTTTTTCTTTGGAGTAAGCCAGTCTTCCAAGCTTCCATGAGCAGGATTGGGGTGTGGAACATGATTCCTAGGTGAGTCTCAAATACAGGCCAAAGTGGGAGGGGGGAAGCAAAGCCCTCATTTCTCTCTTGGACTCTTGTTGTAACTTTATGCCCATTAAAGCAAACGTGGCTGTGTGTGTGTGGTTTTTGGTTTTGTTTTTTGCTTTTTCCATCTGAAGATTACATGCTTCTAAAGAGATTGGGACCATATCTTATTTGCCAGTATATCTGCTCCTAATGCCTGAAAGCCCTAGGGCCTCGGCGTTAAGAGAAGGATCAGTAAGTGAGGATCTTAGTTTGGGGTCTATGATTGGATGATTTCTTACACGTAATGAGATCACTAGAGTCCTATGGGGGCATGTGTCCTGGGGACTTGAGTGGGGGATGAGAGGCCATACAGAAACAGAAGACAAGGAACACATTACAAAAGGGGAGAAGAAAGAATGAGAGAAAGGAAGGCAGGCGCTCACCTTTGAGGCACTTTGGCAAAAGAAAAAGTTCTGCCTACTTTGCCCTCCCATTCTAGGTCTTCCTGTTTACTGGAAACCAGCCTGGCCCTAGAGCAAATGTTAGCACTCAGGTCTTACGGCACCACTGCCCTACTGATGTGTTGACATCCTGTGGTTGAGGATGGAGACTCGCCCCTGATAATATGGGGGAGATTAGCACTCTGTCTTTCCAGAATAGAATATCCTGGGCCTACACCAACTCCCTCTTCATACTCTCTCATCCTTGTAAATTGTCTTCTCCAGGAAGCAAGCCTCCTGGGTTAACTTTTAATAATATGTGAATTCTCAGTTTTTCTCCTCTATTTCCTCCTGCCTCCCTTGGAAAAAAAGGGAAGTAAGTTGTTGAGAAGACATTCAAGCTAAGAGAGTTAGTTGATCTGTATATATATTTTTCTTTTTAGCACTAGATCCCAACCATTCCCTTAGTATTTTAACGTTTACAATGCCATGGATCTCCACATGATAATACGCAACAAACTAAAGCCACTATATATATACATCTTGACAGTATTTATATGCATTTGAAAGAAAAGTGTGCTGCAAGCATATTATTTATTCATTCTAAACAATGCTTGGGTCAGGTAGAGGTTTCCGGAATCCTTGTAATAATTAAGTTACTCCTCCACTCCTCAGAGGTTTGCACCTCCAGGTTGGAAACAATGGCTTGCTTGCTTTTTTCCAAAACGGAAATTTATTTCCTTTTTTTTCTGATTATGAAAATAATCCATGTAAATCATAAAATTTTCAGAGCACTCAGAAAAGTAAAAGGAAACAAAAGTCATTCATGATCTCACTACCCAGAAATGACCACTGTTAACTGTTAACATCCTGGTATCTATCTTTCTTGACTTTTTGTCTATACAAATACAAGCATAGGTATAGAGTCACTGTTAAGAGTTCGGGCTCTTGAGTCCAACATATCTAAGTCTATGTCTCAGCTCTGCCACTTAAGTGAACTATGGCAGATGATTCAATCTCTTAGTGCCTCCGTTTCCTCATAAGTAAAAAGATAATTATAATACCCACATCACAGAGTTGTCAAGAAGTTAGAATAATTCATGTGAAGCGTTTTGATCAGCGCCTTGCTCATATATATGATCATATTAAAAGCTCAATACATGTTAGTTATATATATTAACCAAAATGGGATTATATTCTATGTCCCATTTTGTGACCTGCTTTTTCACCCAAAAGTATATCGTGGGCATTTTTCATGTCAATCTTCTTCTATAACATCATACATAGCATTTCATTGTATGGGTATGCTATAATTCATTTAACCCATCTCCTATTATGCAAGAAGCACTTATTTTTAGATAAGTCTCTTTCACGCTCTGGTCAGATCTTTAGCTCTTTTAATGGTAGGTGAAATGTCACTGATCAGAAACCCTCCTTTACTTGGAGCCTTCTCAATGGCACTGCTATGTCCTCTCCCCCAGCACTTCCTAGGAGTTAGTGGTACAGAAAGTGAAATGCATTTTTTTTTTTTTTTGAGACAGAGTCTCACTCTTGTCCCCTAGGCTGTAGTGCAATGGCATGATCTCGGCTCACTGCAACCTCTGCCTCCTGGGTTCAAGTGATTCTCCTGACTCAGCCTCCTGAGTAGCTGGGATCACAGGTGTGTGTGTGCCACAACACCTGGCTAATTTTTGTATTTTTAGTAGAGACGGGGTTTCACCATGTTGGCCAGCCTGGTCTCGAACTCCTGACCTCAACTGATCCACCCGTCTTGGCCTCCCAAAGTGCTGGGATTATAGGGGTGAGCCACCGCACCCGGCCTGTGAAATGTATTCTTAAGCTTCCATCAACCTGGGTAGGTTCCAGGGATCAGGTAGCCAGGTTAGCAGAATCAGCCTCTCTCTCCAAGGAGATGACCATGTCTGAACAAAGGGCTTGATTTTCTTCTCCAAACAACTCAGGAAGCACACGCCATGGTCTGAATGTGTTCCCCAAAGTTCATGTGTTAGAAACTTAATTCCAAATACAATGCTGTTAAGAGGTGGGCCTTTAAGGGATAATTAATGTCATTATCACAGGAAGGGGCTAGTTATCATGGGAGTAGGTTCTTTATCACAAGAGGGGATTCATTATAAAAAGAAGTTTGGCGCTTTCTTGCTCTCACTCTTGCTCTTCTGCCTTCTACCATGGGATGACGCAGTAAGAAGATCCTCACCAGACGCAGGCCCCTTAAGTTTGGACTTCTCAGACCCCAGAACTAGAAGAAATAAATTTATTTTCTTTGTGAATTACCCAGTCTGTAGTATTCTGTTATGGCAACACAAAATTGTCTAAGACAGCAGGTTTCATGAAGGCCCACAGTATCCTACTAGACCTGGCAGGGCTGTTGTTTGGATTCACCTCAGTTAAATTGAGGAAATGTTTAAATGCAAGCTAAGTCCAGGGCTGAGGTGAAGCCTGGAAAAATGAGACTTGTAAGTCCCATCACTGAGGTCGGCCTGTACCCAGGATAAACTAGGTAAGAAATCCGTGTTTCATCAGTGTCTTGGTTTCTAGGCTTTTCTATTGTTTTGTTTTCCTTTTGAGAAAAATTCAGTCAGCTTCACCTGAACTAATGATCAGTGTTTTACAATTTCCTAGGCCAGAATGTCTGGGGCATCCAGGGATTTTCTTGGTATCTGGGTGGTCCTGGCCACCCTACCTGAATGACATATTTTTAAAAAAGTAATAGCTAAAAGAAAACCTGGGAATGTGGAGAACTGGTTGTTAGTAAGGACATGATCCTTTCCTTTTGTTTTTGTTTTCTTAATGTGACATCAAGAAATTGTAGTAATCGTAATCCTTGGCGAATGACATACTTTCATTGTTTTATGAATGTCCTTCTTTTCTATCTATGTATCCATGTATGTATGTATGTATGTATATATCTATCTATCTATCTATCTATCTATCTACCTACCTGCCTACCTATCTATCTTTATGGATCCAGGTTTTTCCAGTTGGAGTTTCCCTCTCGAGCACTACACATGTAAAGTACTGTCTTGCCCCTCGATCACAAGTTAGCAGCTACTTATCTGGCCTTGGTCTCCACTTTCTTCTCTGAGAGCTGAAGGTATCTTCTTGATGCTACAGCTTTGGTAATAGAATTCTTCTTTCCCTTATCTTCAGTCCCTGGCCTGTAAGAATTCATCAGAGCAGATTCAAACTCTCAAGTGAGTTCTGTCACAATAGGATGTGGGCAGCAAATAGCTAAAATAGGTCACAGAGAATGAAGAGGTGTCAACATTCTCCTAAGCCAATGTTTGGTCATATGAGGATCTAGGTATCAAGACACAACTTGATGTTCTAAGATCTGGAAGGTCAGCAAGTAGGGAGGTCAAGGCAAAAATAAACCAAGAGGGAAGGCCACTCCAAAAAGCGGCAAAGCCAGTGGAAACCACCCAGGCCTAGTCCTAGGTCAAAGGTTAGTGGATATCAAAAGGGCAAGTGATCTTGGTCTCTCTGTCTGGATGATTAGAACAATCAGACAGGAGTCTTGCCATTTTCACACCTGCTTTGATATGCTGGGCCAGGCTGTCATGCAGTGTCACTGGCTAACCTCAGCTTATACCCACGTTAATCTACCTGCCTCTGGCTTTCTACCTTTTCATTTTAAACGTGTTTTTGTGCAAAACAATTGGATGAATTCATGCTGTAGGGTGTGTGTGTGTGTGTGTGTGTGGAAATAGCCAAGGTAGGGGCAGCAAAGATCGAGGATTTAATGCAGTGTGATAGCTGCAGGAGTGAAAACCATGGTGTGCAAAGAAAGAATCTGTCATATCACAGAATGTCGCTAGGCAAATGCTATCTGGCAAGCTGCTTCCGTTTCTCCAACATGACTGAACTGTGAGGGACTGAGAACCCATCAGTCTGAAGGGCAATGGTTTATTGGCTGCAAACTCTCTGGGGCCTATGCACCCACCAGGGACTCTTTCTCATTCATTCTCAAGTCCAGGAATGGCTGCCTGTGCCCACTGGGTAACATTCATGCATCTCATACATTATATCCTTCGTAAGTAGTTAACCCCATTGGCCCCTTGATGTTTCTGGAAGATCTTAGTTTCCCACTCTTTTCATCTTTGGTGTCAGAGAGACTACAAGAGACATCAAGAATCATAAAACTGGGCTGGGCGTGGTGGCTCGCGCCTGTAATCCTAGCAGTTTGGGAGGCTGAGGCAGGTGGATTACTTGAGGTCAGGAGTTCAAGACCAGCCTGGCCAACATGGTGAAACCCCATCTCTACTAAAAATACAAAAAATTAGCTGGACATGGTGGTGGGCACCTGTAATCCCAGCTACTCAGGAGGCTGAGGCAGGAGAATCACTTGAACCTGGAGGTGGAGGTTGCAGTGAGCTGAGATCACGCCATTGCACTCCAGCCTGGGCAACAAGAGCGAAATGCCGTCTGAAAAAAAAAAAAATCATAAAATTTTTCATCTTCTCTTCTGGGAGAAGTAGCTGGTGTGGCTTGGCATTTCCAAGGCTTTGTCTTTATCTTCTAAGAGATGGCATGCTTGCCAAAGTTACTGTAGCTACTGGGGCTGCGGGCGGAGAGGGATGCCCTTCACTGCAGGGTAGTGGGGAATTACATAAATTTTTATTGTCCTTAATATGTTCTCAAAACTAAACTAAACTTAGTGTATGGTTTATTCAGCCTCTGGGAATGAGAAAAACATCTTTTATGCCACAAAACTGTGACCTGTTACATAGAGGAGGCAGGGAGACCTAGAAGGAGTCAAGACCTACAAGCTGAGCCAGAGGTTGCAAACTCAAATGTCTCTAGGGATCAGAGATATAGAGACCAGGGAACCAGGCTGAGAGTTGTAACAAGGAATGGTGGGGAGTATGTTGACCCAGAGAGGGCGTGTTCCTTCTAAAGGCCTTCAAATTTAGTTTCTCCAACTTTTTTAAGAAAAAACTTCAAACATACAGGAAGGTTGAAAGAATAGTATAATAAACAACTGTATATCATCTACCTCTCAAATTCGACAATTAATATTGTACATATTTATTTTATCTCTCTGTACATATATGCATATGTACACATGTATACATGTGTACATATGCATATATGTATGTATGTGTGTCTTGTTTCTCTGAACCATTTCGAATTTAAAAACAACCATAACTGTGCTGTCCACATAAAACACAACTACAAACAGATTTAGCCCAAGGGCTGCTAATTTGTTACCACAGGGGAAGGGCTGGTATGAGGTGCATAGACCAAGTGTTGGGCGCCAAGTCCTGGTAGTGCAATCAATAGCAGAGAGACCTGGCATGGAACAACGGGTGGACTAGCAGAAACAGGCATGGCCTTCTAGCTCCTTCCCTGTCTTCTTGTTTCTGAAAAGAATATGTAATGCTTTTCAGATCTACTAGGGTTTTTTTTATTTTCCTTTTTGTGTTAATTATGAAATGTATCATACATATAAAAGAGTTGAAAGAATAATAATGCAAATACATGTGTGTCTGCCATCTGACTTAAGAAATAGATGCTACCAGTAGTTTCTAAGGCCCCTGTGTGCCTCTCCCTGTTCTCATTCCCCCGTGCCCTCCCCCACCATGAGTAACTGATGTGTTTATCTATCATTCCGTTGATTTTATTTACAGTTCCATCATATATGTGTGTCTCCTTAAACAATAAAACATTTAGGTTTGTCTGCTTTTGACATAGAAACATTACACACACACACACACACACACACACACACACACACAGAGTATTCTTCTGTTACTTGATTGTTTTCACTCAACACTATGATTTTGATACTCATCTTTGTTGACATATGCAGCGCTGCTTTTTGTATTCCATTGTATGAATATGGATGTACCACAGTTCATTCATCCATATTCTTATTGATGGACATTTATATTGTTTTTTGCTATTATGTACATTGCTTCTAGAACATTCTATTTTATGTCTTCTGGTGCTCATGTGCAAAAGTTTCTCTAGGATCTATAACTAAGAGTGGAACTGCTGGGTTATACGGTCTGTGTGTATTCAATTGTACTAGAGTATACTAGATTGTTTTCCAAAGTGATTGCATCAGTATATGCCTTTGCCAGGGTGTGAGAGTTCACATTGCTCCATATCCTCTCTAACACTTGGCTTTAACTAACTTTAAAATTTTTGCCAGTCAGTTTAGTGTGAGATGCTACCTTGCTGTGGTTTTAATGTGCATTTCCTTAATTACTAATGAGTTTGGGTGTGTCAGTTCATATGTTTATGAGCAATATTTCTTCTGGAAAATTCTTGTCTATGTTGTTATTGATTTTTCTATTGGTTGTTTTCCTCTTATTGATTTGCAGGAGCTCTTGATATATTCCATATATTAATCCTTTGTCAGTTAGGTGCTGGAACTGTCAACATACCAATGTGCAGTGGGGTATGGAGGACATAGCCTCCAGAGCCAGACTACGTGGATTCAAATCCCAGCTCCACTTTTTACTAACTGTGAGATCTCACACAATTTAACCTCTCCGTGCCTCAGTTTCCTTAACCTCTTTGAGCTTCTTTGTTCTTATCTGTGGAGTACCTAATTCATAAGTTATGATGATGATTAATTGATTTAATATGTGTAAAGTATTTAGAATGGTGTCTGTTTCATAGTAATCAAGACAGTTTTTTTAAAAAAAGCTTTTATTTTAGGCTCTGGAGCACATGTGCAGGTTTGTTTTATAGGTAAACTCATGTCACAGGGGTTTGTCGTACAGATTACTTCATCACCCAGGTACTAAACCTAGCACCCATTCGTTATTTTTTCTGATCCTCTCCGTCCTCCCTTCTTCCACCCACAAGTAGGCCCCAGTGTCTGTTTGTGTCCATGTGTTCTCATCATATGGCTCCCACTTATAAGTGAGAACAAAGGCATAGTTTTAAATAAAATGCTCCTCTGAGAGTAGGGATTTAAAAAAAAATTTATAAAGTAACTTTTATTTTGTCGCAATGTTTTCTCTTTTAAATTTCTAACAAAGTAATAAATTCAAGTAATAAAAAATAAAATAGTAAAGAGGGTTTATGATGAAAAGGAACATTTAGTTATCTAACCCTGTCTCCACTTCCTAAGGGAAAATAATTTTAACTCATTTTGGTTTTAATTCTGGTGATTATCTCCCTAAGTCTAAACAATATGCTTTGATCTGTTCACTGATGTATCTGAAAGGCTGTTGACAATGCCTGGCACATAGTAGGTGCTCAATAATATTTGTTGAATGAATTCTCCTTTTCCTAGTTGGTAGATTGTCTTTTCACTTTTTATTTATTTATTTATTTATTTGAGAGAGAGTCTCACTCTGTCACCCAGGCTAGAGTGCAGTGGTGCGATTTCAGCTCACTGCAACCTCCACCTCCTGGGTTCAAAGAATTCTTGTGCCTCAGCCTATCAAGTAGCTGGGACTACAGATGCACATCACAATGCCCAGCTAATTTTTGTATTTTCTGTGGAGATAGGGTTTTACCATGTTGGCCAGGCTGGTCTCAAATTCCTGGACTCTAGCAATCCGCCCACCTCAGCCTCCAAAGGTGTTGGGATTAAAGGCGTGAGCTACTTTGCCCAGCCCTTTTCCCTTTTTTAGAGATTTTTTTTCAAGTTCTTAATTTTAACTTGGTTGAATTTATCAGTCCTTTCTCTTGAGGTTTATACTTTTTGTGTGTTGTTTAATCAATTCTTCTCCATCTGAGGTTTTAAAGATATTTTCCTATGAATTTTCTTCCTAAATTTTAAGTCTATTTTTCTTAAAAATTTATTCATAACTTTAGGGAAAAGAAAGGGCTGCAAAAATAGCAGGTTTAGATAGTTACAGAAAAGAGTCTCCGCAAATATTGACCGGGGTGATTCTTAGTCTGTAAATGGGGCTGGGCTAAGCCTCTTGGCTCCTCTTCAAGCTCCTTCCCTGATGTTTTTAGTGTCAGGGCCGAGCCTTCCATCCTAGCCCTCCTCTGCCAACCACTGCTACCTCACATTTTCTCTAGCTAAGATTCCTTGAAGAAAAGTACAAGTAAAAGGACTTAAGTGAAGTCTATTTTATATCTCATTCATTTGTTCAACAAATATTTATTGTGTGCTATGTTTCATGCAGTGTTCTAAGTGCTGGGGTTACAGAAGTGAACTAGACAAAGTCTCTGTCCTCATGGTGCTTACATTCTAGGGAGAGAAGACAACAGCAAACACATATATAATATAATATGACATAATATAATACCAAGCTGTGCTACATTCTGCAAAATAAAAGAAATCAGAGTAAGGGGGCTGGGGAATGGGTTGCAATTTTAGATAGGTTGGCAAGGGAAGGCATGTGGCTCTAGGGGAAATGTCACTGTAGACAGAGAGAATAGCAGGTACAAAGTCCTTGAGGCAGGAGCATGCTTAACTTGTTCAAGGGGCAGCAAGTGGGCCAGTGTGGTGGGCAGCAAGTGGGCCAGTGTGGTGAGCAACAAGTAGAGAAAGGAGTAGGAAGTGGGGTCAGAGAGGTAGTGGTAGGGTTAGCCATGGCAAGTCTTTGAGGACATAAGTTACCCTGAGTCATCAATGACTGCCTATTGGGCAGTAGCAAGGAGTAGGGCTGGATTTCTATTCTGGTCTCTTGGTCCCTGGTTTCTCTTCCCTTCACTACCCATTTAATCTTTTGAAATTTCCCTTTGCACTTGTCACTTTCAGGTACTATTGCTTATGAGATAAAGGCCAAATTTCACAGTCTCTGAAAGCTCTCCCATGTTGTTCCCTGCACCTGGAATACCCACACATCTCTTCTTTGCCCAAGGTGGCATGACCAACCCAGTCAAGACAAAAAGCCAGTTTTCTTGACTCTCCGTTGTAACAATAAGAACATGTTAGAACTAGAATGATTTCTGTTAGTTGGGATGTAGGTTCAGTGCATGTGACAGAGATCCAAAATAAAATATGGCTTAAATAAGTTAAAGATCTATCTCTTTCTTTCTCTCAGTCACCACAAGGTATCTGCGTTACTGTGGTAGTTCTGCTCAGTGAAGTTGTTAGGGGCCTGGGCCCCTCCATCCCTGGGGTGTTGGCCTTACTTGCATTATCCACGCTGGTTCATCACCAGGTCTCCCTAGACCATTGTAATAGCCTCTTAATGACCTCCCTGCTTTGGCATTTGCCCTATTAAATTCTATTTTCTACAAGACAGCTAGAGGAAGGCTTCTAAACTGTAGGCCAGATTTTGCCATTCCCTGCTCAAAGCCCTTCCAATGATGACGACAATCTCTAGACACTGATGTGCAGTGATTTCCAGAATATATTTTAGTGAAAAAAGCAAGATACAGAGCAGCATATATAGTAATACTACCTTTTGGGTTAGATGGGGGGAACAATATATATATATTTTTTATATATTATATACATTATTATATATTATATAGAATATGTATTTGTACATATATAAAACATGTTTATATGTACAAATACATATATATAGAAATGCTTTTATTGCAAAAAGTACTCTAGAAGGAAAACAAACCCCAAATTAACAATAATGGTTATCCGTAGGGAGAGGGAAGGGACAGGTTAGAGGGGGTGGAGATGGAAGTGAGATGTCTCTGAATATACTGTATCATATCAGCTAATAAGTGTGGAGGGAATGATAGAAATAGAAAAACATTATTGTACAACCTCTGATGCAATAATAGTGTCAGTCAACGATGATCATTGGCTGCTAAAACCATGAGGTGAAAGGTTGATGTAGAATGTCACAATGAAAAGATCACGCTGTCACCACCTGCACTTCTGATCAATCTTAGAATCACTAAAAGTGGGGCAACCTATACTTATGAAGTATAAGTATACTTCATATATATGAAGGACCTACCTATACTTATTCTTACCTCTAAAGTTAATCCTGAATCTAAACAAGCCTTGGACTAACTTTCAGTTTACAGGAAATGGAATAAAGGAACAAATTAAAAGATACCACAGGGAAGCAAGCAGAGAAATCCAGAATCCAGGACTTTTTACAGGACAGTAATCCAGTTTCTTTAAGAAGTCAGTGGATCCGGGCTTGGAGACATGTACCTGTAGTCCCAGCTACTTGGCAGGCTGAGGCAGGAAGATTGCTTGAGCCCAGGAGCTCTGGGCTGGAGTGTGCTATGTCAGTGGAGTATCTGCACTCAGTTTGGCACAAGTTTGGCATTGATATGGTGACCTCCTGGGAGCAGGGGACCACCAGATTGCTTAAGGAGGGGTGAACTGAGCCAGGTTGGAAATAGAGCAGGTCAAAACTCCAGTGCTGATCAGTAGTGGGATCACGCCTATTAATAACCACTGCACTCCATCCTGGGCAACATAGTGAGACCCCTTTTCTTAAAAATAAGTCCGTGGTATAAAAAAAGTGAGGCACAGGAGATGAAGGACTGCTTTAGATGAAAATAATTTATGGGACATCATAAACCAACTGGAAAAAATATTTTTAAGGCAATGAGGGAAATTTGACTATGGACTGAGCATTAGATGATACCAAAGGGTTAATTTTGTTAGTTGTGATAATGGCTTTATTTTTATGTAAGAAAATATTCATATTTTTCAGATGTGACATATGTAAGGGTGAAATTTGCTTTAAAATACTTCAGCAAAAACAGAAAATTTGAAATAGATGAAGAAAGTGGCATTATCTTGATAATTGTTGAATCTAGGTGATGAATTTATGGAGGTTCATTATACTATTCTCTCTACTTTTGTATCTGTTTAGAAACTTTCCTAATAAAACATTTTAACTCCTCCAGCAATTCCTCCTCTCACTTAGAAAAAATATCCAAAGTCAACACCTTGATCCCTGAGGTCCTACTTGATCTAGTCCCTGTTACCTCTCTCACCTCATCTTCCATTCTCCCCCTGTTCATTTCACCCCAGCCCGTTACCAGGCCATCTTGCAGTTCCCTAAACATGCCAAGTAGATTCCTTCTCAGTATTTTTGTCCTTACTGGTCCCTTTGCTTGGACTGTTCTTCCCCCAGCGGCAGCTGGTTGCCTCACTTCATTCAGCTCTCTATCCAAATAACACATTTCCAGGAAGGGTCTCTGTCAGAACCCCCGCTGAAATAGGACTCCCGCTGAGCCCTTGATTTTTCTTCATGGTACTTGTCACTACCTAATGGTGTGGCTTGCTTACTTGATTGATTGTCTGCCTCCCTAAACTAGAATACAAACTCTCTGAGGGCAGAGTCTTTGTTTTATTCAGTGCTGCAATCCCAACATCTGTTAGGTTGGCACAAAAGTAATTCTTTTTTTACCTTTCCTTTTTTTTTTTTTTTTAAGACAGAGTCTCACTCTGTCACCCAGGCTGGAGTGCAGTGGTGTGATCTCAGCTCACTGCAACCTCTGCCTCCCAGGTTTGAGCGATTCTTCTGCCTCAGCCTCCCGAGTAGCTGGGACTACAGGCACGCGCCACCATGCCCAGCTAATTTTTGTATTTTTAGTAAAGACAGGGTTTCACCATATTGGCCAGGCTGGTCTCGAACTCCTGACCTTGTGATCTGCCTGCCTCGGCCTCCCAAAGTGCTGGTACAGGCATGAGCCACTGCACCCGGCCTTAGTGCAAAAGTAGTTCTATTAGGTTGCACCAACCTAATAGAACAGTGGTTGCCACACAGTAGGAACTCCATAAGCATTTGTTAAAATAACCAAAGAACAGGGTAGTGATCACTTGAAAGCACTGAGTGATTTGTCAGGTTGACACATTTGCTGAACTGCTAATCCTCTACGAACACCATGTGCTATAATGACCTGTATATGCCATATGGTGTGAGAGATCTCAGAGATAAAGAGTGAGGCATCTCCCAGGCTCTGCTTGTCTTCAGGGAGGACTTGTTTGCACAGATGCTTTGGGGCTGTGTTACCTGGCTCACCTCCAGGCAGTTGGTTTGTAAAGGGGGTGGAGCCCTCCTCTAGCTATCAGCATGACTGCTCTGTTTTCTGACTCACCAGTTCCCTGTCCAAGGCCATCCCTAAGCTCTTATTTTCTTCCAGTTACTGGGGAAAACAGGAAAACTGGTTGTTGAGAAAAAGCGCCAGCAGGTCTTGGGAGCCAGCATGTAGGCTCTAAATGTTTTTAATTCTTCCTCAGACACCATGCCTTGAGACTGTGGTGGTTTATGTTGTGGAGGCCTGAAAAGAGGGAGTTCCCTGTGACAGTCGTGGATCTGGCAGCAGCAGTGAGTCTGAAGGTCTGTTTCCTTCCCTCAACAAGGAACTGTTCCCCTATCTACATTACATCCAACCTCTCCCTTGTCCCTCTTGATACTTTCTTGTTATGCAGTGACAGAATAGAAGTGAGCTTGGGCCTGTGGCACCTGAGGGATGCCTGAGCAGAGGCCCCATTCATTTCTTTTCAGCTCAACAAATGCTAAGGGACCTTGACCACTGATTTTGCTGCACATGAGGATAATAGTGTTGTGCCATTGGGTTGGAGTCTTGCTTCTGCCTAAAAAGCACCAGGGCCAAGGAAAAACATTTGTAGGCTCTGAGGGGGGCCCCACTGTTTTCTCTTAAGGGAAGAGACCACAAAGGAACTGCAAACAGAGGGACTCTAAATCCCCAGCCCATCTTCTGAGAGTCCCTTCGGCTTTTTCTGTTATTTTTATGGTTTGATGATTTAAATGAAACTCTTTAATCTAATTACAATACACGTAGGTATACGGCATGACATTTTAGCTCTTTCCTCCAAATAATAGCTTACTTCCCCTGTAGCACCATTTATTGAACAATCCACCTCTTCCTTGTTTATTTGTTTATTTGTGAGGCTTCCTTTATCCTGTATTCAGTGTGTGTGTGTGTGTGTGTGTGTGTGTGTGTGTCTGTGTGTGTCTGTGTGTGTGTACACACAGACATATATATATATATATGTTATTTTGACTGTTTATTCTTTCAGATGAATTTTAGAATAAATTTCTTACATTTCAGACAAAACCCTGTTAGTATTTTATGTACATTAAACATTCAATTTAATTTGGAAATAATAGCTTCACAACATTGAATTGTCTCATCCAGGAACATGGTAAATCTCTCTGTTTATTCCCACATTCCTTTATGTATCTCATTAATGTTTGTAGCTCTTTCTCCCATTGTGTTTTCTGGTCTGGTTGTTATTGGCATATAGGAAAAGTTTATTTTTGTGTATATTATCTTGTATTTAGCTGAACTATCTTATCAATTCTAACAATTTCTCAGCTTCTTCTCTTGAGTTTTTAAAGTAAACAACCATATTGTTTGCAAATAACTTACAGCTTAGTTGTTCCCAGGCCAAGTTCAGACATTAGGCTCTCATAAGGTAAACTCAAATCCTATTGGTACAATATAATAACACATTGTAATTTGTTCCTGAAGACTCATCTCACACTGTAAAAATGCCAAAATTGATCATGAAAATAAATGAAAAGAAAATCCAAATATATTATTTTAAAAACTCTTGCTAGCTATGTAAAACCAAACATGTAATAGAAATTCTACATCATAAATGCTTCTGTTGGATTGACTAGCCTAAAAAAAAAAAGAAATGCTTCTTTTGGAGGATTATTTTTTCTCAGAGACTGGACTATCTCAGATGCCTTAAAATAGACATCTATTGTGAAGAACATATGAAAAACTACTGAATTTGTACACTTTAAAAAAATGAATTATATAGTATATTAGTGTGTTCTCATGCTGCTAATAAAGACATACCCGAGACTGGGTAGTTTTTAAAGGAAAGAGGTTTAATTGACTCACAGTTCAGCATGGCTTGGGAAGCCTCAGGAAACTTACAGTCGTGGTGGAAGAGGAAGCAAACACATCCTTCTTGACATGGCAGCAGGAAGGAGAATAATGAGTGAAGAGGGGAAAAGCCCCTTATAAAATCATCAGATCTCAGGAGAACTCACTCACTACCACAAGAACAGCGTGAGGGTAACCACCCCCATAATTAAATTACCTCTCAGCCAGGTGTAGTGGCTCATGCCTGTAATCCTAGCACTTTGGGAGGCCTAGGCAGGTGGATCGCCTGAGGTCAGGAGTTCAAGGCCAGCCTGGCCAACATGGAGAAACCCTGTCTCTACTAAAAATACAAAAATTAGCCTGGCATGGTGGCGGGTGCCTGTAATCCCAGGTACTCAGGAGGCTGAGGCAAGAGAATGGCTTGAGCATGGGAGGCAGAGGTTGCAGTGAGCCAAGATTGCACCACTGCACTCCAGCCTGGGAGACTGAGCAGGACTCTGTCTCAAAAAAAATAAAATAAAATAAAAATAAAAAACTCTCACTACGTCCCTTCCACGACACATGGGGATTATGGGAATTACAATTCAAGATGAGATTTGGGTAAAAACACAGCCAAACCATCATTCTGCCCCTGGCCCCTCCCAAATCTCATGTCCTCATATTTCAAAACACAACCATGCGCTTCCAACAGTCCCCCAAAGTCTTTTTTTTTTTTTGAGACAGAGTTTCACTCTGTCACACAGGCTGGAGTGCAATGGTGCAATCTGTCACCCAGGCTGGAGTGCAATGGTGCAATTACAACAATTGGCTAATTTTTGTGTTTTTAGTAGACATGGGGTTTCACCATGTTGGCCAGGCTGGTCTCGAACTCCTGACCTCAGATGATCCACCTGCCTTGGCCTCCCAAAGTGCTGGGATTACAGGGGTGAGCCACTGCACCTGGCTGTTCCAAAGTCTTAACTCATTCCAGCATTAACTCAAAAGCCTAAATCCAAAGTCCCATCTGAGACAAGGCAAGTCTCTTCTGCCTATGAGCCTGTAAAATCAAAAGCAAGTTAGTTACTTCCTGGATATAATGGAGTACAGGCATTGGGTAAATACACCTGTTCCAAATGGGAGAAATTGGACAAAACAAAGGGGCTACCGACTCCATGCAAGTCCTAAATCCAATTAGGCAGTGATTAAACCTTAAAGTTCCAAAATGATCTCTTTTGACTCCATGTCTCACATCCAGGTCATACTGACTTGGGAGGTGGGCTCCCATGGTCTTGGGCAGCCCTGCGCCTGTGGCTTTGCAAGGTACAGCTCCCCTCCTGGCTTCTTTCACAGGCTGGCATTGAATGTCTGTGGCTTTTCCAGGTACATGGTGCAAGCTGTGGATGGATCTACCATTCTGTGTTCTGGAGGATGGTGGCCCTCTTCTCACAGCTCCACTAGGCAGTGCTCCAGTGGGGACTCTGTGTTGGGGCTTCAACCCCACATTTCTCTTCTGTACTGCCCTAGCTGAGGTTCTCCATGAGGGCCCTGTCCCTTCAGCAAACTTCTGCCTGGACATGCAGGCATTTCCATACATCCTCTGCAATCTAGGTGGAGGTTCCCAAACCTTGATTCTTGACTTCTGTGTACCCACAGGCCCAACACCACATGGAAGCTTCCAAAGCTTGGAGCTTGCACCCTCTGAAGCACAGCCTCAGCTGTACCTTGTCCCTTTTAGCCATAACTGGAGCAGCTGGGACACCAGGCACCAAGTTCTTAGACTGCACACAGCAGGGAGGCCCTGAACCCAGCCCACTAAACCACTTTTTCCTCCTAGGCCTCCAGGCCTGTGATGGGAGGGGCTGCCACTAAGGTTTCTGACATGCCCTGGAGACATTTTCCCCATTGCCTTGGTGATTAATATTTTGGCTCTCTGTTACTTATGCAAATTTCTGCAGCCAGCTTGAATTTCTCCTCAGAAAATGGGTTTTTATTTTCAGTCTCATTGTCAGGCTGCAAATTTTTCAAACCTTTATGCTCTGTTTCCTCTTGAACACTTTGCCACTTAGAAATTTCTTCTGCCAGGTGGAGCCAAGATGGCCAAATAGGAACAGCTCCAGTATACAGCTCTCAGCATGAGCAACCCAGAAGACAGGTGATTTCTGCATTTCCAACTGAGGTACTGGGTTCATCTCACTGAGGAGTGCCAGACAGTGGGTGCAGGACAGTGGGTGCAGCATACCGTGCGTGAGCCGAAGCAGGGCGAGGCATTGCCTCACCCGGGAAGCACAAGGGGTCAGGGAATTCCCTTTCCTAGTCAGAGAAAGGGATGACAGATGGCACCTGGAAAATCGGGTCACTCCCACCCTAATACTGTGCTCTTCCAACGGGCTTAACAAATGGCACACCAGGAGAGTATATCCCACACCTGGCTCAGAGGGTCCTACGCCCACGGAACCTTGCTCATTGCTAGCACAGCAGTCTGAGATCAAACTGCAAGGCGGCAGTGAGGCTGGAGGAGGGGCGCCCGCCGTTGCTCAGGCTTGAGTAGGTAAACAAAGCGGCCAGGAAACTCGAACTGGGTGGAGCCCACCACAGCTCAAGGAGGCCTGCCTTCCTCTGTAGGCTCCACCTCTGGGGGCAGGGCACAGACAAACAAAAGACTGCAATAACCTCTGCAGACTTAAATGTCCCTGTCTGACAGCTTTGAAGAGAGTAGTGGTTCTCTCAGCACGCAGCTTGAGATCTGAGAATGGGCAGACGGCCTCCTCAAGTGGGTCCCTGACTCCTGAGTAGCCTAACTGGGAGGCACCCCCGAGTAGGGGTGGACTGACACCTCACACGGCTGGGTACTCCTCTGAGACAAAACTTCCAGAGGAACGATCAGGCAGCAGCATTTGCGGTTCACCAATATCTGCTGTTCTGCAGACACCACTGCTGATACCCAGGCAAACAGGGTCTGGAGTGGACCTCCATAAACTCCAACAGACCTGCAGCTGAGGGTCCTGAGTGTTAGAAGGAAAACTAACAAACAGAAAGGACATCCACACCAAAAACCAATCTGTATGTCGCCATCATCAAAGACCAAAGGTAGATAAAACCACAAAGATGGGGAAAAAACAGAGGAGAAAAACTGGAAACTCTAAAAATCAGAGCGCCTCTCCTCCTCCAAAGGAACGCAGCTCCTCACCAGCAATGGAACAAAGCTGGACAGAGAATGACTTTGACGAATTGACAGAGGAAGGCTTCAGAAGATCAAACTACTCCAAGCTAAAGAAGGAAGTTTGAACCAATGGCAAAGAAGTTAAAAACTTTAAAAAAAAATTAGACAAATGGAGAACTAGAATAACCAATGCAGAGAAGTCTTTAAAGGACCTGATGGAGCAGAAGACCACGGCATGAGAACTACGTGACGAATGCACAAGCCTCAGTAACTGATTCGATCAACTGGAAGAAAGCATATCAGCGATGGAAGATGAAATGAATGAATTGAAGTGTGAAGAGAAGTTTAGAGAAGAAAGAATAAAAAGAAATGAACAAAGCCTCCAAGAAATATGGGACTGTGTGAAAAGACCAAATCTACGTCTGATTGGTGTACCTGAAAGTGACAGGGAGAATGGAATCAAGTTGGAAAACACTCTGCAGGATATTATCCAGGAGAACTTCCCCAATCTAGCAAGGCAGGCCAACATTGAAATTCAGGAAATACAGAGAAGGCCACAAAGATACTCCTCGAGAAGAGCAACTCCAAGACACATAATTGTCAGATTCACCAAAGTTGAAATGAAGGAAAAAATGTTAAGGGCAGCCAGAGAAAAAGATCGGGATACCCACAAAGGGAAGCCCATCAGACTAACAGCGGATCCCTCGGCAGAAACTCTACAAGCCAGAAGAGAGTGGGGGCCAATATTCAACATTCTTAAACAAAAGAATTTTCAACCCAGAATTTCATATCCAGCCAAATTAAGCTTCACAAGTAAAGGACAAATAAAATCCTTTACAGACAAGCAAATGCTGAGAGAATTTGTCACCACCAGGCCTGCCCTAAAAGAGCTCCTGAAGGAAGCCCTAAACATGGAAAGGAACAACTGGTACCAGCCACTGCAAAAACATACCAAATTGTAAAGACCATCAAGGCTAGGAAGAAACTACATCAACTAACGAGCAAAATAACCAGCTAACATCATAATGACAGGATCAAATTCACACATAACAATACTAACCTTAAATGTAAATGGGCTAAATGCTCCAATTAAAAGGCACAGACTGGCAAATTGGATAAAGAGTCAAGACCCATCAGTGTGCTGTATTCAGGAAACCCATCTCACATGCAGTGACACACACAGGCTCTAAATAAAGGGATGGAGGAAGATCTACCAAGCAAATGGAAACAAAAAAAGGCAGGGGTTGCAATCCTAGTCTCAGATAAAACAGACTTTAAACCAACAAAGATCAAAAGAGACAAAGAAGACCATTACATAATGGTAAAGGGATCAATTCAACAAGAAGAACTAACTATCCTGAACATATATGCACCCAATACAGGAGCACCCAGATTCATAAAGCAAGTCCTTAGTGACCTACAAAGAGACTTAGACTCCCACACAATAATAATGGGAGACTTTAACACCCCACTGTCAACATTAGACAGGTCAACGAGACAGAAAGTTAAAAAGGATATCCAGGAATTGAACTCAGCTCTGCACCCAAGCGGACCTAATCGACATCTACAGAACTCTCCACCCCAAATCAACAGAATACATACTCCTTTCAGCACCATACCACACCTATTCCAAAATGGACCACATAGTTGGAAGTAAAGCACTCCTCAGCAAATGGAAAAGAACAGAAATTATAACAAACTGTCTCTCAGACCACAGTGCAATCAAACTAGAACTCAGGATTAAGAAACTCACTCAAAACCACTCAACTACATGGCACTGAACAACCTGCTCCTGAATGACTACTGGGTACATAACGAAATGAAGGCAGAAATAAAGATGTTCTTTGAAACCAATGAGAACAAAGACACAACATACCAGAATCTCTGGGACACATTCAAAGCAGTGTGTAGAGGGAAATTTATAGCACTAAATGCCCACATGAGAAAGAAGGAAAGATCTAAAATTGACACCCTAACATCACAATTAAAAGAACTAGAGAAGCAAGAGCAAACACATGCAAAAGCTAGCAGAAGGCAAGAAATAACTAAGATCAGAACAGAACTGAAGGAAATAGAGACACAAAAAACCATTCAATAAATCAGTGAATCCAGGAGCTGGTTTTTTGAAGATCAACAAAATTGATAGAACACTAGCAAGACTAATAAAGAAGAAAAGAGAGAAGAATCAAATAGATGCAAATAAAATGACAAAGGGGATATCGTCACCAATCCCACAGAAATACAAACTACCATCAGAGAATACTATAAACACCTCTACACAAATAAACTAGAAAATCTAGAAGAAATGGATAAATTCCTCGACACATACACCCTCCCAAGACTAAACCAGGAAGAAGTTGAATCTCTGAATAGACCAATAACAGACTCTGAAATTGAGGCAATAATTAATAGCTTACCAACAAAAAAAAGTTCAGGACCACATGGATTCACAGCCGAATTCTACCAGAGGTACAAGGAGGAGCTGGTACCATTCCTTCTGAAACTATTCCAATCAATAGAAAAAGAGGGAATCCTCCCTAAGTCATTTTATGAGGCCAGCATCATCCTGATACCAAAGCCTGGTAGAGACACAACAAAAAAAAGAGAATTTTAAACCAATATCCTTGATGAACATCGATGCAAAAATCCTCAATAAAATACTGGCAAACCGAATCCAGCAACACACTGAAAAGCTTATCCACCATGATCAACTGGGCTTCATCCCTGGGATGCAAGGCTGGTTCAACATATGAAAATCAATAAACCTAATCCAGCATATAAACAGAACCAAAGACAAAAACCACATGATTATCTCAATAGTTGCAGAAAAGGCCTTTGACAAAATTCAACAACCCTTCATGCTAAAGACTCTCAATAAATTAGGTATTGATGGGACGTATCTCAAAATAATAAGAGCCATCTATGACAAACCCACAGCCAATATAATATTGAATGGACAAATACCGGAATCATTCCCTTTGAAAACTGGCACAAGACAGGGATGCCCTCTCTCACCACTCCTATTCAACATAGTGTTGGAAGTTCTGGCCAGGGCAATCAGGCAGGAAAAGGAAATAAAGGGCATTCGATTAGGAAAAGAGGAAGTCTAATTGTCCCTGTTTGCAGATGACATGATTGTATATCTAGAAAATCCCATTGTCTCAGACCAAAATCTCCTTAAGCTGATAAGCAACTTCAGCAAAGTCTCAGGATACAAAATCAATGTGCAAAAATCACAAGCATTCTTATACACCAATAACAGACAAACAGAGAGCCAAATCATGGGTGAACTCCCATTCACAATTGCTTCAAAGAGAATAAAATACATAGGAATCCAACTTACAAGGGATGTGAAGGACCTCTTCAAGGAGAACTACAAACCACTGCTCAATGAAATCAAAGAGGATACAAACAAATTGAAGAACATTCCATGCTCATGGGTTGGAAGAATCAATATCGTGAAAATGGCCATACTGCCCAAGGTAATTTACAGATTCAGTGCCATCCCCATCAAGCTACCAATGACTTTCTTCACAGAATTGGAAAAAACTACTTTAAAGTTCATATGGAACCAAAAAAGAGCCCACATTGCCAAGTCAATCCTAAGCCAAAAGAACAAAGCTGGAGGCATCACACTATCTGACTTCAAACTATACTACAAGGCTACAGTAACCAAAACAGCATGGTACTGGTACCACAACAGAGACATAGCTCAATGGAACAGAACAGAGCCCTCAGAAATAATGCCACACATGTACAACTATCTGATCTTTGACAAACCTGACAAAAACAAGCAATGGGGAAAGGATTCCCTATTTAATAAATGGTGCTGGGAAAACTGGCTAGCCATATGTAGAAAGCTGAAACTGGATCCCTTCCTTACACCTTATACAAAAATTAATTCAAGAGGGATTAAAGACTTACATGTTAGACCTAAAACCATAAAAACCCTAGAAGAAAACCTAGGCAATACCATTCAGGACATAGGCATGGGCAAGGACTTCATGTCTACAACACCAAAAGCAATGGCAACAAAAGCCAACATTGACAAATGGGATCTAATTAAACTAAAGAGCTTCTGCACAGCAAAAGAAGCCACCATCAGAGTGAACAGGCAACCTACAGAATGGGAGAAAATTTTTGCAACCTACTCATCTGACAAAGGGCTAATATCCAGAATCTACAATGAACTCAAACAAATTTACAAGAAAAAAACAAACAACTCC
>NW_026652282.1:57505909-57520132 GCF_009828535.3 Hylobates moloch | reverse complement strand
ACTGGGTATATACCCAAAGGATTATAAAGCATGCTGCTATAAAGACACGTGCACACTTATGTTTATTGCAGTACTATTCCCAACAGCAAAGACTTGGAACCAACCCAAATGTCCAACAATGATAGACTGGATTAAGGAAATGTGGCACATATATGCCATGGAATACTATGCAGCCATAAAAAATGATGAGTTCATGTCCTTTGTAGGGACATGGATGAAGCTGGAAACCATCATTCTCAGCAAACTATCGCAAGGACAAAAAACCGAACACCGCATGTTCTCACTCATAGGTGGGAATTGAAGAATGAGAACACATGGGCACAGGAAAGGGAACATCACACACTGGGGACTGTTGTGGGGTGGGGGGAGGGGGGAGGGATAGCATTAGGAGATATTCCTAATGCTATATGACGAGTTAATGGGTGCAGCACACCAACATGGCACATGTATACATATGTAACAAACCTGCACGTTGTGCACATGTACCCTAAAACTTAAAGTATAATAGTAATAAAAAGTAAATAATAAATAAAAATAAAAGAAATTTCTTCTGCCAGATACCCCAAATCGTCTTTCTTAAGTTCAAAGTTCCTCAGATCTCTGGGGCAGAGGCAAAATGCCACCAGTCTGTTTGCTAAACTATAGCAAGAATCACCTTTACTACAGTTCCCAACAAGTTCCTCATCTCCATCTGAGACCACCTCAACCTGGATTTCATTGTCCATATCACTATCAGAATTTTGGTCAAAGCCATTCAATAAGTGTCTAGGAAGTTCCGAACTTCCCCACGTCTTCCTGTCTTCTGAGCTCTCTAGGTCTCTAGCAAGTTCCAAACTTTCCCACCTTTTCCTGTCTTCTTCTAAGACCTCCAAGCTATTCCAACCTCTGCCTGTTATGCAGTTCCAAAATCACTTCCACATTTTTGGGTATCTTTACAGCAGTACCCCACTCTCTGTGGTGCAAATTTGCTGTATTAGTCTGTTCTCATGCTGCTAATAAAGACATACCTGAGACTGGGTAATTTACAAAGGAAAGAGGTTTAATTGACTCACAGTTCAGCCTGGCTGGGAGGCCTCAGGAAACTTACAATTATAGCAGAGGGAAGCAAATACATCCTTCTTCACATGGTGGCAGGAGAAAGAAGTGCCTAACAAAGAGGGGGAAAAGCCCCTTATAAAACTATCAGATCTCGTGAGAACTCACTCACTAACACGAGAACAGCATGAGGGTAATTGCCTCCATGATTAAATTACCTCCCACTGGGTCTCTCCCACAACACGTGGGGGTTATGGTAACTACAATTCAAGAAAAAGATTTGGGTGGGAACACAGCCAAACCATATCATATGGTCTGTATATTAAATCTCAAGTAAAAAAAAAAAGAAATACAAGTCCTCGAAGTTTGGAATAAAGATGTCATATTTTTCTGCTAAATATTCCTCTAGTAAACACAGAGATTCTTTATTACTCTGAGGACCCTCCAGGTGTATTTTATAATAGGGTCATCTCTCTGGAACGTTTTTGTTGTCAATGAGGTGTGTAATGACACATGGTAAATATTTGGAACAAGGTAATTTCTATAGCAACTGTTACAATGACGCCTTGCTCTCCTATTTCACTCACATTTTATGGCTGAGTTCTTTTGAGAATCTAACAATTCAACCATCTGTGCTTTATAGTCAGTCCTTGATTTGTATTTCTTAGTACTGTGGAGTTGTGACAGCATTAGATTATAAAAAATTCTTGTTCCATTGATATTAGACACTTGTTTGCAATTAGTAGCTTTCCTTTTCAAGATTTCAGTTAACTTTGCCAGAAACTTCAATCCTTTTGTGCTGGAACCTGCAGATACCCTCTGTCCCAATTCTGGGACTGGTTACAGCAACCAGTTCTCTTAGTGTAGTTGTTACACCGGAAATACATTTTGCTCACAATGAAATGTCTTTCTTTGATATCTCACTCCACCTACTTTTGTATGTTCGTAAGAGAGACAATATTTTTGCCAAAATTGTGCCTGGCTCATTATGTGTTCATGGAGTCAAAATTCAAAATATTGTATTTCAATTTTAAATTACAGCTCTTCTTGATATTTTATTGATTTGACATTTCTTTTCTTATATATTGGGAAGGGTGTAAGTTTTAGAAGTTTTCAGCAGCTTTACTTGTAATAGCCAAACAACTGGAAACAATCCAGATGTCTTTCAACGGGTGAGTGGTTAAACAAACTCTGGTATGTTCAGACCATAGAGTACTGCCAAGCCAACACAAAGGAATGAACTATGGATACATTATAACTTAGATCTTTAAGGGCATTATGCTTAGTGAAAAAAGACAATCTCAAAATATTACATACTGTGATTCCATTTGTATAATCCTTGAAATGACAAAGCTGTAGAGATGGAAAGTACATGAGCAATTGCCAGGGACAGGGACAAAGGTGGGGGCCTGTGGTTATACGGGGGTAATATGAGGAAGTTCCTCTGTGGTAATAAAACAGTTCTGTATCATGATGGTCATTGGAGTTATATGAATCTATTTATGGGATCAAATTGCATAGACACACATGCACACACACACAAACACACATATGTGAGTGTAAAAACAGTGAAAACTGAATAAGTTTTAACAGTATTGTACCAGTGTCAATTTCCTGTTTTGATATTGTACTACAGTTACAGATGATGTCACCATTGTGGAAAGTTGGATAAAGGGTTCAAGGGACTCTAATTTTGCAACTACCTTTAAATCTACAATCATTTTAAAATAGAAAGCATTTAAAATTTTTTATTGTGATTTTTTTTACTTTAAAATAGCTCACACTTTTTTCCCTTAAGCTAAAAGGCTAAGTTTTCTTATACATTGCTCTTTCACTGAGATAGAATTCACATACCATAAAATTTACCATTTTAAAGTGTCCAAATTTAGTGGTTTTAGCATATTGGCAAGGTTGTGCAACCACCACCATTATCTAATTCCAGAACATTTTCATCACCCCCGAAAGAAACCCCTACCCATTAGATGTCATTCCCCTTTCCTTTCTTCCTTCACAATCCCTGGTAACCACTAATTTGTTTTCTCTTTCTCTTCTCTCTTTCTTTCTCTCTATCTCTATATTTGCTCATTCTGGACATTTCATAGAAATTTCATAGAAATGGAATCATACAATATATGACCTGGCTTCTTTCACTTACCATAATGTTTTCAAGGTTCATCTGTTTTGTAGCATGTATCATTACTGCATTTTTTTATTGCCAAATAACATTCCATTGTATGGATAGACCCCAATACATTTATCCATTCATCAGTTGCTAGACCTTTGGATTGTTTGCACTGTTTTGCTATTAGGAGTAATTCTGCTGCGATCATCTATGTACACGTTTTTGTGTGACCATGTTTTAAATTTGGGGGTTATATAACTAAAAGTAGAATTGCTGGGTCGTATGGTAACTCTACACTTAACTCTTTGAGAACTGTCAAACAGTTTTCCAAAGTGGCTCCACCATTTTACCATGAGCAATGCCCAAGAATTCCAGTTTCTCCATATCCTAACTAATAGTTGTTATTGTCTATCTTGTTTTATTATAGTCATCCTAGTGGGTGTAAAATGGTATCATGGTGGTTTTGATTTGCATTTCCCTAATGATTAATGATTTTGAGCACTTTTTCTTTTTTATTAGAGACAGGGTCTCACCCTGTCACCCATGCTGGAGTGAAGTGATGTGACTATTGTAGCTCACTGCAGCCTTGAACTCCTGGGCTCAAGCAATCCTCCCACCTCAGTCTCCTGGTAGCTGGGAACATGAGCATGCACCACCACACCTGACTAATTTTTAAATTTTTTGTAGAGATGGGGTCTCACTATGTTGCCCAGGCTGGTCTCGAATTCCTGGGCTAGAGCAATCCTTCCTCCTGGGCCTCCCAAAGTGCTGGGATTACAGGCGTTAGCCATTGCCCCCAATCCTTACTTTTTCATTTGTATAGCTTCTTTGGAGAAATGTCTATTTAAATCTTTTGCTTATTTTTAAAATTTAATTGCCTTTCAGTTGTTGAGTTGTAAGAATTATTTATCTATTCTGGCTCCTAGACTCTTATGAGATACATAATTTGTAGATATTTTCTCCCATTCCGTGGGTTGTCTTTTCACCTTCTTAATGGTGTCCTTTGAAGCACAAAAGTGTTTAATTATAATGGAGTCCAACTTATCTATTTTTTATTTTGTTTGTGCTTTTGATGTCATATCTAAGAAGCCATTGCCTAATCCAAGATTATGAAGCTTTACACCTGTTTTCTTCCATGAGTTTAATAGTTTTAACTTTAACTTTAGGTCTTTGATCCATTTGAGTTAATTTTTGTATATGATATGAGGTAAGGTCCAACTTTATTTTTCTGCATGTGGATGTCCAGTTGTCTCAGCATTGTTTGTTGAAGACTATTCTTTCCCACATTGAATTGTCTTGACACCCTAGGTGAAAATCAATTGACCCTCTGTGCTCTCAATTCCATTCTATTGATATAGAAAGGTTTTTTAAATTAATCAATTATTTCCCCTGAGGCCTAATATAGGACCACTGTGAGTAGAATCCATGCCATTTTTGCCCACACTTATGAACTAATTTTGGTGGAGTGCCATGGTGCCTCATTTAGGAAAATGAAGCTGAAAAACGGGTCTCCAGAAAATGAGGAATGGAGACATGGAGTGGTGCATTGGAGAGAACTCTGGTTTGAATGCTAGTTCTATCCAAAGTTGTGTGGCTTTGGGCAAGCTACTAACCTTCTAGGAACTTTAGCTACTGTGAAATGGAGGTGATGACAATCTCAATCTCACTGGGCTTATGTTTAGTATTAAGAGACAATGGTTATGAAAGCAATGTCATGGGCCCTGGAACATAGAAGGGACTTGACATCAAGCAAACTTACAGTTGGTGCATGGTCTTGTGGCTCCCTCCCTTCTGACATAGGGTGGTTATGTGGGATCAGGAGAGGTGGGCTACCCAGCGGGTACCTGTGCCAGTTCCCTTGTTTCTGCTCCTGTCTCTTACCCTTTGCAGTAGCCATGGTTCCATTCCCCCACCTTTTCTGTCAGGGGAAGTATGAAGGGTAAATAAAGAAGAGGAAAATGGCTCTCCATAGAGCAGCTTTCTGGCCAGAAGGGAAAATCTTAGGTTTGAGGGAAGCCCAATAGCGAACCACAGAATAATCAAGAAATAGTGGTATCCTGTTTTATATGTCTAGAACTTTATTTTCAAAGAAGAAACCATGTAACTGCATTGCCAGTCTAGAACTCTATCACAACTGAGGGAATCCTGTCTGCTTGGACCAGGCAGCTACAGTTCAGGTCCCTGGTTTACCTTGTAGCAGTTCCCAAGTTGTAAGGAAAGGACCCAGAGGAAACAAACTATCCCTGTTCCAAATAAAGCTTCTAAGTCTAAACCTACATAGTGATGGTGAACTAAGGTTTAGGGGAAAGGGCCACAGTATTCTTTGTGATCAGAGAGTTGGCTGGAGTGATTCATAAGACTCCCCAACTGGGTTGTTGCCCTAGAATAACCAGGGGTGATACAGCCAAATCCTCTGGCTAGCCAGCCCTCCCCAGTCCTCCCCTGCCCCTCTGGTTCTTTCCCCTAAGCCTGCCTCAGCCACTTGGGAGAGGACTCTATTGCTAGAACTCTGATTTATTAAATAATTTCTGGCTTGGATGGTCTCCTCTCTCATCTTTCCCTCTCCTGGAATTCTTCTTTTTCTGTGGCTCTACTGGGATCCCTCATGGCTTTGGGGGTTGAATAATGGGGAATGTGGCTCCTGTTATAGAATTGTCAGCTCTTGGGTCTCAGGGAGGCCATATTCAACTTTGTGTTGGTCAAAGAGCTTGCGCAGGGCACTGATGTAGAGTGCGTGATACTTGTCTATTGTCTTCTGGTTTGGCCTCTTAATCCTGGGAATTGGAAGGGGTTCCCCAACTATGAAAAAAGAGAAGAGACAAACATCAGAGTCCCCCCCTCAACTCAAACTACCCATCCCTCACTGGGAGCCATGTACTGAAACTCAGTATCTGGCTTTCCTCCCCTTCTTTCTTTCTTTCCCTTTGCTCCAGTCTCATCCTGGCCCCTGTTCTCTGATCATCTAATCAAACCCATGCTCAAGAGAATGCAAGCAAGCTCAGGAGAGTGGTGACAGAATGTGTGCGAATGGTGATGCTCTTGTAGCAGATGCTGATGTCACATCCATGAATGGCCACAACTCTTATCTGTTTAGTTGTCCTACCCACCCTGCTCTTAACCACACCCATTGCCCATCCCAGATGTCAGTTGGGTCCCCCTGGACTTGATGGATGATTTAAGGTGGGTGGGAAGTGAATGAAGAAACAGGCCATCCGGAGATACTGGAAAGCTCACCAACAGTGGTAATGGGCCGATTGAAAGGCAGGAAGCCCCAGGATCCGCGAGTGAAGCCCCGGCCGTGGAAGGTACAGAAATTTAGTCCCAGGATTTTTTTGAATGTGTCCTGGAAGGTTTTTTGGAACAACCTTAACCACGTGCCCTCAGGGAAGGTCTCCTGATTGAAAACTTCGTTCTCACCAAAGGAATATGAAGGGACAAGGTATGCCCTGCAAAGAGAGGGGCAGGAGTGTGAGCTCTCTGAGGAAGATCCCCAGAAAAATCCTCTCCAAGGTGGGAAACCTCTCCAACCTCCCCATTATAGGACAAGAACCCAAGCACCTAAACATCTCCATCTTCATGTCCCATTCGTGCCATGCCCCACTCTCCCAACTGAACTCTCTGAGGGGAGCTGCTGCTCTGCCTTGTCCTGTTATAGGAAGAAACTAATCTCAAAAGCTCTGTCTTCATTGCATCCAGCATGCAGAGTGTTCTTTGTAAACTGCGTATCTGACATGCCACTCCTCTCAAACTCTGGATTCTAGAGCTCCTCAGTTTGCACCATGCTGCTTCCTTATGGCCTTTTTGCTCTAGCCTTCCCTCCCTGGCTAGCTTTTCTTCTCCCCATTCTTCCTTTGCAATCTGCTTCGCCATATTAAGTGTGTCTCGTACTCTCTCATCTCTGTGTCTTTGTACATTCTGCTCCCTCTGTCGGAAGTGTCTTCTGTCTTCCCTCTGTCTTTATGTGGCTCATTCAATTTTGCACTCAGTCCCAATCTCATCCCCTTAAAGCAACTTTGACCACTTCAATCCCCCCAATGCGGATTAGGTACCCCTCATCTAGTGCTTACCTCTCTTCTACACTAACGCTGCCCCAACCGTGTATTATAGTCATCTCCTTACCTGCCTGACTCTCCCAGTAGACAGCAAGCCAATCAAAGGCAAGAACTGGGTCATATTCATCTTTGAATCCCTAGGCCCCGGCATAGCGCCTGACATGCCATAGGTCCTCACGGAATGCCTGAGTTCTTTCTCCCTTTTGGGCTACCTGGCAACTCCTACTAATATTTCAATTCACAATTCAGATGTTACCCACCTATGAAACCTCTATTCTGGGTCAAGATCTTTCCATAAATTGGTGCTCACATAGCACTTTGTACACATTTCCATTATAATGTTCCATTTATTTAACAAATATTAAGCTCTTTCTGTGTGCCAGCACTGTTTTAGGCCCTGGAGATGCATCAGTGAATACAATGGATTTTTAAAAATTCTGTCTTCATGGAGTTTACTTTTTTTGGGAGGAAGACAGACAATAAACATTGAAAATAGTCGGTAAACAAAAAAATAAAATGGATGAGCTATAAGAAGATAAGTGTAACCAGGAAAAAATAGAGCAAGATGGTCAGATAACCGTATTGAGAAGAGACATTTGAGCAAAGACTTGAAGGAGATAAAGGAATGAGCCAAGCAGTCATTTGGAGGAATAGTGTTCCGAGGGAACAGCTAAAGCAAAGACCCTAAAGCAGGAGCGGGTGGCCTGCTTGAGGGACAGCAAAGAGGCCGGTGTAGCTGTGATGGAGTGAGAGAGTGGGAAGAGAAGTGAGTGATGAGGACAGAGAGGCAGCTATAGACCAGATTCTTCCGCGTCTTGCAAGCCCCTGTAGAGACTTTGGATTTTACTCTGAGTGACATGGGAGCCACTGGATTATTTTGGGAAGTGATATGATCTGACTTGTGTTTAACAGGATCATCCTGACTGAAGCTGGGAATAGACTCTTGGGGTGAGGGAGGCGGGAATAGATACAGGAAGAGCAGTTAGAAGTGTTGTAATCATCCAAGGGGAGAGATGATGGTAGTAAACCAAGGGGTGATAGTCTAGGTAGTAAGTGGTTGGATTCTGCATGTATTTGGTAATTATATGTGCATGGGTCTGTCTTCTTCCATATTGGACCGTGAGTTTGCAAGGATTGGGTCTTATTTACTTTTATATCCTAAATGCCTAGTACTATGCCTGACATACAGTGGGTGTTCAGTAACTGCTGAATGAATGAGGTCTATTTCTCAAACCAGATTGTATGCTCTTTGGGGTCATGTCTTATCTTTTTGATCCTCACGGTATCAAAGCTAGTGCCTCCCTTGCAGTTGGTAGATTCTCAGGGCCTCTCAGTTAACAGGTTGGTATAGAGTGAAGCCCCACTTTTCCAGACCTCCAGCCTACCAGGCCAATGGGCAGAAAGTAAAAGATTTTCTTCTGCTGTTCTTTCTCCAACTTCAAGTAAGAAAAGTGCCCACTGAAATGTATCTGGAGGCCCAAACATCCCTAAGGCACAATGTGAGGGGGTAGACAGAAGGAGTTAGAGTGAAGATGGGGGCCCTCTAACAGGTGCCCAGGGAGGGCACCATTCTGGAGAGGGCTACAGAGGGCCTATGGCACCCTGACAACAGAGCACTAGAACCTTGGAACCCACCCTGTTTTCAGTGCCATCTTCACAAAACCTTTACGCTGCTTGAGGAAGAGAGTGGAGGCTCCTGGCCAGCACAAGAGAGCTTCAGCAGCTCCACCCACCACAATAACCACGGCATTGCCTGAGCCTTTCTGGGTCAGCAAGTACTTCAAGGCTGAGCTACTCACAGGGCACACACCTGTGAAACCAAAAGAGTCAAGTAGTAGAAAAACTTCATTCCCTGAGGATGGGGTAGGGGGTTTTCCCAGGCTCTTCCTTTTGGAGACAGTTCTTCTGTTTTCTGACTATTGCTGTTTCCACCTTTCTGTCTCTGACCTTCGTGTCCTGGGTTATGACTGCCCTAGCCTAAGGTTGGTCCTTAGGGTCAGCTGTTTGCCTTGGGGGTCTGTGCTTCTGCAGTTGGGTCTATACTGAGTTCCTCTGCCTCCTACCATCCATAGCCTACTGCATTTCAGATCAATAGTATCTAAGCCCACCTCATCCCTCTCTACCCATGAAGCACAGCCATCTTCCACTCTGCCCAGGCTGACAACACTGGAGATCCTCCAGAGTTCTCTCCTCTAGGGGTAATCGAGACTAGCCACCACCAACCTACTTCCTCCCTAAGAGTAACCTGCCAAAGGGAAGCCAATGGCTAGGGTTTCTGGAGAGTAGGCAGACCCCTGAGCCTGACCAAGCCAAACTGAAATGTAGATGAATAATGGAATGTGAATGACACCCTGTTGTTTAACAACAATCATCTAGCCTTTCTCACTTCTGTCTCCCATCTTTGCCCTGCGCTCACCTCCTATTCTCTACTGCGATGGCAGAAATTGCCTCCAGGCTCTAGCCATTGAGAAAGATTCCTGCTCCAGGGCCATGCTAACCTCAGGGCAGAGTAGAAGCATCCTCTGGGACTCTAGTCAGAGAAATATATCTTACGTTTTAATGTTTGGCTTCAGTTGTTTTCTGGTGTCCAGAAGGATGACTATTTGTCCAGAGAGAGACATTTGTCACAGTGCCCTGACTTGAAGCTGAGCATGGGGAAGTTGTTCTGGATACTCTGATGAACTCCTATCCTTTATCCCTTAGCATTTTATGCAAGTGTGAAGGGGTTCCAGGGAGATAAAAGTCATGGACCAGGAGGGTTTTAGCTAGTATGATAGACTTCAAAATGTTTTTAAGACACCATGGTGTACAAATGACCGGCCCAAAGAGGCCACCTGATATCCTAGAGAGAGCCTGGTGAAGTTCGCCTGAGCTATCCCGTTCACACCTGCTTTTCCCTGCATTTGTGTTTAATTCTTGGCTTTCATCCTCTGATTTGCACTTTGGCATTGGTCCTGAATTCCAGCCTTCTGGTTCTCCCTCTGAAAAAAGTTCTGGTGACTCCTATGAATGCCTATAACTTCCCCTGCTGCCCAGTCAAACCCTGCTCCCCAGATCTTGGACAGAAACTAATGCTTAGCCACATACTCCTGTTACGGGCCCAGGGTGTCCTGGACTTATTTTCTATCATGTACTCTTCAAGCAGGGAGTGATTGTCAGGACTTATTGGGGTTGCACCTTTGAAGTAGGTAAAAAAATAGAATTAATTATTTCTTATACTCACCCATTGACGTCACATATTCTCGCACAATTGGGATCCAAAATATCCATTCTAAGGTCCCTACAAAGGGAGTGATGGATGGGAAAATCTGAGCAATGCCAGTGGCCTCAGTGGCAAAGTTGATGAAGACACCAAAAGAGAGAACGCCATGGGGGTGATTGGCAATGATGTAGTTGTGTTTGGGAGAAAGATCATGAGTCTTCACCAGCTGTTAGAGGGAGATTGAGTCAGAGCATTGGCTACAAAGAAGGAAGAAACGATGTGTGGACTAAAATCTCAGCAGGTAGCCTATGTTTCCCTCCGGGAGCCCCAAATCCCTATTCACTAGGATGTCATCATTGTCATAGGATTGCCAGGGCTCACGATGGTCAGAGAGGCTGACCTGGGTTTGCCAGTGCAGGAAAGGCTGCCATCCACCTGTTTCCCCACCTGCCCATCCATCTTGGGCCCTTGCTTTGCATTATGACTCGGGCCTTGACCTTTGCTGCTGACCACAAAAGCCTCTGAAAACATGGAGCTGAGTAGGGAGCAAGAGTCTGGGCAACAGGGACTGAGGGCACCCCGAGGAAGAGTAGTCACCTTTACTGGGAAGTAATTTCGGAAATACTTCCATAGGGTCCAGTTTCGTACCCAAGCTGAACTCCTGCCACCTGTGGGTACAGAAGGGAAGGGAAGAGTACGTAGGGCATTGCAGTCCCTCTACCTCCCCCAGAGGAGGAGAGCTCTGCCTGCAGTCCTCAGGTCACAGGAGGGGCCTCCTTCTGACACCTCAGAACTGTAAGTACTGTCCCTGAATCCAGTCCCCAAGACATAGGAAGCCCCTGCTCCTCTAGAGCCGACCAGAAAGGTGACAGGAAAATAGTCTGAAGCTGGGGGCACCGGCCCAGAGACCTCAACCTCATAATTCTTCCTGAGCTACCTGGTAGAGACCTCTGTCCCTGCTGAGCTTTGCTCTCCCTTCTCCCTCCCCTTCGTTCCCCTCTCCCCTACCCTTGGTTCTCCCCCTCTCCCTCCACCTCCTTCTCCCTGTGCTTCCATTCTTGGCCCAAACAGGACCACCATTGTGCCCCTGTCTCTTACCTTGACTGTGGGTGTTCCAATCACAGGCGAGCCAGGCTAAGGAGAGCACAGCCAAGGACCAGAACTTACTGAACAGCAGAAAGTAGGGTATAAGGAGAATGGGAATAGCTCCTGAGGAGACACAAAAGGTTCAAGCCTTTCAGTTCCCTTCAAGTTTTAGTACACTTCTTATAACCCTCGCCTCTGCTCTACACTACAGGAGCAGGGCTAGGCTGATGTGGGACTCTTCTCTCCTTCTCCCCTCTTCCCCAACCCCTCGCCCTCCATTTGTCTCTGCTGTGGTCTAGGCAGGCCTCCGAGCCCCTGGATCTGGGTCTCCTTGATGGCCAAACTCTCAGTTGAAGAAAGAGCAGAACCATGAAGTTGGGGTCAAAGGACAGCATGGCTTGGTGAATGGGAAGAAGAGCACATTGGGCTGGTAGCTGAATCCCCATTCTGGGACCTCTGGAGATTCTTCCTAAAAGCTTGACCCTCTTTCCTGTGCTGAACTGATAAGTCTGCATATTCCAGCAGGGAGGTTAACCACAGTGTACAGGCTGTTTGATGCTGAAAAGTAAACACGGATTAAAAACCACTCCACTTTGGGAGGCCGAGGCAGGCAGATCACGAGGTCAGGAGATTGAGACCATCCTGGCTAACACGGTGAAACCCCATCTCTACTAAAAATACAAAAAATTAGCCGGGCGTGGTGTCACACGCTTGTAGTGCTACTCGGGAGGTGGAGGCAGGAGAATCGCTTGAACCTGGGAGGTGGAGGTTGCAGTGAGCTGAGATCGTGCCACTGCACTCTAGCTAGGGCAAGAGAGCAAGACTCCGTCTCGAAAAAACAAAACAAAACAAAACAAACAACAACAACAACAAAACTGCCCTACTAGGCCAGGTGCGGCAGCTCACTCCTGTAATCTTAGCAATTTGGGAGGTCAAAGCGAGAGGACAGCTTGAACCTAGGAGTTTGAGACCAGCCTGGGCAACAAAGCAAGACACTATCTCTAAAAAACCAAAAACACAAAAAACACAACAACAACAAAAAAATACTTTACTGTGTTCATTTTGTTCCATTCAAAAGGGTCACAAAGGTTCAGAGGGGGAAGTCTGTGTTAGCAAATGGCCATAGCAGGCTGTAACTGCAAACATGATACGTGTTACAGCAGTGGGAATGAATTCCATTTTAAAAATCTGCATTCATGAGAAAGAGGGGCTAAGTATACGTATGGTGAATAAAAAAAGACTTAGCTAAGGGAATGACTTCTTTGACCAGGTACCATGTCATAGCAGATAAAAGTTTCAGGGAAGAAGAAACTCAGGAGTTACCTACCAGTTCTTTGTCTCTTGCATTTTGGACATAAATGAAAATAGCAGGAAAAAGGCTGAGTGGACAGTGCTTTAAAAAGTCATGTTATGGAGTAGAAGAAACCTTTGTAATAGGCTGAATTGCCCTCATAAGCACTGGTCGAGATGGTTGTTGTAAGCATTCAAATTAGACAGGAAAGAGTGGTGGGAGGAGTTTTATGGGGAGCCTGCTGTGGAGAAAAGCCTTGCTGTCTATGCCCTTCATCAAAGAGGAGAGTAAATTTGCCAGTTAAGCTTCAGAAGAAAATTCAGATAAAGTTAAATAAGAATAATCACTAATTAAAGTTAGCCTAAGTGTATCATTTCTTTTATATTTTGTTTCAAATAAATTTTGTTTGTATACCCAGTATTTAGAAGAGAGCTTGGCACACAGTAGGTGTTCAACAAATATCTGTAGGCCGATTGAAAACGAAATAAGAAAATGTTTTCTCTTTTCAGTAATAAACTTGATAATTACTATTTAGTCAGCATGTATAGTGTTATTTAAATGTGATGTTATTTTAAAAGCATAGACGGATTAGTTGTGTGCCTTTTATCTCATTCGTTTATCCACCAGTCCTAAGGCGGTCTAAGAGCCCTTACCTGGGTAACACCATCCCCCTTGTGGAACCTATTGGAACTGCAGATATGGCCCGGCAGGAGACCAAGAACGTTTTTTTCAGAGCAAGGCTTCCAGACCCAGCCCGAGTGTCATCAGTGTCGTGCACGGTGACAAAAGTGGAATTTAAAGATATAGGAGAAATAGAGGCCAAATGTGGAAGAGCTAAGTCTCATGTAAAAAGAGTTCCGTGACATAAAGCAAGGGTATCTGAAGAAGGAATGATGAAGAACAAGCATTTATGTATGTGTGACACTCCCTTAGGTATTATGGCCTTGACACCAGGAGATGGTTCCAATTTCTCTTGTTACGTTCAAGTGAGGTGTCTTGGAGAGGGTTATCAAAGAGGAAGTTCACATAGGTAGGCTCCTAATTTAGTTTGTAGTGAAGATGGCCAAGCCATTCTAATATATGTGCACTGGGGGGAAAAAAAAGAAATAAAAAGAAGAAAAAAAAACTAATATATGGGCATTGGTAGCTCATCATAATTTTAACTTGCATTTCTCCAATAGTTAATGATGCGTAACAGCTTTTCATGTGCTTGTCTGCTTTCTGTATATCCTCTTTGGTGAAGTGTCCATTCAAGTCTTTTGCCCATTTTTCAATTGGGTTGTTTTCTTCCTGTTGACTTTCGATAGTCCTTTATGCATTTTGGATATAAGTTTTTTGTCTGATATGTGATTTGCAAATATTTTCTCCTAATCTGTGTCTATCTTTTCATTCTTGTTAACAGGGTCCTTCTTAGAGCAAAAGCTTTTAATATTGA
>NW_026652282.1:57443817-57505899 GCF_009828535.3 Hylobates moloch | reverse complement strand
AGTAGCTAGGATTACAAGCATGTGACACCACATCCAGCTCTAAGTGAGATCATATGGTATTTTTCTTTCTGTGTCTAGTTTATTTCACTTAGCATAGTATCCTCCAGGTTCATCCATGTTATTGCAAATGGCAGGATCTCCTTTTTATGGCTGAATAATATTCGTGTGTGTGTGTGTGTGTGTGTGTGTGTGTGTGACACTTTCTTTATTCATTCATCTGCCAGTGGACACTTAGATTGATCCCACGTCTTGGCTATTATGAATAATACTGCAGTGAACATGAGGGTGCAGATATTTCTTCAAGACACTAATTTCATTACCGTTGGAAACTACCCACTATTTTCCACACTGGTTGTGACAATTGACATTCCTACCAACAGTGTACAAAGATTCCCTTTTATCTATATCCTCACCAAAACTTACCATTTGTCTTTTTGATAATAGCTATCCTAACATGTGTAAGGTGATATCTCACTGTGGTTTTGATTTGCAGCTCCCTGATGACTAATAATGTTGAGCCCCTTTTCATATACCTGTTGGCTATTCGTATGTTTTCTTTGGAAAAATGTCTATTCAAGTCCTTTGCCTATTACAAAGTTTATGTTATTTTATTTTTTTCTATTGAGTGGTATGAGTTCTTTACATATTTTAGAGATTAACCCCTTATAAGATATATGGTTTGCAAATATTTTCTTCCATTCTGTGGGTTGCCTTTTCATTTTGTTGATTGTTTCCTTTGCTAGGCAGAAGATTTTTAGTTTGAGGTACCCCTGCTTGTTTATTTTTGCTTTTGTTGCCTGTGCTTTTGTTGTCATATCCAAAAAATCATTGTCAAGGCCAATGTCAAGGAGATTTTTCCTATGTTTTCTTTTAGGAGTTTAATGATTTCAGGTCTTACATTTAAGTCTTTAATCCATTTCGAGTTAATGTTTGTGTATGTCGTAAGGTCAGAGTCTGGTTTCATTATTTTGCATGAGGATGTCTAGTTCAACACCATTTATTGAAGAAACTATCCTTTTCCCACTGTGTATTCTTGGGACCCATTTCAAAGATTAGTTGACTACAAATGCATGGGATTATTTCTGGGCTGTCTATCTTATTTTATTGGTTTCTGTGTCTGTTTTTATGTCAGTACCACAGTGTTTTGATTACTATGGCTTTGTAATATAGTTTGAAATGAGGAAGTGTGATGCCTCTGGCTTTGTTTTTCTTTCTCAAGATTACTTTGGCTATTCAGGGTCTTTTGTTGTCTCATACAAATTTTAGTATTGTTTTATGTTTCTTTTAAAAATGTCATTGGAATTTTCATAGGGATTATATTGGATCTATAGATCACTTTGAGTAGTATAACTATGTTAATAATGTTAATTTTTCCAACCCATGAACACAGGATATCTTTCAACTTATTTGTGTCTTCTTCAATTTTTTTCAATGTCTTACAGTTTTTGGTATACAGATCTTTCACCTCCTAGGTTAAATTTATTCCTAAGTATTTTATTCCTTTTAATGATATTGTAAATTGAATTGTTTTCCTTCATTTCTTTTTTGGATAGTTTATTGTCAGTGTATAGATATGCAATTGATTTTTGTATGTTCGTTTTATATCCTGATACTTTACTGAATTCATCTATTAGTTCTAACAATTTTTTGGTGGAGTCTTTAGGGTTTTCTATATAAGATTATGTCATCTGCTAACAGAGACAATTTAACTTCTTTCTTTCCAATTTAGATGCCTTTTATTTCTTTTTCTTGTGTAATTGCTCTTGGTAGGACATCCAGTACTGTGTTGAATAGAAATGGCAGAATGAGCACCCTTGCCTTGTTTCTAATCTTAGAGGAAAAGCTTTCAGCTTTTCACCATTGTGTATGATGTTAGCTGTGGACTTTTCATATATGGCCTTTAATATGTTGAGATCCATTCCTTCTATATCTAATTTGCTGAGAGTTTTTATCATGAAAAGATGTTAAATTTTGTCAAATGCTTTTTCTGCACCTATTGAGATGATCTTATGATTTTTATTCTTCTTCTGTTAATGTGGTATATTAGATTTATTGACATATGCATGTTGAACCACCCCTGCATCCCAGGGATAAATCCCACTTGATCGTGGTGTATGCTCCTTTTAATGTGCTGTTGAATTTGGTTTGCTAGTATTTTGTTGAGGATTTTTTGCATCTATGTTCATCAGGGATATGGGCCTGTAATGTTCTTTTCTTGGACTATCCTTGCCTAGCTTTGGTATCAGGGTAGTGCTGGCATTGTAAAAGGAGTTTGGAAGTGCTCCTGCCTTTTCAATTTTCTGAAAGAGTTGGAGAAGGATTGACATTAATTCTTTTTTTTTTCTTTTGACACACACTTTCGCTCTGTTGCCCAGGCTGGAGTGCAATGGCACGATCTCGGCTCACTGCTCCCCGGTTCAAGCAATTCTCGTGCCTCAGCCTCCTGAGTAGCTGGGACTACAGGAGCACCCCACTATGCCTGGCTAATTTTTGTATTTTCAGCATGTTGGCCAGGCTGGTCTCAAACTCACCATGTTGGCCGAGCTGGTCTTGAACTACTGACCACCTATGAAGCTGTCTGGTCCTGGGCTTTTCTTTGTTAGGAGGTTTTTGATTATTGATTAAATTTCATTCGTCATTGATCTGTTTAGATTTTCTTCCTTCATAATTTATTCTTGGTAGGTTGTATGTGTCTAGAAACATATCCATTTCTTCTAGGTTATCCAATTTGTTGGCATATGATTGTTCATGGTAGTCTTTTATGACCTTTATATTTCTGTGTTATCAGTTGTAATGTCTCCTCTTTTATTTCTGATTTTACTTATTTGACATTCTCTCTCTTTTTTCCTTGGTTAGTTTAGCTAAGGGTTTGTTACTTTTGTTTATCTTAGGGTTAGTTTATTCTTTTTTTTCTAGTTTCATGGGATGTAAAGTTAGGTTATTGATTTGTGATATTTCTTTGTTCTTTATGTAGGTATTTATCATGATAAACTTTCCCCTTAGAACTGTTTTTGCTGCATTCTATAAGTTTTGGTATGATGTGTTTCCATTTTCATTTGCCTCAAGATACTTTTTGATTTCCACTTTTAACTCTAACATGAGATAAGAGACAAACGTACTAAAAATAACTACAGCTACAATAATTTGTTAATGGATACATGATACAAAAGATATAAAGTTAAAAGTGATTTACACACTACCATTGCAGTATTCTGAGTATTTTGGATTTGATGATATATTTACCTTTACCAGTGAGTTTCATATTTTTATATGTTTTAATGTTGTTACTTAGTATCCTTTCATTTCAACTTAAACACCCTTCTTTGGCATTTCTTGTAAGGTAGGTCTAGTCGTGATGAACTCCTTTAGCTTTCATTTGTCTGGAAATGTCTTTTTTTCTTGTTGTTAGAGATGGGGTCTCATTTTGTCACCTATGCTGAAGTACTGTGGCATGCTCATAGCTCACTGAAGTTTGAACTCCTGGGCTCAAGCGATCTTCTTGTCTTAGCTTCCCAAGTAGCTGGAAGTCCAGGTAGCCGGACATCACCATGCCTGGGTAATTTTATTATTTTTATTTTTGCAGAGACAGAGTCTCACTATGTTGCCCCAGCTGGTCTCAAACTGGCCTCAAGCAATCCTCCCACCTCAGCCTCCCAACATGCTGGGATTACAGACATGAGCCACCATGCCTGGCTTTGAGAATGCCTTAATTGTTCCTTCATTTATGAATGACCACTTTGCTGGTTATAGTATTCTTCATTGGCAGTTTTTCATCTTTTAGCACTTTGAATGTATCATCCCACTCCCTCCTGGCCTGCAAGATTTCTGCTGAGAAGTTTGCTGATGAGGTTCCCTTGTATGTGGTGAGACTCTTTTCTCTTAATGCTTTCAATATTCTCTTTTGTCTTTGACTTTTGACAATTTGATTATAATGTGCTTCAGGATATTCTTCTTTGAGTTGATCTTGCTTGGGATCCTCTGAGCTTCATGAATCTTGATGTCCATTTCTTTCCTAGGATTTGTGAAGTTTCCAACCATTATTTCTTGAAATAATCTTTCTGTTTCTTTCTCTCTCTTTTTCTTCTCCTAAATTATGGGACTCCCATAATTAGTAGATTCATTTGCTTATTGTGTCCCGTAGGTTTCTTATGCTTTCTTCACTCATTTTCATTTTTTTCATTTTTTGTTTCTCTAATTGGCTAATTTCAAATTACCTATCTTTGTGTTACCCATTTCTTTCTTCTGCATGATCAAGCCTGCTATTGAAACTCTTTCTTTTAGTTTTCAGCCCTGTCATTGTATACATCAGCTCCAGGATTTCTGTTTGGGTCCTTTTTATGGTTTTTATTTCTTTATTAAACTTCTCATCTCATTTATGTGTTGTTTTCCTGATTTTGTTCCGTTGTCTGTGTTCTCTTACAACTCACTGCACTTCAGGATGATTATCTTGAATTCTTCGTCAAGCCTTTAATAGAGCTCCATTTATTTGGGCTGTTACTGGAACTATACTAGTTTTCTTTGATGATGTCATGTTTGCTGGATTATTTGTTATTTGTATAGCCTTTCATTGGTTTCTGTGCATTTGAAGGAGCAAATCAGTCTTTATAGACTGATTTCAGCATGTTTATGGGGGGGCTTCTGCTAGGTCACTGGGTGGGTCCCTGGGCAGGCAGGACAGGCCCGGGACTGTGGCTGAGAAGGGCTAGAACCAAGTCATAGAACTGCCTCAAGGTCTATAGCCAAGACTGAGGCCTGCAGGCCTGCCTCCATGGGCATGGACAGGTGTGCCTCCTGCCAGGTTCCTGGGTGGACAGGACTGCCCTGTACAGTTGAATGGAGCTGGACCCAAGTTATGGGGCTGTTTCAGGATCTGCTGTGGTACCAAGGTTACCAAGCTTGCTTCCTATGGCACAAACAGGCATGACTCCCAGCAAGCCCCTGGGAAGGCATAATTGCTCCCATGCCACAGCAGAGTGTGACCAGAGCTGAGTTATAAGGCTGCTTCAGGGTATACTGCTGGGACCAAGATTGGCAGTCCTGCAACTTGAGGCACAGATGGTTGTGACTCCTCCTGGATGCCTTGGAAGATGATTTTGGTGGCAGAATCAAGGCCAAATGGCATTGTAGCTGAGTTTACAGGGGGATGAGGCTATTTCCAGGTCTGTAACCTTCACCACAGTCAACAAGCCTGGGTGTGGGCCTGTCCTCTCAAAACAGCCTTCCTTGGTGTTGGACTCTACTAGAGTTTTGCAACATCCTACCTGGGTCCAAAATTCCGACAAAGGTACTTTTGTCCACGGATGGCTGCCAGATTCTTGTTGCTCTGGAGAGATGTGATGCACTTCCCATTCACCATCTTGTTGATGTCATACTTGAGTTAATTTTTATAGAGCCTGAAGTGTGGGTCAAGATTCATTTTGCCACATATGGACATCAAATTTTCCTACACCATTCCTTGAAAAGACTTATTCATCCTCCATTGAATTGCTTTTTCATCTTTGTCAAAAATCAATTGACCATATTCATGTATCTATTTCTTGACTCTTTTCTGTTCTGTGGATCAATATATCTATTCCTTCACAAATACATCACTGTCTTGATTGCTCTAGTCTTACACTAAGTCTCAAAATCAGATGGTATAATTCCTTTAACTTTATTCTTTCTCAAAATTGTTTTAATTATTTGTAGTTTCTTTGTTTTTCTATACAAATTTTTGAATCAGCTTGTTTATTTCTACAAAAACTCTTGATGGAGGTTTTTTAATTAAACTTTTTATTTTGAAAAAACAAGATTATTTTAATAAAGTCTTGTTTAATCTTCATCTACATCTAGCCATTGTCAACATTTTACATTTGATTTATCTTTAAATGTAAAAATGTAAGTATATACATATATGTTTGTATTTGAGAACACATCACAGAGATTACAAACTTTTGCTTCTAAATACTTTTTAGCATGTATTTTGCAAGAAAAATGATATTCTCTTCCCTTATAGCACCCACAATGCTATTACCGAATTTGGGAAATTTAATATTTATGCAAAACTATTACCTAATATAGCCTGGCTGCGATTTTTACTTGAATTGCATTATACTTATAGATCAATCTGGGGAGAATTGGCATCTTTACTGTGTTGAATCTTCCAATCTGTGAACATGGTATGTCTCTAATTATTTAGATCTTTTATTTTATTCATCAGCATTTTACAGTTTTTAGCCTATGAATCCTGTATGGTTTATTAGATTTATTCCCAAACATTTTATTTTTGAAGGTATTTAAATAGTATTTTTTAAAAAATTTCTATTTTCAATTCTCCTCTGCTAGTATATAGAAATGTGATTAATTTTTATGCATGATCTTTATCCTGTGACTGGCTAATCTCATTTGTTAGTTCTTGGAGGTTTTTGTTTTATTTAAAGTAGAGTCCTTGGGATTTTCCATACATACTATCATGTCATCTACAAGTAAGGACAGTTTTATTTCTCATTTTTTCCATTCTGTGTGCATTTATTTCTTTTTTTCTTTTTGCCATATTGCATTTGCTAGGGCTTGTAGCATACCGTTGAATACAAGTGGTGAGAGTGGACATCCTTGCTTTGTTTCTAATCTTAGGGCGAAAGCATTTCGTCTTTCATGATGAAGTGTGATGTTAACTGTAGGGTTTTTTTTTTGTAGATGCCCTTTATCAGGTTGAGGAAGTTCCCTTCTATTCCTAGTTTGCTGAGAGATTTTATCATGATTACATGTTGAAGTTTGTCAATCGATATGATTACATGGAGTTTTTTCATGCTTAGATGGTTCATAAGGTAGTTTACATTGATTTATTTTCAAATATTTACACTTGCCTTCCTGGATAAAGGCCACTTGGTCATGGTGCATTATTCTTTGTAATGTATTGCTGGATTCAATTTGTTAATATTTTGTTGCTTTTTTCATTTATATATATGAGGGATCTTAGTCTGTAGTTTTCTTTTCCTTTTTTTGTACTATCTTTGTCTGATTTTGGTATCAGGATGTGGCCTCGTAAATGAGTTGGGAAATGTTCCTTTCTCTTAAGCTTTCTCACAGAGATTGCATAGAATTCGTGATATTTCTTCTGTAAAATGTTTGTAGAATTTGCTGTTGAAACCATCTGGGTCTGAAAATCTCTTTTTGGAAGGTTTTTAACCTTCTAAAATTAAGATTACAGTGATGGGTTATTTATTTCATGTTAGGTGAGTTTTGGTTGATTATGGTTGTCAAGGAGGTCTCCAAATATAACGGCTAATTTGTCTATTTTTCTTTTCAGCGCCATCAGTTTTTGCATCATATATTTTGCAATTCTATCATTTGATGCATGCACATTTAGGATAGTTGTTTTCTTGGTGAATCAGCCCATTTATCATTACATAATGTCCCTCTTTATCCCTGATCCTGACTTTAAAAATAGTTAAACCTGTACAGCCTCAAATTGCTAATGATTACTAGCTTAAGTTAAAAATGGTACCAATATGACCTAAGTGGGTCCTTTCTTCAAATCGTCTCTGATTCCTCTCACTTGCTCACTTAGCCCATAGATTAATAGCCAGTATCTATTGTACACTTATCATGTAAAACTGTTTCACATGGCATAGTTTATTTAATCTTCATAAAGACCCCATGAGAACAGTAATCATTATCATTTTGTGGATGAGGACCTGAGGTTCAGAGCGGTTAAATTGTTCCAAGGTTACACAGCTAGCAGGTGAGTGAGCCAGGGCTGAGAACCAAGATTGTCTTACTCCAGAGACTGTACCCTTAACCACTAAGCTCTAGCTGTTACTTTCCTTCAGTCATTTACCAATTCTTGCCAGTTCTGCCTTCCAGATATCTTTCAAATTATTCTATTTCCCACCTGCATGCTACCACTTGGTCAAAGCCACCATTATCTCTCACCTAGATGACCACCAGTGTCTTCTAAATAGGCTGCCTGCTTCTATTTGAGTCATGATGCAGCCAGTGCATTAAATGCAAGTCTGTCTCTGTCACTCTATAGCATGTAGCCAAGGACATGGCTGGTTTGTCCAAGAGGCATATCTGTGGCTTTATGATTACTTATTGTATCTAAGTTAACTATAAATATAAGAACCTGTGGGAGTATATGGTAATTTAACAATTCAACAATTAATATGGTTTCCCGTGGCCCTTAGGATCAAGTCCAGTCTCCTAACCCTGGCTTAGAAGGGTTAGGAGATCTTGGTGATCTAGTGCCTGGCCACCACCTTGTTCTTTGCATTCCACCATGCTATCTTTTCAGCTCCTTCAAGTGCTCTCTGGCTTCAGGGCTTCTCTGCGTGCCGTCGTCCCCTTTGCCTGGAAAACTCTCTCTTCAGCTCTGTGTCTGGCTAGTTCCTATTCATCTTTCAGGCCTCAAGATAAATGTCATAGGTTCAATATTTTTAGGCCATCTTTGACTTCTTTCCCTTTCCAAACAAACAAACAAACAAAAAACTTCTCCTATCCGTCTTCCTGCCTCTGTCCCCATTGCTACTGCTATTGTCCAGGACTTGATTTTTTTCTAGTCTGGACTGCAGCCTTTTGTCTGCCCTTCAGCTATTGGTTTCTTCCCCTCCAATCCATTTCCCACACCTCTGCCAGAAATTTTTAAAAAGCACAATCACATAATGTTGTTTGCTTCCTCGAAAACCGTCAATATTTTCCAACTGCTGACAGAATAAAGTCTGAACACACTGGCTTGGTATTCAAGGCCCTCACTGGCCTAGCCCCATATATTTTCCCAGCCTCATCTCTCAGTACCCGTATTCACATTCCTTATGCTGCAGCCTAGTATTTCTCAAAGTGTTTCTTAGCCTAGTGTTCCCATGCCCTGTAGGGACATTAGATGATCCAATGTGGTGTATGGATAAAAAGTTATTTTAATGAATAGAGAATAAAAGCAAATTCATGGTAACGATATAAAATTTCCTGTTAAAACACATTAATTTAGGCTACAGAGATGACTTAATTTGAAGAAAAAATATGTTAATAATAGCATAGTTGGTACACAGCTGTAGAAAGAGCCAGAAGATGGGACACAAATGGCTAAAGTATGCGAAACAGGGGCCCGACCACTTTTGTCTACTTCCCATTCCCTCAACTCACCATGTAATTCACATTTCTGTGCCTTTGATGATACTGTTCCCTTATTTTTATTACTCTCTTTCCAACTTTCTGCTTATCAAAATTCTCTCAGGCTTTAAGGTTTAGCTCAAATGACACTTCCTTGTGATATCTTTGCTCATCTCCTGGTCAGAATTAAGGACTCCCTCTTCTGCACACTCCCAAGACATTACTCGTGCTTCTTTCTGGTTCTGCTTCATTTTGTTTGATTGTGTAATTAGTACCTCATATGTCTGTCTCTCTCCCTATCAGACAGTAAGTTTGGCCTTTAGCACAATGCCAAACACAGAGAGATAGCTTATGATAAATATTCACTACATTGAATTATAGTAAAGGAAGAAGTTCGATTTCAAAATTCTCCAAGTTGCAGGTGAAAGTTAATAGGAAAAGAAACCTTATTCCAAACAAGGAAAGACCATCTGAAGTTATAAGGTGTGCAAGTGTGTGTAAGGATATAGGCAATGAGTTATTTCCAGTGTAAGGTGAAAACCTATAATTCTTATGGGTGAAAACATTATGTTTCATGTTTCGGGGCAATGACCTAAATCTGAATGTGGGCAATGCTTGCCTAATCTAGTCAGTTGGCTCAATGCCTTCAGAAATTTAAAAAAAAAAAAAAAAAAAAAAAAAAGAGTAGTTTGTCAAAGAGGAATTTCTGTGGCTTTGTGATTACTTGTTGGATCCAAATAAACTATAAATATAAGAACTTGTAGGAGTGACAGGTAATTTAATAATTCAATAAACATTGATGAGCCTACCTCATATGAAATCTCTATGTTAAAAGCCATGGGGACAGGGTTGGGAACTGGAAAGGGGAGGGTGAAAGGAGTAAATATGGAAATGATGAAAATAATGCAAGCATGGTCCTTGATACCATGTATTGACCATTTGTTGTGAAACAGCACTCTGTTCAGCACTTAATGTATATTATCTCATTTAATGTTCTTGCAATCCTCATAGGTGGATAATTTTATTATCTCGTTTTACAGATGAAGAAACTGAGAATCAGAGAGATCATGTATCTGTACTCCAAGCTGTAGGAAAAAAAGTAGATAGCATTCATTATGTGCCAATAACTATTTTAAGTACCTCATGTGTATTAACTCACATTAATACATGTAGAAAACAAAATTCCTGTCTTGGAGAAGCTCTGGGTTTCTTGTGAAAGGTAAGGTTCAAAGTTGAATTTTGGAGGAAAGGTAGGATTTTTGTCAGATGGATTTGTAGAGGAAGGGTCCTCCATGCACAAAGAAGAGCTTGAACAAAGGCCAGGAGATGGGAGAGTCCGAGGCCTGTGAGTAAAATCATTACCTGCAAAAACACAGGCAGCCTAAGGAAGATGAAGCTGGGAAGGAAACTGGAGAGATTAGGCCTGTTGCTGAAGGAAATGAATAGCCAGTAAAGGTTATTAAGCAGAGAGCAGAAGAGTAGCATGATCGTGTCTGTTTCAGGAAGATAATCTGGAATAAGCGTGAGGGCAAGAGAAACTATAGGCAAAGAGATCAGCTAAGAGTTTTGGCATTCAGATGAAAGCCAATAGGAACCTGAAATAGGCTACTATTTCACATACCAATTTGAAAGTCACCAAGGAGGTAGAATTTTCTGCCCAACGCAGCTGATTTGATGCTGGGGTGATGGAAGGGGATTAATGAAAGATGCCGTGATGGGGTATGTGGGAATGCATCAAAGTCTAGGCCGGGCATGGTGGCTCACTCCTGTAATGCCAGCATTTTGGGAGGCCAGGGCAGGAGGATCCCTGGAGTCCAGGAGTTCGAGACCAACCCAGGCAACATAGTGAGACCTCAGGATCATGAACCTGATTTGAGGTGCATGATTATGATCATACCACTCACCACCCTCACCTGGGAACAAAAACGAGACTCTCTCAAAAAAAAAAAAAGAAAAAGCCTCTATCTGCTTATTTATCATTATTCTTCCTGAAGATGCAATAAAGTCAGTGTCTAAGGTGTCTGCCTCAGAGGAGTGGTTGTCACTCCTCTCTTGATCAAGTGGCAAGGTTGACAAGGTTGGTAGTATCTTATCAGGTGTGGTGGTTGGGCTCCAAGTAGTCAATTTCGGTAGTTAAAAGGAAGAAAATGAACATGTATTGAGGATTTTCTCACCTCAAAGATCTCTGGAACAGTCTTGAGAGGCAGGTACTGTGCTATTTCTGTTATGGTACAGGGTGAATGACTTACTTGCTCAAGGTCACATAGAAAATAACAGAGACTCACTTGCATAAGGTCTCATAGCAAGTAAGTGACAGAACTGGTCTGAAGACTATGTTCTATTTTTATTTATTTATTTTGAGACAGGGTCTCACTCTGTCACCCAGGCTAGAGTGCAATGGGATGATCACAACTCACTCTAACCTTTACTTCTTAGGCTCAAGTGAGCCCCCCATTTCAGCCTGCACAATAGCTGGGACCACAGGCATGCACCACTATGCCTGGCTAATTTTTTGATTTTTTTTTTTTTCTGTAGAGATGGAGTCTCACTAGGGTGCCCAAGCTGGTCTTAAACTCCCAGGCTCGAGCCATCCTCCCACCTCGGCCTCCCAAAATGTTTGGATTACAGGCATGAGCCACTGCACCCAACCTGTTCTATTTTTTACAGTACCAGAAACCAGAGAAAGAGGGCAGGCCCACAAACCCAAAAAGGATGTCCAAGGGAGAGAAAAAAGAATAAGAGTGAATTTAAAGATTTCTGCTGAGGAAGAAGAAATCTGGAAGACCTTCAAGTTAGTGTCAAGCTTGGTCTTGCATGAAATATAATAATGATAAGAAAGGGCTCCTGTTCTCATGATGCTTATTGGGTAGAGGGCACAGAAGATATAATGGCTGCTACCCAGCCTATTCTCACAAAATGCTCTAGACTTTCAGAGGCAATGTAGTCTTGGGTTGTCTGGAAAATGTTACAGAGAAGATATGACTTAAGTAATATCTAAAAGGAGGTGCTGTCCCTGGATAGTCCAGGAAGCGCTATCACGCCATCTTTCCACTAGCAGGAGTAGTGGGAGTACTGGGAGCAGAGGTGAAGGAGTGGGAGAATACATTTCCCGTTTGTTTAGTGAATAGATTGCCTGGAACGCAAGGCAATCACGTAGGGAAGAGTAAGAGGACAAGCTGGCAAGGGGTTAACACCAGAGAGTGGAGGAGGGCTTTGAATGCCCAGTCTGATACCTTTATACATCATCACTTAGGCAATGGGAAATCACTGACTATTTTTGAGCAGGAGAGGGATGTAATCAAATATGCTTTTGAGGCGGTGGCTCACGCCTGTAATCCCAGCACTTTGGGAGGCCGAGGCGGGTGGATCACAAGGTCAGGAGATCGAGACCATCCTGGCTAATACGGTGAAACCCCGTCTCTAATAAAAAATACAAGAAAATTAGCTGGGCGTCGTGGCAGGCGCCTGTAGTCCCAGCTACTTGGGAGGCTGAGGCAAGAGAACGGCGTGAGCCCGGGAGGCGGAGCTAGCAGTCAGCCAAGATTGCGCCACTGCACTCCAGCCTGGGCGACAGAGCGAGACTCCGTCTCAAACAAAACAAAACAAAACAAAATTAGCTGGGTGTGGTGGCACACACCTGTAATCCCAACTACTTGGGAGGCTGAGGCAGGTGAATTGCTTGAACCCCGGAAGCGGAGGTTGCAGTGAGCCGAGATTGCCCCACTGCACTCCAGCCTGGGCAACAGAGTAAGATTCCGTCTCAAAAAAAAAAAAAAAAAAAAAAAAAAAAGATGCTTTTGAAAGACCTCCAGAAGTAGGCACTGGAATAGATTGGAGAGGGTGGAGATCAGAGGTTAGACGATCAGGAAAAAGGATATTGAGATAGTTTAGGGGGATGGTGATACAAGCCCAGAAGAGATGAGGGAAAGCCATCCTCTGAATGAAAGCTGGCCCTCAGAGGGGCTGTCACAGCCACAGCCTAATTCTAAGCACATGAATATTTGTGTTCCAAATCTCCTTCAAGCCATTTTCTCATTCCTCTCTTCTTGCTTCCTCCCTCCTTCTTGTCCCTCTGCCTTTCCTCCATTTTCTCTATTTCCTCCCCATTACTTCCAGTAATGCTCAGTAATCAACTATGATTCTGAACATCATTTGGGAAGGAGGGGAAGCACTGAGGGAGGCTCTGAGCAAGATAGAAGGAAGGAAGGAAAGAAGGCGAGAAAGAAAAGGAGGAAAGAAGGCGAGAAAGAAAAGGAGGAAAGAAGAGAGGAAGGCAGACATTTCTGTAGGAGCATTTCCCATGGACCAGGCTGAGAGGATGGGGATACTCAGACTTAGAGGGATTGCAGTACTTGTTTGGAGTCACATAGCTAATTGCCATCTAAGTCTGATGAACTCCAGAACTCATGTCCTGTTTGCCATTCCACAGTGATTCCCTTTCCTGTCCCCCCTGATCTGTTCAACTTATGTAATATTTTCTTATTCTGATACCCTAATATCACTTTGTCATGGCTCTTTCACTCACCACAGTCTGTCTTACATTATAGTGATCTGTGTATGTGTCCAGCACTGGCACATAAAATGCAGACGATGATTGAATGAATGATTGGTTTATCACTCTTACTAGATAGTAAGGAGCCTGTAAGGATCTCACAGCAAGGACAGCCCAAGATCATATCATTAGTATTTAATCTATAACTGTTGGATTGAACATATTTGAATGTCTTAGGCACCTCTGTGGGCATCACGCCCTGTTGGACACTGAAGCTACCTTGGTAACCTTCAAGACCCAGGATCTGTGTTATAACTTCTAGCATAATCACTAAAAGAACAGAAACAAGATGTATAGCATCTAAACTAGAAGAGAAAGACAAATGGAATGGTAAAGCTAATCAGTCTAAAAGAAGTCAAATCAAATGGCCAACAAGCACATGAAAAGATGCTCAACATTACTGATCATCAGGGAAATGTAAAGCAAAACCACAACGAGATCATCTCACACCCATTGGGATGGCTATTATTTAAAAAACAGAAAATAAGAAGTATAGGTGAGGATGTGGAGAAATTGAAACTCTTGTGCACTGTTGGTGGGAATGTGAAATTGTGCAGCCATCGAGGAAAACAGGATGGCAGTTCCAAAAAATAAAAATAAAAACAGAATTACTGTGTGATCCAGGAATTCCATTTCTGGATATATATCAAAAGCATTGAAAGCAGAGTCTCAAAGAGATGTTTGTATGTCTATATTCATAGCAACATTATTCACAATAGCCAAAATGTCAAGGCAACCTAAATGTCCATCAATAGATGAATGGAAAACAATATGTGGCATATCCACACAAGGCACTGTATAACTCAGCCTTTCAAAGGAAAGAAATTCTGACACATGATACCACATGGGTGAGCCTTAAAGCCATTATTCTAAGTAAAATAAGCCAATCATGAAAGGACAAACACTGGAATAATAATTCTAATTATATGAGGTACCTAGAATAGGCAAATTCATAGAGACAGAAAGCAGAATGGTGGTTGCCAGGGGCTGGAGGGAGGTGGAATTAGGGAGTTATTGTTTAATGGATACAGAGTTTCAGTTAGGGAAGATAAAATTCTGGAGATGGATGGTGGCCATGCATTGTGAATGTACTTAATGACATGTACTTAGAGCACACTTAGAAATGGTTAAAATGGTAAATTTTATGTTCTTGGTATTGTACCACAATAAAAATAACTTTGAAAAATGAAGGGGAAAAAATCCCGTTTATTCTTTATTTTTATTTTTATTTTTTATTTTTTATTTTTGCTTGAGACAGAGTCTTGCTCTGTCACCAGGCTGGAGTGCAGTGGCACAATCTTGGCTCACTGCAACCTCCGCCTCTCTGGTTCAAGTGATTCTCCTACCTCAGCCTCCCGAGTAGCTAGGACTACAGGCACACGCCACCACACCCAGCTAATTTTTCTATTTTTAGTTGAGATGGGGTTTCACCATGTTGGCCAAGATGGTCTCGATCTCTTGATCTTGTGATCCACCTGCCTCGGCCTCCCAAAGTGCTGGGATTACAGGTGTGAGCCACTGCACCTGGCCCCATTTATTCTTATGTGTTTCCACTGAAGACACATAGGTATCACCCCCACTCCACTCCTCCAGCTCTTCTGGGACAACTAGAAACCGTTGAGATTTGGGGGTAAAGGGGCATTACTTGGAGGCTAATCCTCACCTTCTTGGTCCCTCACATATCCAGTTGTCTGATACACTCTCTACTCTATACCCAGCAGGACACAGTGTCCTTTGAGAGGGGAAATGAAATAGAGAAAAATACATAGGAGAAAGTATCATTTTCTGGCAGAAAAATGAGTACATTTTAATTAGAAACGCTGCCTCGGCCCGGCGCGGTGGCTCATGCCGGTAATCCCAGCCAGCACTTTGGGAGGCCAAGGTGGGCGGATCACCTGAGGTCAGCAGTTTGAGAACAGCTTGGCCAACATGGCGATACCCCGTCTGTACTAAAAATACAAAAATTAGCCGGGCGTGGTGGCACACACCTGTAGTCCCGGCTACTCGGGAAGCTGAAGCAGGAGAATCGCTTGAACCCGGGAGGCGGAGGTAGCAGTGAGCCAAGATCCCACCATTGCACTCCAGCCTGGGCGACAAGAGCGAAACTCCATCTCAAAAAAAAAAAAAAAAAAAAAAAAAGCTGCCTCAGAAGAGCATTCTTGGGTGGGAGAGGCCCTGCACCTAAAAGGACCCGCTCACATAGCTCATCCCCTCTTGACGTCTTTCCCCTGCTCTCTCTGCCCCATCTCTGCCCACTCTTTCTGGGATCCGGATTTGACGCGGTTGCTGCCACCCCAATAGCAAGTCTCTTAGGACATTCCTGTGCTCCTCACTTTCCTGGCTGAGGGTCAGAACTTATCAAAGGGGTCTTTTTGAGGAAGTTAGGGGAAATGCAAAAGAAAACAAAAGGAAACTGTGAAAGTCTAGAAACAACTAAGTTTACTAACAAAATCACTTTCTTCTCTCGATATAGCTGAAGTCAAGCCATCAATGGGCTTAGCATGTTTTGATTTTAATAAGGCTTAATAAGTCTGCATTTTGAGAAGGCTGTGGACCCCTCTGGCCATCTGGTGAAGCCATGGACCCTTTCTCTGAATAATATGTTTAAATGCACAAAATAAAATACACAGATTTACAAAGGAAACCCATTATATTAAAATTCAGTTATCAAAATATTACCCACAATGTGATATAGTAACATATGTGCTTCTTGATGTATGCATTAAATAACCAGATCTAACAGCAGTGCCAATAACTACTGGAATTTTGAAGTAGTCGTGAACATAAATGAAATTTCGAGATGCCTGCAACAACTGTAATATGAAATGCAAATCTCTGTGATGTCTGTTACTGACACTCACAGGTACTCCTAACACTTCGTGGGTTATTGTCTACATTCATCATTGAAGGAAATACTACATTTCAATTAGAGGTTAGTGGAAAGAAAGAGGCAGTTTTATTCATCCCAATTCAAAGTAACCCCCATCCACCCTGAATTTTTGGTCTATAGGATCCTGATTGAGAGCCTCTGCTCTAAGGGTCATATAGCCTCCCATGGGTTGGAACCAGCTGTCTCCTACCTGTCTCATCCTTCAGGATGACATTATTTCTCCTCATCCAGTTTTCAGGCTTGCATCTGTAATTGACCGCCCCCAAATCTCTGGTTTCTGGCAGGGAAAATCTTGGAACTGTCAGCCCGTTTGCCGTTTGCACTCCAGCCTGGGTGACAAGAGTGAAACTTCATCTCAAAAAAAAAAAAAAAAAAAAGCTGCCTCAGAAGAGCCTTCTTGGGTGGGAGAGGCCCAACACTGTTGACTTCTGTGCCGTGAGTCCACGGAACAACTGGCTCTTTCTCAAAATTCTGTCTGAGATGTCACTCAGGCAGCCCTCAGATTTTCCAGAATTCTCTCACCATAACCATAGACCAGAAAATCACTTTACACCTACCTAGTAACACCCCTGTAAGCCACCACCACTTCTGCCCTGTCCCTGAATATGACTCTTTTCAGCTAGTTCATAGGGGACAGCTCCTGAGAAGACTGGAGTGATTTTTTTTTTTTTTCATCTTGAGACAGAGTCTTGCTCTGTCACCCAGGCTGGAGTGCAGTGGCATGATCTCGGCTCACTGCAAGCTCCACCTCCCAGGTTCAAGTAATTCTCCTGTCTCAGCCTCCCAAGTAGGTGGGATTACCAGTGCATGCCACTATGCCTGGCTAATTTTTGTATTTTTTTTTTTTTTTTAGTAGAGACGAGATTTCACAATGTTGGCCAGGCTAGTCTCAAACTCCTGACCTCAGGTGATCCACCTGCCTCGGCCTCCCAAAGTGCTGGGATTATAGGCCTGAGCCACCGTGCCTGGCCTGGAGTAATCTTTAAACCAGAACAGCTGCAGCCTCACTCCTGGCCTTTGTGCCAGCCAGATCCTTCCCAGAGGGTGGAGATCAACCAGATGATCTCGTTGGAACCCTCCTCATCTGGAGATTGGCCACTCTTTTGGTTTGTTCCCCATGTGCTCTCCAGCCCTTGGGGTTCACTCACCTAAAAATATATAGACTGGGATCCATTGCAAAACAAAGAAGGTTTGGAGGCCCTCCTGGAGATCCAGTCGGGAGAAGAAGGCCATGGTTATGGTGCTGTTCTGTTGTGGCAAGAAGCCTAACCAGAAGGTCAAAACTTCTTAAGCTGAGTTGATTATAGATGCTTTGCTATAATCTCTTATTGTGGAGTGAGATTAGCTGCTGGGGTTTTGTCAGGCGTGACCAAACCTTTCCTCCACTGCCCCGCCCCAACTTCCTACCCACACATCAGGTTGCAGATCAGGCAATATAATTGATCTCCCCAGTAGTATCCTTTCTCCACGTGTGCCCAATTGTAATGAAGCAGAAATGGCCCTGGGGTGGCTCTAGCGGGGGGGGGCACTCTTGATAAATCAGTGCAGGAAGAGAGTAGCTTGGACCTCAAATAGGACCTCCGAAAATCACCCCACTCCCTTTCCCTGCTTAAGAAAAGGGACTTGGCAGCCACACTTGTTTCTGCCCTAGTGGTTACCCTTTGTCTCCTCTTGTCTTCTGCTGAGTCACGTAGCCCACTGGGGCTGTGTTTCTGTACCGGATATCTGTTAATAGACTCTTCAGATCCCTCTTTGTGCCTCTAGTCCCAAGGGACCTGCCTCAGTGGCCAGATACCTTATCATAGAGCGGGAGAAACATTGCACAGAAGGAAGACCTGGCTCCCAGTCCCAGCTCTGCCATGCTCTTCCTGTGACACCTTTGGAAAATGTTACATCTCTCCAGAGCTCAGTTTGAGCATTCATTGCTAGAATGCAATGTAGGTTAGGGGCATAGACTTTAGAGCCAGATAGCTGGGGTTCACATCTCAGCTCTGTCACTTACAAGGTGGTGAACCTCTATGCCCCAGTTTCTCCATCTGTAAAAGTGGGACTATAATAGTACCTACTTCTTAGGGTAGTTCTGAGGATTAGATAAGTGAATGAATATAAAGTGCTTAGCACACAGCCTGGCACCGTTCCCTGTCATTACTACTCATTGAGTTCAAGTAACACATATTGAACAAGTAACATGTTTCAGGCTGAGGCTTGCTTCTGTGTAATAGCCTTTGGAAAATTGAAGACTGTTCCCAGGTCTCAGACCATTTTTTTTTTTTTTCCAGACAGAGTCTCACTGTGTCGCCTAGGCTGGAGTGCAGTGGCGTGATCTCGGCTGACTGCAACCTATGCCTTCTGGGTTCAAGTGATTCTCCTGCCTCAGCCTCCTGAGTAGCTGGTACTACTGGCGTGTGCCACCACATCCAGCTAGTTTTTGTATTTTTAGTAGTGACGGGGTTTCACCATGTTGGATATATTTTTTCTGTCACTATCTATTGAGTGACTGCTGTTTGCCAGGCACTGTTGTTAGGTGCTGAGGATTTAGTAGGGAAGAAGACAGACATGATTCTTGCCTTCTTTGAGTCTACAGTCTAGTGGAGGAGAGACATTAAAAGAAAAAAAATCACAAAAATGTTAGGCTGGGTGTGGTGGCTCATGCCTGTAATCCTGGCACTTTGGGAGGCTGAGGCAGGAGGGTTACTTGAGCCCAGAAGCTCAAGACCAGCCTGGGTAACATAACGAGATGCCATCTCTACAAAATAAGTAAATAAATAAATAATAAAATAAAATAAAATTAAGATAAAATGTCTGTACACTTGAAGTTGCGATGTGTCCTACAGGAAAAGCCCAGTACTCCCAGCAGAAGGCCTTGAATATAGAAGGTAGTCAAAGACATCTGTTAAACATAACTGAAGGGGTTGCTGGGAAAATCAGATACAAAAATGGTATCAAGGGTTCTGCAAGTGCAAGGGGGCATTGGTCCCCTTTCCAGGGAGATTAGCGGAACTCTATCATCTCCCCACCCCCACTCTGCTTTGGGCTTCCCTCATTAGACTGACCAATGTGACTCTTCAGAGCTGAGCTTGGAGGATTTTTCTGGTATGTCAGGGTGTGCTTTCACTCCCCCATGTGCCATCTGACATGCGACGCCTTCCTCTTCTTCCTCTTTCTTTTCTTCCCCTTGGGCTAGCTGGGGTTCTCCAGCTGCTTCCTGGGGCTGCTTGACCACATAGAAGGTGAGATGTATCGGAGCGTATCTGCTCAGAATGTGCAGGGGAGGAGGGAGGGAGGTAAGAGAGGCAGGCCTGGCTCTGCTCGGGGAAAGCAGAGATATGGAGGGGCTTAGAGTACCCAGGCCAGACAAGATCCACAGTATCAAGAGCTCCAACGCCCCTTACAGATCAGGTCTCCACTCCCCTCCACTTTCAGATGGGTAAACGGAGGAGATCTGGAAAGGGCTCAAGGTGATGCAGGAACCAGAGGCAGACAGGGCCAGACAGTTTTCTACCTCTGTCTCCCTAATATCTGGGTCAGGGTCTGGTGCAGAGCAGGCACTCAAGTAAATGTCTGTGGAACCTGTGAGGGAGACCAGGTCTCTTGATGCCTCAGGCAAGATAGACTGACCCAGACTGGCCACCCTTTACTCCCAAAGACAGAGCACACTGGCCCAGCTGGAGTTCTCTTGAGCCAAATGGACAAGTATAACATAAACATCAGGGAACAGAGAAAGGGCAAGAAGAAGATAATTAGGCTAGCAGATAAACCCTGAACATCCAGCACTCGTGATTTCCCAGTTACAATTCATCAACCAACAAGCAGAAGCTTGGCTGCCTCAGAGTAAGCAATAAAGAAGGAAAGGTTGCCAAGGAGCACAAAGGGCCTGCCAATTTCATTTGTAGACATTGAAGGTTGACGTGATTCCCACCCTCAAGAAACTCACAGTCCAGTGTTGGAAGTAGGTGTAAAAGCAGACACCTGCATGGGGTGCTGTGGGTTGCACAGACGAGAGAAGCACCTGCCTGCCCGGGGAGGTGAGGGAGGGGTCTCTGGAAGAGGGCCTGCTGCAGTGAGGAGAAATGGATCAGGCGAGAGAGGCCTGGACGGGCAGTCCAAGAGACTGCCGTGAGTTCATCAAAAGGGGCTGAGATAAGCTGGACCCCAAAGAAACTTCAAAGGAGCAACAGAAAAACAAAGAAAGGAGAAAAGTGGAAGGAAACAGATCAAGGGGACCGGGATCAGAGAGCTCAGAAAGGGTGGTAGAAGTGAGGGTAGCTCTGATTCAAAGGTTCACCCTCAGCCTTTGGAATGACTCATTTCCAGAAAGCTTTGGATAGCTGAGGTTTTGCCATAATTTGTTTTCTTCTGATCTTCCCCCTCTGTCATACCCTTATATGGTTAGGTATTACAATTTCAGCTCAACTGAAAACATTAGGCCCAGGCACGGTGGCTCACGCCTGTAATCCCAGCACTTTGGGAGGCTGAGGTGGGTGCATCACTTGAATCCAGGAGTTTGAGACCACCCTGGCCAACATGGTGAAACCCTGTGTCTACTAAAAATACAAAAATTAGCTGAGCATGGTGGTGCAGACCTGTAGTCCCAGCTACTCACTTTGGAGGCTGAGGTGGAAGAATCTCTAGAGCCCAGAAGGTGGAGACTGCAGTGAGCCAAGAATGTACCACTGCACTCCAGCCTGGATGACAGAGCAAGACCCTGTCTTAAACAACAACAATGGAGAACCTATTTAATGCCAAGCACTAGGCTAGGTATTCTAGAAGGAGTGTACCTAATCCCTTCATTCACCGAATTTTTCTTGAAGCCCTACTTACTCTAAGTCTGGTATTGTTCTAGGTTTACAATTGCATGTGTGTTGGGTTATGGGGCAGGGGGCACGGACAGGGAATGAAAGAAGTGCATATGTCATCAATACAAGGATTGGGGCCATCAGAGAATTCCAAAGGAGACAGAGATGAACACTAGTAGCTGTGTGACCTTGGACCAGACACTTCCTCTCTTTGAGTCTCGGTTTCTTCGTCTAGTAAAAAGGATGCATCCTATTTCTTTGCTGTGAGATGTAGCGGCAGTGTTTGAAAAGCTTCTCGTGCAGTGTCTGCCTTCCAGGAGCTGTTCACTAGCGCTCCTATTCAGCTGTGGGGAGGGAGTATTTGCAATGTGCTCTAACAGGTTGAGAAGTGGGGAGGATGACATTTCCTACAGTGGCCCAGCATACACAAAAGGCCAGAAGGTTTGCTTTGGCACAGGGGGTGGTTTAGTTTGATAGGAGTCTCAGGTTGGTGGAGGGGAGTAGAAGAAGAGAAAGCTGGAAAACGATAAGTGGGGCTGATTTCCTCACAAATCTCTTTTTGTATCTGGAGGCCTAGATACGTAAAGAGATTTATGTTTCACTGGATTCTAGACCTAGAATCCAGTGAAAGTAGACCCAGGAGTGGTGGTGGGACGAGGGGCCTGTGGAGATGGAGGGTAGGGCAGAACAGGGGACGTTTGAAATCCCCTGGAAGCAGTAGTGACTGGATCACTTCTCATGGCAGGCAAGGCCCCAGGGAACAGCGGCCTTCAGGGTCTTGGGGGAGGGGTGGCCAACCCTCCCGGTTTGCCTGGGATGAGGAGTTTCCCAGGATGCTGGACTTCCAGGGCTAAAACTGGTATAACCTTGGGCAAACTGAAACAATCGGTCCCCTAGTTTGGGCCCTTGTCACTGTCTCCGGGACTACAGCAGGGTGCTGCCTGCTTGCCTCCCTTCCTTTGGTCTCCATTCTGCAGTTAGAGGGGCTGCTGTGAAACACAGCTCTTACTGTCTCTCTGCCTTGTTTCAAACACTCCAAAGGCTCCATTGCCTCTGGGATCCAATTCAGACCCCAGGACCTGGACCCAGAGCCCTTTATACACTGGTTTCCACCCTCCTTGAAAGTCTCATTTCCCATCACTTTCACACCACGCCAGATACAGCCTAGTTCCCCAAACCGGAAGTGTCCTTTCCTATTCTGAGTCTTTGCCCATAGCAGCATCCTATCAACCTGACTGGCTCCTACCCACCCTTCAAGATTCAGTGAAAATGTCATTCCCTGCTCTGTCCTCTGGGTTTCCAAGGCACATTATTCATACTTTTGGGAGAGCACATATCAAGGAGTTGGGTTGAGAGTATAAACCCCACCTCTACAGCCGGCTTCTGGGGTAATGCTTGGTGTACAGTAAGCTTTTGGCGTGTACATTTTGAATAGCTGGTATATTGACATGACTCAGAATTCAGAAGGAACTATGCGTGCTCAGTGAGAAGTGTCCTTCCCACTCCTGGCCTCTAACGACCCAATACTCCTCCCCCTCCAGGGACCTCTTTTTGCATACACAAGCAAATAAGGTAATTTGCTTTGTTAATGAATAAGGAAACTAACAGTAAAAACCTGGAATCATTCCAAATGTTCAAAATCTGGGGCTGGCTAAGTAAGCGATTATATAGCAACATTATAGACTAATCTGCAGTCATTAAACATTATTAAAATTATTATAAGGCAGACTGTAGTATTACATGCTAGGCTTTAAAAGCAGAATATAAAGCAGACCTCCACATTGAATGCACTTGGTAAAAAAAAAACAAAAAAAACAACAACAAAAAAACTGGTCTCTTCAGTGATGGATGGAACTGATCCATCAGCCTGAGACAGAAATGATTGCTGCTTTAAGGTGAAGGGATTCAAAGTTTTCTTTTATGTAAAGTTGTTTGAATATGAAAAGAAAGAGGCTGGATTCTTGTGAATCTGCCTGATGAAGTGTGATTCATGATGGGACTCATTCATTCAGTAATTCATTCAGCAGACATTTGAATGCTTGCTTTGTCAGGAGGAAAAGCCAGAAACAATGGTGCGCTTCGGAGGATGAGCACTAAGTAGGTGATGGGGACATAAGAAGCTCTGATGGAGAGAGAGGGGTGGGGAATGTGATGAGTTCATTGTAAGACTGTGGAGTTTGAGTTCAGTTTGTTCATCAAGGGGAGCTGTGTAGCAGACGGCAGGATACAGGTCTGGGAGCTCAGTGAAACAGCCAGGGCTAGTGATAGCCGCCAGTATATTTGTGGACAGGGAAGCCGGAGGTGGAATGGAGAAGATAGAAAAGGAAAGGGGAAGACAGATGAAATAAAGCTGGTGAGGAAGTCGTTCTGCAAATCTCTTAACACCTCTGAGCCAGGGCCAAGGGCACCAGGGTAGCAGAGGCTCTATCTGTTCCTGAGTGTTGAAGCACCTCAGAGTTCAGGCAGAAACCCTTCCTCCCAGCCCCTGTCTCCCAAACCCCATGCACGCATGGCCTGGGTCTGTGGTCTTAGTTGTCCTGAAAGGCCTGGTAGATGAAGAGATGCTGTGACTGGCTTAGAAAATATGTAGGAAACCCCTGAATGAGAGGCTGGGAGAAAAGATTTAAAAGGTTTACCTGAAGCCTAGGCAACATAGCAAGACCCCATCTCTACAAAATAAAACATAGAAAAAATAGCTTGGTGTGGACACGTGTCTATTATCCTAGCTACTCAGGAGGCTGAAGCAGGAGGATCGCTTGAGCCCAGGAGTTCAAGGCTGCAGTGTGCAAAGATTGTGCCTGTGAATAGCCACTGCACTCAGCCTGGGCAACATAGTAAGACTGCCTCTATTTTTAAAAATGAGGTGATGGCATTCAGGTTAAAGAGAGCAGAGTTCGCGGTTACAGTGCGCTATGATTGCACCACTGCACTCCAGCCTAAGAGTGAGAGCAAGATTCTGTCTCTAAAAAAAAATAAAAATAAAAATAAAAGATTTACTTGAACAAAGACCAGCTAAGTAAGGCTGGACAGAGAAAGGGAAAGTAGGTGGGCTTGGCATTGGGGGCAGAAATGTTCCACTGCTGGTTGAGCGATGCGAGGGCCCCAGGAAGGGTAGATTTCTGAGTGGGGTTTGCCCCTAGTGAGCAGGTCTCAGACTGTCCCTAAAGGGGCCAGCAGGCAAAGCTGATGGAATTTTTGCTCAAAACTTGGACAGAGAAAGGGAAGGGGTTATCCCTAGAGCAGTGTACCACCAGGATGTATTTCCTACCTTCATATGTCCTCAGGCCAACCTGGAATCCAGGCCCAGCTCAACCACTTAGAGCTTAGTGATCTTTGGGAAATCTCTTCTCTAAACCTCAATTTCCTCATCGACAGACTGAGACTATAATAGTATCTCCCTTGGGTGTTGTGAGGATTAGAAATATTGTATGTAAAGCTCCTAGTATATAGTAGGTGCTTAATACACAGTAGCCATAATTTTTATTCCTGCTACCACACTGGACTAGGCCGGCCTGACATTGCTCACTTCTACTCTCTTTGAGGGATTTGTTGCCAGTTGGAACAAGACACTGAAATCTAAGACTTTGCCCATCATCTTTTCACATACATTTGTCAAAGGTGGCCTGGCAGGCAGATATGTAAAAACTGGTTCTCAGTTTTCACTGTGCATAGTTCTCTTTTTTGCTGGTCATTTCAGCACACGAAGAAAAGCATGTCACAAACCTTTTGGCTGGTGGTGACATCTAGAAGACTGATTGAAAAAGCATCGGAGGAGCAAGGGTTTAAGTCGTGAACTGCTGAATAAAAAAAAAAGCAAAAAAAAGGCCGGGCACGGTGGCTCATGCCTGTAATCTCAGCACTTTGGGAGGCCAAGCAGGAGGATCACTTGAGCCCAAGAGTTTGAGACCAGCCTGGGCAACATGGCCAAAACCCATCTCTACAAAAAATACAAAAATCAGCAGGGTACGGTGGTTCACACCTGTAATCTCAGCTACTTGAGAGACTGAGGCAGGAGGATCGCTTGAACCCAGGAGTTTGAGACCAGCCTGGGCAACACAGGGAGACCCCTTCTCTATTACCAAAATTTTTAACGAAAAAAAAAAAAGCATCCCCTCCTCCATCCCTCCAGCTTACCAACAGCCTGCTGCTCTTACTCATCACTCTTGTGTCGTGTCTTATAACTGTTCAAAGTGCTTTTGCCTATATGATTTCATTTGCTCTCCACCCTGACCTGTGAGGTAAGTAGGGCAGATATTGGCTGCCATCTCAGAGGGGCTAAGACAGTGACAGAGCTGGGACTAGAACCCACGCCTCCTTGTGATGGACAGAAACGAACCGTGCCCTGTTGACTTGCACCTTTGATGAGTGGGTTAAAAGGAATCTGTGAGGAAATGATGCGCAGGTTTTGGGGACAGCTGTTTTGCAAGGAGACAGTGACAACAATACCCTATTGCTGTAGCGTGCCCAACAGAGACAGGCGGCTATGCTCCTGTTGTGCTAAAGAGCAAACTGCAGGCCCAGAGTCAGCAGAGGAGGACTTTCTGGGGTTTGGGTGACACAGAGAAGCGGTTTTCTAAAGTTTCCCCCTTTCAAGTTGTTTCAAATGACAGAAGACTTTGCCTGGGGCCACCCAGCTTGGGAGTGGCAGAGCCCCCAGAATTGAGACTTTGACTCAGGACTCCAACTCCAACTTCTTGGGTTTGAAGTCAGCTCATTTCTCCCCTTGCCCTTTCTCACAGGGTTGTTGAGAGGAACAAGAGCGGAAAGGACAAATGAGTGTGTAACGGCATTAGAGGAAATAGTGCCTAGCATTCTCCTTTTCCAAATCTAATTGGCCTCCACGTGAGGGCCGCAGAGAGCAAATACTTTGGCTAAGCTGATCTGTTTGCGTGCTCTACTTCTTAGCTGTGTGAAGATATCAGATCTTGCTTGACAGGTTGTGAGAATGAAATAAGCAGCATATGTGAAAGTGTTTTGCAAACTATGAAGCAGTACTATCATTGAGAGCTTTAAGAGTCTTTGCTTCCGGGAATCCAGCAAACCCAGCTCACTCTAGGACCCTGAAAGAAATCGCCTCTGGTGGGAGTAGAGAAGGTGGCGCTTTTTTGGTTTCTCCGGCATTCAGGCAGACAGAACTGGGCAGGAAAATGGAGGAAGATGAGCTTGCTCACCACCTCCGTCTTCTTATCCCCCAGCTGAGGGGGCAGTGGCGGGGGAGCTGGCATAACCTTTTCTTTGGTGAGTCAGCTAAGAAGGAATTTCTAGAGCTCCACTGATGTAGACATGGTTGTTTTAGTTTGGATTTCTAAAGCTGCTCCTCTTTGAAGCAGCTTTAAGACACAGCTAAAAGCACAAGCAATTGGGAAGCACATGGAAAATGACAGCAGCATAACAGCTTACTAGTGTGAACCTGAAATCAAGTTTCGCAGGGTCATTGTGTTAATAGTGTGGGAAAGTGCCTGGCACATACTAGGGGCCCAGTATCTGTCCATTTCCTTTCCCTTCTCAGTGGACAGACTGCAGTCACTAAGCTAACAGAAAGCACTTACTCTTCAGTTGCCTGAGTTTACAGATAATAGGTGCCATTATTCATTTAATCCTCACAGCCCCAGGAGACAGCTTATCTGCATACCCCGAAGAAAAGGCAGTTCAGAGTCTTATTGCCCAAGGTCATGTCACACAGCCTGCAATTTTTAATTTTCTTATTTTTTAGTTTTGGGGGTGCCTAGGTGTATATATTTATGGGGTACCTGAGATGTTTTGATATAGGCATGCAATGCGTAACAATCACATCATGAAAAATGGGGTATCTATCCCCTTAAGCATTTCTCCTTTATTACAAATTATACACTTTTATTTTTAAATGTACAATTAAATTACTATTGACTACAGTCGCCTTGTTGTGCTGTCAAATAGTAGGTCTTATTCATTAAATTTTTTTTGTATCCATTAACCATCCCCATCCCCACCCCAATACCCTTTCCAGTCTCTGGTAAATCTTCTACTCTCTGTCTCCATGAGTTCAATTGTTTTGTTAGTCCCCACAAATAAGCGATAACATGCAAAGTTTGTCTTTCTGTCAGCCTGCAATTTTTAAAGCCAGAATTCAAACCCACCTTGTCTGGTTTGCCTGTTAGATATCAGGATGTGTGAAGGTGTTTAATTGAGCTGGGCCTCCTGGAAGGCCCAATCTTCAACGGATTTGGACCAAGGAGGTAACTCCAACCTGGCCCATTTGGGAATAAACTCAGGGTGGAGTTTCAAAAACAGGAAATAGGCCATTGCTAGAGGCAGGCTGGCAACCATTGGAAGAGAGCGGAAAATGTTGCTTTCCAAATCCTTGGGGGATTTAATCTGTGCTCTCCCAGTTTCAGGAGCTTATGTTGTGAGGGTGAGATGACTCCCCATTAAGCAGTATACAAATAGATTATTGGTAGTCTTCTGTCATCTCCCACGAAACACAACCTCCCCCTCATCACCTGACAGCCCTCCACTAACCACCCTATAAACAAGAGGGAACCGAGTCTCCTTTTCAAACACCTCTCCTAAGCTAGACTGCAGAAGCTGGGAGGGCTGAGTCATCTTCCTCTTAAAAGAAAACCCGTGTAACAAAGCCACAGAAGTATGCTTTCTGTGCATATCATTTGTTTCAACACATGGCTGCTTTTATAGGATACCAACGCCAAGAGCTGAGGACACTGTCTTCTCTGTTCCTCAGAAAGTAGGTACCCTGCAGTGTCATCTGTACTGTCCCCCTCCTCCACACCCATTATCTACGTGACTGCAGGCACCTCGCTAAGCAGCCAAAGGACCACCACGGCACATTTACCCAGGCCATTAGTTTGGATTGTGCCAGGTATCTCACAGCATAGGCAAGAAGGGCCAATCGAAGAGTTAGGATGGCTGGGTGCGGTGGCTCACGCCTGTAATCCCAGCACTTTCGAGGCCGAGGTGGGTGGCTCACGAGGTCAGGAGTTCGAGACCGGCCTGACCAACATGGTAAAACCCCGTCTCTACTAAAAATACAAAAATTAGCTGGGTGTGGTGACGGGCGCCTGTAATCCCAGCTACTTGTGAGGCTGAGGCACAAGAATCGCTTGAACCAGGGAGGTGGAAGTTGTAGTAAGCAGAGATCATGCCATTGCACTCCAGCAACAGATGACACTCGTCTCAAAAACAAAACAAAACAAAAAAGGCTATGGCCTGAGGCTACTCTTCACCCTAAGGGATATATGGTAAATGCATGAGTAAAAGCTCTGGCCTCAGATACATACACAAGGATGACTTTTAAGAGTGCCTCCTCTCTCTCTCATTTCTTCTGGTCAAGCTAGGATGAGGTAGACAGGACTGGGAAGTAGACTACCTCCCTCTGTGGTCCATTCACCTACAGCTATAGTTTCTGAGAATAGTGCTGTGTGGCAGGGAAAGCTCTGGCTTTTATGATCTCCCCTTGTAGAGTGCTGGATTGCTTCATGGTGCAGGGTGCTACTTATATGGCTTCATATCATATGCCCAGTAGGAAGGAGAATGCCTGGGCAGATCTGATGCTGGACAAATTCACTGCCCACATCAAAGGGCATCTCCCCATAAGCCCAGAGACCCACAGCTAAATGTCCCCACTCCCCTGTCAAAAGAAGCAGCTGATAGCCATATTTCTGTACAGGCTCATGTAATAGAGCGGACTTTTATTATTTTTTCAGAGAATTCGGATAGCCATAGATTATACAGAGCCATTTCTCAGTACTCTTTTCCTTCCACTTAAGAAACTGGAGTACAACATGATAAGGATAATGCCAAAACAAGACTGCTGGCTCATATCATCTAGGGTACAAATACACACTTAATCACTTGACACTTTATTGAATGCAAAGCAAGATTTAGCATCTTTGCCTTCGTTGTACAGAGCTGAAGCGGGAGCCCAGGGAGGGGAGGACTGCACGGTTTTCCTTGGTGGGGGAGTTGTGCACCCTGCAGTCCTGTGGTGGTGTGGGAAGATCAGCCCATGTTCTGTCGGTTGCCATAGCCCCTAGGATGGGTGTCCTTCCAGTCATCCCACTCCCGGGCTCTGTGGAGTGTTTGTTCATCATCCTCTTCCTCCTTTTCTTCTTCTTCCTGTTGCTGAGCTGCTTTTCTGAATTCCTCTAAAGTGGAAAAATTAGAAAGGGAGGTGAGAAATTGAGGGAATGTTAATAAGTAACGTCAGGGGCCTCAGTTCCACTCTGAGCACAACCACATGCAATGAGAACAGGAATACAGCCAGCTGCCTACCCTGAGCCCGGCGGAAGCGGGGAGAGAACTTGCATTACCTAATATATCGCATGTTAAAAAATAGTATGAAAGGATGCTCTGAGTGGTTTCCACAAGAAGGCAAAAATCATAAAAGGTGCCCCTCAGAATGAATTCTATTTTGGAAGAGAATTCTTGCAAAAATGGCCAACACCCACCCCCCCAAGCCCCTAAACAAAAACATTACTACCACCACCAAACAACCCCTGCAATCCAAAAACAGGAAAGAAAAAATATTTATGAATTTGTGATTTGTGAGTTGCCAGGGGGGTGGGATTGCAGTTGACGTTTCCTCCTCCACCCATTTCCTTTACTATAGTCATACATAAGTTTTTGTGCATAAAATTGAAAATCACAGGGCAGTTGGACCTACCAGAAAAGAATGCCTACGTATTATTTTGCAGTGCTTGAAACAGGCTCTGAGGTCCAAATGGCACTTATCATGCAGTGTACACCCAAAAGAAATTAAACCAACTGCTGGATCTCTTTTACTTTTTTTTTTCCTTTGTGAGGTAAAGCAGCATTTTCCTGGCTACTCTGACTTTGCTCATGAGAAATAGTCTCATTACTATGAATGAAATGTGTGGGGATCTGATCTCTTCTAACAGCTCAGGAGTCTTCTTTTTTTCTGAGATAGGGTTTCTCCCTGTTGCCTAGGCTGGAGTACAGTGGTGTGATCATGGCTCACTGTAGCTTCGAACTCCTGGGCTCAAGTCATCCTCCTGCCTCAGCCTCCCGAGTAGCTGGGATTACAGGTGTGCACTGCCACACCCAGCTAATTTTTGTATTTTTAGTAGAGATGGGGTTTCACCATGTTGGTCATGCTGGTCTTGAACTCCTGACCTCGTGATCCGCCTGCCTTGGCCTCCCAAAGTGCTGGGATTACAGGCGTGAGCCACCTACATATCTTTTTTCTTCTTTTTATTTGTAACCAATCTGTGTCTTCATATTTAAAATGTATCTCTTATAGACAGCATGCAGCTAGACCTGATAATCGATCCCTGACTTCTAATTTGAAGGTTTATTCTATTTACATTTGAGGTGCTCTGGATTTGGCCATTCTATCAGGTGCATAGTGGTATCTCAGTGTTGTTTAATTTGCACTGCCCTAATGACATGATGTAGAGCATCTTGTCACATGCTGTCATCTGTATACTTTCTTTGGTGAGGTATCTGTTAACGTTTTTGGCCCACTTCTTAATCAGGCTGCTCCCTTTTTTTTTTGAGACAGGGTCTTGCTCTATCACCCAGGCTGGAGTGCAGTGGCACGATAATAGCTCACTGTAGCCTCGACCTCACAGGCTCAAGCAATCCTCCCACCTCAGCCTCCTGAGTATCTGGGACTACAGGCACGAACCATCACACTTGGCTAGTTTTTTAAAAACTTTTTTTTTTTTTTTTTTTTTTTTGTGGAGAGGGGTCTTACCATGTTGCTCAAACTGATCTTGAACTCCTGGGCTCAAGGGATCCTCTCACTTTGGCCTCCCAAAGTATTGGGATTACCAGTGTGAGCCACCACACCTGGCCTAAAACTGCTCCTTTTCTTATTGTTGGGTTTTAAGAGTTCTTTGTATATTTTGGGTAAAATATACAAAGTCCTTCATCAGATAAGTCTTTGCAAGTATCTTCTCCCAGGTTGTGGCTTGTTTTCTCATTCTCTTGATAAATTATTTTTTAAGTGGTTGCTCTAGGAAATACAATGTTCATCTTTAACTTCCCAGCCTACTTAGAGTTAAAATTATGTGATGGGGGCCAGGCGCAGTGGCTCACGCCTATAATCCCAGCACTTTGGGAGGCTGAGGCAGGCGGATCACGAGGTCAGGAGATTGAGACCATCCTGGCTAACACAATGAAACCTCGTCTCTATTAAAAATACAAAAAAAAAATTAGCTGGGTGTGATGGCGGGCGCCTGTAGTCCCAGCTACTCGGGAGGCTGAGGCAGGAGAATGGCGTGAATGGCGTGAACCTGGGAGGCGGAGCTTGCAGTGAGCCAAGATCACACCACTGCCCTCCAGCCTGGGCGACAGTGCAAGACTCCGTCTCAAAAAAAAAAAAAAAATTATGTGATGGGGGGCCTCAAGGATGGTGCACAATAATCTCAGCCTCTTGGTATTCATGCTTTTATGAAGTCCCCTCTCATACTGTATCAGGATTGGTCTATATGACCAATAGAATAGGGCAGAAGTCATATTCCAACATTAGGTTATAAAAGATATTGAGCCTTTCGATTTTGGTCATTCTCAGATCATTCACTTTGGGGAATGGAAGCTGTTGTGAGCAACCCTATGTGAGCCTCCTGTCCTCAGCCACATCGATGAGCTTGGCAGCAAATTCTCTAGTCCCATCCAAGCTTCCAGAAGACTGCAGCCCCAGCTGACAGCTTGACTGCAACCTCATGAATGTTTCTGAGCTAGGACCACCCAGTTGTTTCTGAATTCCTCACCCTCAGAAACTATGTAATACAATAAATGCTGATTATTTTAAGTTGCTAAGTTTTAGAGTAATTTGTTATACAGCAATAGACATGTATCGGTTCACATGAAACAGGAGAATCTCACAAACAAAATAGTTCCATTTACCCTGTCCTTTTTGCGATGGCTGTCACATATATTACACCTAATACATTATAAACCTCACAAGTCAATATTATAATTTTTGCTTTGAGAAGCTACGTATAGTTTTTAAAAACTGCGTTGAGGGAGATAGTCCTTTGTATTTACCCACATAATTACCATTTCTGCTGCTCTTCACTACTTGAATATTTACATTTCTATCTGATACCATTCCCCTCAGCCTGAGGAATTTCCTTCAGCATTTCTCTAATGCCAATTTTCTGGTGAAGAATTCTTTTAGCTCTCATTTATCTGAAAATGTCTTAATTTCATCTTCATTTTATGGATATTTTTCACTGGGTATAAAATTATACGTTGACAGGTTCCTCCCCCCACCACTTTGAAGCTGCTCCACCATCTCTGGCGCCCATAGTTTTTAATGGAAATTCAGCAATAATGTATATCCTTGTTCTCCTATTTGTAATGTGTACTTTATCTTTGGATGATTTCAAAATTTCCTCTTTCTCTCTGGTGTTCTGCAGTTTGACTATAATGTGCCTATGTGTGACTTTCTTTGTATTTAAACTGTTGGGGTTTGCTGACATTTCTGAATTTTGGGAAATCTTTAGCCATCGTTTCTTCAAGTTTTTCTGTTCCCTTCTTTCTCCTCTGGTACTGGCATTCCAATTGCACATACATGAGACCTTGGTACATAATTCTGCAGGCCACTGAGATACTGCTTACTTTTATCCAATCTTTTTTTTCAAATTGGATAATTTCTATTGATCTTCAAGTTAACCGACACGCTCTTCTGTCAGCAACAATCTGGTATTAAGCTCATCCAGTGACTTTACATTTTCGGATATTGTATTTTTCCATTCCAGAATTTGTGTGTATAGTTTTTATTTCTCTGCTGAGATTTCTTATCTTTTCATTAGTTACAAACATATTTTGCTCTCTGCCCTTGAGGATAAAAATAATAGCTGCTTTAAAGTCCCTGTCTGCTAATTCCAACATCTGAGTTATCTTGGGGTTGGTATCCATTGATTGCCTTTTCTTTTGAATTATGAGTCACATTTTCCTGTTTGTTTTTTTCATGTCTAATAGCTTAGGATTGAATTCTAAACGTGATAAATGATATATTGTAGAGATTCTGAATTCTGTTTCATTCCTCTAAAGAGTACTGATTTTTCATTTTAGCAGGCAATTAACTCGTCTAAAACCAAAATACCAAATTCTATCTCCCTTGCATTGGGCAACAGCTGAATGCTCTATTCAGTTATTTTAGCCTTAGTTGAGGTGCTTAAGAGTCCATTCTGTGCATGCATAGTCAGCCAGAGATTTCAGTAGGGTTTATATACAGAATCAGGGCATCTTCTCTGTGGTTCTCTCTTTTCTGGGATATCCTCCTTCATTTTTCAGTTGCTATTCACCCTGATCTCAGTTCTCTCATTCCTCAAACAGTAAGACTGCAAGTTCCTATCCAAGTTTAAGCTACCCTACATCATAGTAACTGCAGTCTGCCCACAGGTGAAAAGCTAATCCTTTCAAATTACCACTCTTCTCTTTTTGGTGCTATAGTAGAAACAGAACTGAACCTGGGAATTTGAAGGTCTGATTTTAAATCCTAGCCAGGCCACTTTAAGTCAGTTCTCAGTGACTACTTCCTCATTTTATTTATTTATTTGAGACAGGGTCTCACTCTGTCACCCAGGCTGGAGTGCAGTGGCGTGATCTTGGCTCACTACAACTTCTGCCTCCCGGGCTCACATGATCCTACCACCTCAGCCTCCCGAGTAGATGGGACTACAGGTGCATACCACTACGCTTGGCTGTTTTTTGTATTTTTGGTAGAGACGGGGTTTCGCCATATTGCTCAGGCTGGTCTTGAATTCCTGAGCTCAAGCAATCCGCCTGCCTCGGCCTCCCAAAGTGCTGGGACTACAGGTGTGAGGCACTGCGCCCAGCACATCTTATTTATTTTTATTTTTTTTCTTTTTGTTTTCACCTATTTGTCCCAGAGCACTTTCTCATCTTGAAATGAGAATAAGAATGTCTGCTTCATGAAGTTGTTAAGAGGATCAAATGAAGCTGAGCACAGTGGCTGATGCCTGTAATCTCAATGCTTTGGGAGGCTGAGGCAGGAGGATTGCTTGAGCCCAGGAGTTTGAGACCAGCTTGGAAAACACAGTGAGACTCTGTCTCTATTTTTCCTTTTTAAAAAGGATCAAATGGGATAATACATGAGATAAGGAAACTGAAGCTCAGAGGGACTAAGATATTCCATCTATTAAGTGACAGGAGGGCCAGGCACGGTGGTTCACGTAATCCCAGCACTTTGGGAGGCCGAGGCGGGCCGATCACCTGAGGTCAGGAGTTCAAGACCAGCCTGGCCAACGTGGTAAAACCCCGTCTCTACTAAAAATACAAAAATTAGCCAAGTGTGGTGGCAGGTGCCTATAATCCCAGCTACTCGGGAGGCTGAGGCAGAAGAATTGCTTGAACCTGGGAGGCGTAGGTTGCAGTGAGCCAAGATCGTGCCATTGCACTCCAGCCTGGGGGACAAGAGCGAGACTTCATCTCAGAAAAAAAAAAAAAAAAAGTGACAGGAGTTGGACTGTTCACCCAGGTCTGTCCATACTTTTTCTGTTATACCCTATTGCTTCCACCTTTTTGATGGCCACCCTCTTCATCTTCCCCTTCCAAAGACAATTCCAAGTACCCACTATGATCCAATTACCAAGTTGGGCACTAAAGGTACAGTAAGTCAAAGTCCCTGCCCTCAAGGAATTCCAAGTATCATTTCCTCCTTCTAAGTGTTGACTGCCCTTCAGCTTACACCTGCTTTTGGTGACTTTCCAGTACCTTCAGGTAGTTGGTTTTTAAAATATTTTGTTCCGTTTGTAATTGTTATCCTGTATGAGGGGCTGGCCTGATACAACCTACTCTGCCATTACCAGATGCGAACTGCTATCCATAGATTGAGTTTTTTACACAGCTGCTCTGTTTTTATGTCATGACATCTGGAGAGATTTACAAACTATGCTATCACTGTCCCCATCCTCCCATAACCATTTGCTATTTAATAATAAACATAATACTGTCTAGAATCTCTCTATTACTCAGAATCTTTGTCCCCACTATTTCTGCTCCTAAAGGGCAACTATACTTGGTAAGAACTTAATTGCCAGGGAGTAAAAGATCAGTGGTACAACTATTTCCCGCCTACCCCGTCATACCTGGTGCTGCCTTGGCTATTCCCTGATCTGGTAATGCTCCATATTTCCGATGTTGCTCATACCAGTCACTCACCGTCATAGTTGCCAGACTTGGATAACCAGCTCCAAATACTCTGCAAAAATTACACTGCATTTAGAAAACAAAAAAGAAAAAAAACACAATACTACAAAAAGTCTCTTCAACAACAAAGTCTGTGTCCATTTCAGCCTTGTTCCCTACCCAGTCAACTTCTGAGGAGTTGTACAAACTCATGGGAGGATGTGTAAAAAGAGGCATCCAGAAACGGGCATTAAAGTCAAGAGCTTTCATGAGAAGATAAATAGCCCAGGATCATCTCCCATTAAGCAATCCCAGAGGCCAATGCTCCACAAAGCAGTGAAGACACCGTGGAATGGGTATTTATAGTTGGTGACTCCGAAAGGTACAGAAAACAAGGAGACTCCTGCCACCCTAGGGAAACATATCTCAAGAACTCAGAATTACATCATAGGGAGGCAAATATGTCCTTTTGAGAATTGTAGATGAAGGCAGGAAGAGTGCCAATAATGTAATAATAAAAAAAAAAACTTTAAAGTATACAATTCTCCATTCAATTATTTTCCTTTTTTGTTTTATTTGCTTGTTTACATGTGTGCCTTTTTTTTTTTTTTTTTTTGAGATGGAGTCTCACTCTGTCGACCAGGCTGGAGGGTAGTGGGGTGATCTCAGCTCATTGTAACCTCCACCTCCTGGGTTCATGCGATTCTCCTGCCTCAGCCTCCCAAGTAGCTGGGATTACAGGTGCCCGCCAATACGCCTGGCTCATTTTTCTATTTTTAGTAGAGACGGGGTTTTGCCATGTTGGCCAGGCTGGTCTCGAACTCCTGACCTCAGGTGATCCACCTGCCTCGGCCTCCCAAAGGGCTGGGATTACAGGCATGAGCCACCACGCCCGGCCCATGTGTGCCTATTTTTAAGCTTGAGTTTGTGAAGGAAGTGTCTGAGGAAGACAGACATGGAGAAAGTTTCAGGAGAAATAATATCCCTTAGATAAAAGAACAACTTCTGTAAGTGAGATCATGACTTTTTTTTTTTTTTTTTTGAGACGGAGTCTGGCTCTTGTTGCCCAGGCTGGAGTGCAATGGCATGATCTCGGCTCACCACAACCTCCCCCTCCCAGGTTCAAGCGATTCTCCTGCCTCAGCCTCCCTAGTAGCCGGGATTCCAGGCATGTGCCACCACGCCCAGCTAATTTTGTATTTTTAGTAGAGACGGGGTTTCTCCATGTTGGTCAGACTGGTCTCGAACTCCCGACCTCAGGTGATCCGCCCGCCTCAGCCTCCCAAAGTGCTGGGATTACAGGCACGAGCCACCTCGCCCGCCCAAGATCATGACTTTTCAACACCACTCAGTCTGTGGGTCACTAATGAATTGCCACATTGAACCACAAAAGCAGAGGGCTGCAAAGCAAACCACTTTCTAGTACTACCTACTTGGCCTGGGCTGTGTTCCGAGTGAGAATGAAGGGTTTCACTGGAGGCCTTTCCTGGCGAGATGAGTTAGAAGTTGATGCCTAAGAAGGAAATTAATTATGAGAGGTGAATTTACCATTTTACCCAACCTACCATACGGGCTCTTAAGTCTTCAGGTGCTTGAAAAGCTCTGGATTCAAAATTCACTCACTTTCTATTTATCAGTCTCTAAGACATAGCAGCAGAACACTAATGGTAGAGGTTCCTTAGCTCTCCTGAGGGGGCCTCAGTACCTTGCAAAAAAGAGAGAAAGAGAAAGTTCTCCCAGGAATCATGTCACTAGAAGTAAAAAATTACTTGGCTTTAAAATACCCTGTCCAAAGAAGGAGATTCCAAAGCCCTCTTCCATGTTCCATCTAAATCCCCTGAGCTGAACTCGAAGCCCCTTTCTTCAGCCTGGCCTTCAGTTAAAAAGTTGAATCACTACCACCCTTCTTCTAAAACCTCTTCCAATGTAATTATGCACTTAATTGTCAAGAACTTCTACGGTGCTTTAGAAGTCAATGTTCCTAAATGAAAGGGAGAAGGATTGGTTAGTAGTTTCCATATAGAGGTATACAGAAAAGTTTCAAGGAACCTTGGCTTTCTAGGGGCATGCTGAAACAAAAGATGGTTAAAGAAAAGGTGCTCACTTAGTTCTAGCTCGATCACTTTCAGAACCAATTCCAATACCACATAAGAGCACATTAAAACAACACCACAACGATTACAACAAACGAACAAGAGAAAACAAAAAACCCACACACAAAGAAAGGGACAGGGCAGGACCCAGAAAAGTCCAGCCTCAAAATGCTTGAAAAGCACTCATCTAGACATGCTCAAGGGGCCTTATGACCTTAGAATACTAATTGTTCATTCTTTGATCTCTTAACATGAAGAACTAGGTTGCTATTATCCTGAAGCAAGAGCTCCTGGGCTAATTAGTACAAATCAAATTAGGAAGAGGTTTCTCTGAGGACTTAAATAAATGCCTGTGACTTCCTGATAAATTCAACCCAATTCATGTTGTGTCCTGAACCAAAGAACAAGTGGCAGCAGATACATCTCTTTTCTCCCTCTCCTCCAGTTCTACCTTTCTTCTCCATTTCCATCCTCTTCCTCTCTTCCCCTTCATTATAGACAATTTTTTTTTGAGATGGAGTCTCATTCTGTCGCCCAGGCTGGAGTGCAGTGGCATGATCTCAGCTCACTGCAACCTCTGCCTCCCAGGTTCAAGCAATTCTCCTGCCTCAGCCTCCCGAGTAGCTGGGATCACAGACGCGCACCACCACACCCGGCTATTTTTAGTAGAGGGGGTTTCGCCATGTTGGCCAGGCTGGTCTCAAACTCCGGGCCTCAAGTGATCTGCCCGCCTCAGCATTCCAAAGTGCTGGGATTACAGGCATGAGCCACTGTGGTGGCCAGTTAGCACAGATTTTAAAGGTTTAACTCCCCATGCCTTCCTTCACCAGCCACAGCTTTCCACAACCAAAACCAATTTTTATTTCAGAGACATTTCTGTCCCCCATGGTATACCACAAAATTACAAATGACTACAAGTGTGTTACAGATTAAAAAGCACTGGGGAGCACATTAAATTAAAGAGAAAGCTACCTTAGTGATCCTTCGGCCTTTCTATACTCATCTTGATAAAAACAGTGATTTTATGGAGACTTAAAAGGATCTTAATTTGATCTTCTGTAGAATACTCAAATCTCTGGCAGTAGCTTTCTTTGGCCAGGCTTACCTCTCTTGAAGAGTCTCTTTCTCTCAGGATCTTTATTTCCTGGTCAATGCTCTCAATCTCTTCTAAGCTGATATCAATCCACCTCTGAAGGTGAAGAAGATAATATTCACGAACACGCACATCATCTGCTTGACCACTTTCCACAGCAGATTTCATTGCAGACAACCTATGCTCCAACTCCTTCTTCTGCTTGTATCTGTTCCACAGAAAAGCATTACCCATGAACTTACAAATGAAGAGGTATTCCTTCAAAAGAAGGCCTCAATGAGATTTTATCTTTGCAAATGATCGGGTAGTAAGCATGCCAATTTCCACCTTGGCAGGGATATAGATTCTATATCCCAGAGATAGCCACCAGGCAGTTCCCTCAGATGACAAGTAAGGGCCCAGCAGGGGCTGAGGAGTACCTTCTGAAGCCAGAAAAATACAGAAGTAACCGGATCTCAGCAAGTCCTTTAGGGAAGATGAGTACCTTAGTCATTTGATTATACTGACCTTTACTAGGGTGGGTGCTTAGTATAGCAACACAGTGCTTCCCATGATGCTTCCATTTTGGGAATTACACCTTCAAAAAAATCATAGAATTTTAGGGGTCATTTACCTGCCGGTGATGCAGGAATGCCTTGTGAAACAGCCTAAAAAATGATCAACTCTTTTTTTCTTCTGGGCAAAACATTCCCAGCTCTTCTGGCTCATCCTTGTATCATCTGAAGACTCATAACCACCCCGGCTGCCTTTCTTTTTCAGGATGCATTCTAGTATGTCATCTGACAAATATCTACTGAGTACCTATTGTGTGACAGGCACCATTCTCAGTGCTGGAGACACAGCAGCATATAAAAGTCCTTGGTCTCATGAAGCATTCATTCCAGTGGGAGTAGACAAAAAGAAATAGATGAGTTAGGTCATGATAAGTGCTATGAAAGAGTGAAAAGTAAGGTCAAGTGCATACAGTGATGGTGAAAAAGTAGCGGTGCTATTATATACAAGGTAGTTAGAAGAGACCTCTCTGAAGAGATGACAGTGAACAAAGACTTCAGGAAAATAACTATGCCAATATCTGGAAGAGTATGCTAAGGAAGAAGGGCAAATATGAGGGCTGTGAGGTGGGAGCGTGCCTGGCCTGACATGGCTGAGAAATAACAAGGTGGCCAGTATGGCTGAGATAAAAAAAGAGTGACAGAAAATGAGGTCAGACATAGCCAGGGCCATAATGTGTAGAACCAAAATATCAAATATCATGGTATTTTGAATGGGAAAGCCACTGGAGGCTTTTGAATACATGACATGAATAGAGTGACATAAAAAGACTTTTAAAAATATGGGCCACTCTGGCTGTTGTGTGGAGTATGGGCTGTGGGGGCTATGAGGCAAGGATATAAGCAGGGAAAGCAATTAAGAGGATACTGCCACAATCCAAGTGAGAGATGGTGACCTGAAATAGGAAGGTAGTGATGGAGACAGTGGGATGTGGGTATATTTAAAATATAAAATAGATAGGATTTGTTGATTTATTGGATGTAAGAGCCTGAAGGAAAGACAGAAGTCAAGGAAAAACATCAAGATTTCCAAGAGACGTATCTTGAAATATCTCTGCTTGAAATCCCACTTTAGACTCTCCAGAATCAGATGTTCCTCTGTAGGTCTTCACCCAAATCAGGGGATCTTAAGCTGAAGTCCACAGACAGTTCAGTATGGTGGCGGTGGTCCTTGAACTCCCTCAAATTTTATACAGAACTCTACCTGTATGCTTTCTCTTTTTTTTTCGGCTGAGAAATTTTTATAGATTTTATCAAATTATCAAAGGGGCAAGGGGTCCATGACCCATGAAAAGTCAAGAACCGGCTGGGCACAGTGGCTCAGCCCTGTAATCCCAGGACTTTGGGAGGCTGAGGCGGGTGCATCATGAGGTCAGGAGATCAAGACCACCCTGGCCAACATGGTGAAACCCCATCTCTACTGAAAATACAAAAATTAGCTGGATGTGGTGGCAGGCGCCTGTAATTCCAGCTACTCAGGAGGCTGAGGCAGGAAAATTGCTTGAACCAGGGAGAGGTTGCAGTGAGCCGAGATCGTGCCACTGCACTCCTGCCTGGGCAACAGAGTGAGACTCCGTCTCAAAAAAAAAAAAAAAAAAAAAAAAAGTCAAGAACCACTGTTCTGAAAAGGCTATTATAAAAATGTTTAGGCTCTTCTCTTCCTTTTACCTAACAAGTGGACATTTACTATAATGTTACAAATAACTGACACATCATCATCCTAAGAAGCTTTTTGAGTAGAACACTACAAAGAACTACAATTCCTAGTTCAAGATATTACTTGAGAATGTTTAACTCCAGTTTCACTCCTATCCCCAACCCTCTTTCCTGGATGTACCTAAGTCACAGGAAAAAAAATAACATACGAGGACCTTAGGATGATATAATTCAGGGTAAATTCAGGGTTAGTCTAGTAGTCCTCTGAATAAGGTTCTTTTGTTTCTTTTCCCATTCTCTGCATGCTTAACGCCTAACTACTGCACTCTGCTCCTTCCTTTTCTTCTACTTCCTAGCTTCTATGACTTTGCTCATCATCTTTGTTTTTTTGTTTGTTTTTGAGACAGAGTTTCGCTCTTGTTGCCCTGGCTGGAGTGCAATGGTGCGATCTCGGCTCACTGCAACCTCCACCTCCCGGGTTCAAGTGATTCTCCTGCCTCAGCCTCCCGAGTAGCTGGGATTACAGGTGTGCACCACCATACCCAGCTAATTTTTGTTATTTTTAGTAGAGACGGGGTTTTGCCATGTTGGCCAGGCTGGTCTCAAACTCCTGACGTCAGGTGATCTGCCTGCCTTAGCCTCTCAAAGTGCATTCCAGGCGTGAGCCACCATGCCTGGCCTGCTCATCATCTTTTAAACTTCTAACTCAATACTTGTTCATTTGGGCCAGTGTTTTTAAAACTGTTTTGTCTTAGTAAAAGAACCTTTTCTTCTAATGAGAGATGCCACGGAACTCCCATAATTAATAAACAAGTAAAATTTACTTTGGTTAAATCAGGAGGGCTGCCAACACCCCCCCCCCCCCCCGCCCAGACAGGCATTGCAGTGAAATTTTAGGGCTCCAAGGAACAGATAGAAAACCACTGTCTTATAGCTTCATCACTGTTATGGATTCCCCATGGTGGGCCATTACATGGAAATACTCTCTATTACCCTAGAATCCCCTATCCTTGTAACCCTTCTGACCCTGGGCAACTTCCATTCCCTTTCTGTTCCCAAGCTGTTGAAGAGAGTTAAGGAATTAGAAACTTGTATCAAATGGGTCAACTACAAATCACTATTGTCAAACTTTGGCTGAGTGGTCACCCTTGCTCAGCCATCCTTTTGTTCATCTTTTGTGAAGACTATTATCACCATCGCACTCACCAGATGGCCAGCCAATGTAGAATTCAATTTCCCTCTTCACCATAAAATCTCTGTAACTGGCCAAGGACGGTGGCTCACGCCTGTAATCCCAGCACTTTGGGAGGCCGAGGCAGACGAATCGCCTGAGGTCGCGAGTTCGAGACCAGCCTGACCAACAAGGAAAAACCCCATCTCGGCTGGGCGCAGTGGCTCACGCCTGTAACCCCCGCACTTTGGGAGGCCGAGGTGGGCAGATCACAAGGTCGGGAGATCAAGACCATCCTGGCTAACACGGTGAAACCCCAACTCTACTAAAAATACAAAAAATTAGCCGGGTTTGGTGGCGGGCGCCTGTAGTCCCAGCTACTAGGAGGCTGAGGCAGGAGAATGGGTGGAACACGGGAGGTGGAGGTTGCAGTGAGCCGAGATCGCGACATTGCACTCCAGCCGGGGCAACAAGAGCGAAACTGTCTCAAACTATCTCAGAAAAAAAAAAAAAAACAACACTCTATAACTTCACTCTTCCTCTTTTACTGTTGCCTTTAAGGAGCTGATACTGTCTCTACCAAGCCATTTCCAAGGTAATGTCTTTGGTTTTTTTTGTTTTGGTCTCACTTTGTTGCCCAGGCTGCAGTGCAGTGGTGTGATGAAAGCTCACTTTGGCCTCCAGCTCCTGGGCTCAAGTGATCCTCTCACCTCAGCCTCCTGAGTAGCTAAGACTACAGGCGCACATCACCATGCCCAGCTAATTTTTATTTTTTTTGTAGAGACGGGGTCTCACTACATTGCCCAGGCTGATCTTGAACTCCTGCCTCAAATGACCCTCCCGCCTCAGCCTCCCAAAGTGCTGCGATTAAAGGCACAAGCCACTGTGCCCAACCAAAGGTAATGTCTTTACCACTCCACTTTTGTTATCAATCTAGTACCCCCCCCACATTCTTCCAGGCCTCACTCTATTTATTGATCATCCTCCTGGTCATTAGCAGCTAGTTTTTCACTCTACTGGTGCCTTTCCCCTGTCTTAGAAACACTTTCCCTCAACTCATTTTTCTACCCTTTCAAATGATCACTCTTCTCTTTATTTTTGAGACAGGGTCTCTACTCTGTCACCCAGGCTGGAGTACAGTGGTGCAATCACAGCTCACTGCAGCCTCAACTTCTCAGACTCGAGCCATCCTCCAACCTCAGCATCCTGAGTGGCTGGGACTACAGGTGTGCACCACCACCCAGCTAATTTTTGTATTTCTTGTAGAGACAGGGTTTTGCCATACTGCCCAGGCTGGTCTCGAACTCCTAGACTCAAACAATCTGCCCGCCTTGGCCTCCTGAAGTGCTGGGATTACAGGAATAAGCCACCACACCTGGCCTACTCTTCTCTTTTCTATGCTACAGTGGGAATGATACTAAAACTGGGAATTTGAAGACCTGGGTTTAAATCCTAACCTAGCTACTTACTAGCTATGTTAACTTTGGGCAATTCAATTCTCAGAGCCCCCCCCTTTTTTTAATCTCTAAAATGGGGATAAGAATGTCTATTTCATGGGATTGTTAAAAGGATCAAATGGAAAAACACACATCAAAGTGCTTTGTAAGCAGCAATACACTGTTAGCTGATAAAGAAATTGAGGCTGGGGGGGGTTGCTAAATGATGCCACATCTATTAAGTGGTAGAAATTGGATTAGTTACCCCAGGTCTGACTCCTAAGTCTAGGCTTTTTCCGCTACAGCATTTTGCTTCCATCTTTTTTATGACCACTCTGTCTCTCCCAAAGACACCTCCAGATACCTACTATGATCCAATTACTGGGTTAAGCACCAAGGGATGCAATTATATACAATGATATAATTAGTATACTGAGATACAATCAGTCAAGGTCTCTGACCTTGAGGAGTTTCAAGTCTAGAGACTGGCAGATAGTTATACTGTGATAAGTAACATGAACTAAATGCCATGGTATCTGGGAGGGAAGATAATTAGGGAAAGGCTTCAAAGAGGACATAACATTTGTTTTCTCTTTTCCAGGCTCCTATAAGTACCTGTACCTTACTGAGTTTCTTTTTTTTTTTTTTTTTTGCAACGGGGTCTTGCTCTGTTGCCCAGGCTAGAGTGCAGTGGTGCAATCTCGGCTCATTGCAACCTCTGCCTCCCGGGTTCAAGCGATTCTCCTGCCACAGCCTGCCGAGTAGCTGGGATTACAGGTGCCCACCACCAGGCCCAGCTAAATTTTTTTGTATTTTTAGTACAGACGGACTTTCACCATCTTGGCCAGGCTGGTCTTGAACTCCTGACCTCATGATCTACCCACCTCATGATCTCCCAAAGTGCTGGGATTACAGGCGTGAGAGACCGCGCCCGGCCACCTTACTGAGTTTCTGATTGCTCTTTCCTTCCTCTTCCTTCTCCCTTAACTTGCCCCAAAGTTTTATCTTTGACTTTTTTTCTGTCTACATGTTTTTCCTTGGCAAACTCATCTACACCAACGAAAGCAGAGGCCTCCTAAATTTTTCACATCAGTCACAAAACAGTCTCATAAATTTTACTTGCACATTTCAAGTAAATGTGTCTATGGAAATAACTATCCAGTTGTCACTTTAGGACCTAAATTGAGTAAATCCAAAACTAGACTCATTACTTACCCAGCGTCCACTTCTCTATTTCTCTCAAAAGGATGGAGGTGCTGTTACTCAACCAGATTCATGCTCCTCAAATATGGGAAATAGAGGACATATATGAAGAAATAGGTTTTGAGAGAGAGGACATACCATTCAGGTGTTTTATGTAAGATGGCCTCAGTATCTAAAGGCATGGGTTGGGGGACTTCCAGAAAGTAAATAAGGATGTGAGTAATTTGTTTTCTAACCATGTAAACTATTCTTGCAAAAGTAGTATCTCTGATAGCTATAACTTCATTTTTTATCACTTCTTCCTATTTGAAGTACTATTATAACATGCTAACTTGTATTTCTCCCTCTGCCTCTCTTCTTTTTCAGTATTTTATATACACATCACTTCTTCATGCAGAGCTGCAACCATACTCCTCTTAGCTTCTGCCAAACCAGACTATTATATAGTCTTTGAACATACCTAAATATACCCTGGCTTTGGGCTTTTGTTCATCTTGTTTCTCCTGCTTGTCAACAATAAGCATTGCTTGAGGAACTTCTATATGCCAAGCTCTATGGCAGGCATAACATAGTGAACAAGAAATGGCTTGTGCCCTCATAGAGTATATACTGTAGTAGGGGAGAGAGACAAAACTCAGAAAGACACATGAAATGACTGCACATAAGTGCCAAGAAGGAAACAAACATGAAGCAAAGAGAGAATAATAGTTGTTAACTACTTAAAGAGACTGATCTGGAAAGGCCTGAGGAATGACATTTAAGCTGAGACCTAGAGGATGAAGAATTAGCCATATGAAGAGCATTCCATGCAAAGAGAACTGCACACACAGAGATTCTATAGAGGGACAGAGCTGGGTCTATTCAAAGAACTGAAAGACGGTCATTGTGGCTGGAGTCTAGTGAACGAGGGGAGAATGATACATGGTGAGACTGAAAAGAGGCAGGCAGCAGATCACACAAAGCCTTGGAGCTGATTTGTCTATCTCAGATGAGAAATGTTGGTAGCCTAGACTGAGGTATGATAGTGGAGATGGAGAGAAATAGAAGGATAGAAGATACCTTTTGTAGCTAAAATGGACAGGCCTTTGCTGATGGACTGGATGTGAACATTCAGAAAAAGGGAGGAATTGAAGCTAAATCCTAGGTTTCTGGTTTAAAAACCTAAGTCAATGGTGGTACACTTACTGAGATGGGTGAGGAGGCACATTTGGGGGTTAAAAAGCCAAGAGTTCAAGGTATGACATGTCTGTGAAACACCCATAAAGGAAGGATGTTGCAAGTATGGGTCTGAAGGTCAGGAGAGGTCTGGGCTAGTGATACGAATGTGGGAGACATTAGTATAAAGTTAGGTGTTGATATCTGTCAGGCATTTAAGAAAAACGTTCAAAGCGGCAGGCCAAAGAAATGCAAATCAAAACAACAGATACTTTCTGTTTGCCCAATTTTCTTTTTTTTCTTTTCTTTTCTTTTTTTTTTTTTTTTTTTTTTTTTTTTTTTTGAGACGGAGTCTCGCTGTTGTCAGCCCAGGCTGGAGTGCAATGGTGCGATCTTGGCTCACTGCAACCTCCACCTCCTGGGTTCCAGCAATTCTCCTGCCTCAGCCTCCCAAATACCTGAGATTACAGGCACCCGCCACCACGCCTGGCTAATTTTTGTATTTTTAGTAGAGATGGGGTTTTGCCATGCTGGCCAGGCTGGTCTCGAACTCCTGATCTCAGGTGATCCACCCGCCTCAGGCTCCCAAAGTGAACCATTGCGCCCGGCCACCCAGTTGGATTTTCTGAGTATTAACACCCAAGACAAATGCAGTGGAACATATTCTGAAACTCTGTTATTGTAGAAAGCAACACTTTTACCACATATCAAGAGCCTCAAAATATTCAAACACTTTGACCTAGTCACTGGCTCTAGAAATCTACCCTAAGGAAACAGTGACAGATGCATTTAAAGATGTTTGTTTATAGCATTACTCAGAATAGCAAAAAACCAGTGTCTAAATATTTGACAATAACAGATTAGTTTAAATAATTATGGTACAACTAGAGCATGGAACATTCAATATCATGGTTTCAAAAGACACGAGGAAATGCTCATGGTATAATGTTAGGTTAAAAAAAAACAGGATAAAAAGCTATAGTTACAGCATTCCAAATTTATTAGCTTAAATAACTATATAACTGAAAGGAAACACATCAGAAAGTTAACAATGATCATCTATGAGTGCTAGGATTGAGGCTTTTTTATTTAAAAAATATTCTTCTGTTTTGCAAACTTTCTACAATGAGCACTATTACATTCAGGAAAATCTTTTTTTTTTTTTTTTTTTTTTTGAGACAGGGTCTCGCTCTGTCACCTAGGCTGGAATACAATGGTGCGATCACAGCTCACTGCAGCCTCAACCTCCAGGGGCTCAAGTGATCCTCCCAGCTCAGCTCAGCCTCTGGAGTAGCTGAGACTACAGGCCTGTGCCACCACACCTGGCTAATTTTTTATTTTTACTTTTTTTGGTACAGACAGAGTCTTATTTTGTTGCCTAGGCTGGTCTTGAACTCCTGGGCTCAAGTAATCCTCCTGCCTTGGCCTCCCAAAGAGTTGGGATTACAGGCATGAGCCACCGCGCTCAGCCTAATTTCTATTTTTAACCATCCTTTAAGACTCATCTCAAAAACCATTTATGTTCTTTTTTTTGAGACACAGTCTCAATCCATTACCCAGGCTGGAGTGCAATGGCACAGTCTTGGCTCACTGCAGCCTCCAACTCCCAGGCTCAGGCGATTCTGCTCCCTCAGCCTCCCGAGTACCTGAGATTACAGGAGTGCATCATCACCCCCGGCTATTTTTTTTTTTTTTTTTGCAGAGATGGCGTTTTGCCATGTTGACCAGGCTGGTCTTGAACTCCTGACCTCAAGTGATCCACCCACCTCAGCCTCCCAAAGTGTTGGGATTACAGGCGTGAGCCACGGCGCCTGGTGTCAAATGCCATTATGTTCTGAAACCTTTTCTTCATCCCTCCAACCAGATGTGACCACTCCTTCATCTTTCTCTTGCATTTTTTTTTTTTTTTTATAATTATTTGGATACCAAACTCACTGTTTAAACTACCTATTATCTGCTGACAGGCTGCCCCCAACTTCTTACAAAGGACAGGATGTTAAATTCCATTTCATATCAGTCTAGCCCATATCCTCAGTCACTCACTATCCCCTAACTTTATTATTCCTCATAGTCCTTACCAGCAGAAATTACATTATTTACTAGCTTACTGTTTGTCTCTACTACCAGAATAAAAGCTCCATAGCAGCACTGACTTCATCTGGTTCTCTAACACCTAGAACAGCTCCTAGCACACAGGAAGGAATTAATAAATATTTCTGAATAAATAAATCATCTTCAGCTCTCTAGACCAAGCCTCGCCTCTGAGCTTCAGACTAACAGACACCTCTACTTATCTCCTAGGCACCTTAACCTCAACATGTTTCAATACTAAATTCATAGTCTCCCCTTCCCCGATCTTCTCTTCTTCCTCTTTCCCCATCTCAATAAATTTCACAGCCATCCACCTAAATCAGAAACATGGACATCTTTCCTTGCTGCTTCCTTCTATCCCACCTCCCACAACCAATTGATCACCAGGTTTCCTGTAGATTCAACCCTCCTAAATATATTCCCCCATCCCTCTACCATTGCAATAGTAAACCCTAGTCACCTTTGTGACTTAACTGGGTCTAATCTTTTCCCTCATTTTTTCCTAACTGCTGTTAGAGTATACTAGCTAAAATGCAAATGTGATCATGCTACTATTTGAAAAGAAACAGCCAGGGCGCAACGGCTCACACCTGTAATCCAAGCACTTTGGGAGCCCGAGGTGGGTAGATCACCTGAGATCAGGAGTTCGAGACCAGCCTGGCCAGCATGGCAAAACCCCATCTCTACTAAAAATACAAAAATCAGCCGGGCATGGTGGCAGGTGCCTGTAATCCCAGCTACTCGAGAGGCTGAGGGATAAAAATTGCTTGAACCCAGGAGGTGGAGGTTGCAGTGAGCCGAGATTGCACTATTGCACTCCAGCCTGGGTGACAAGAGTGAAACTCTGTATAATAATAATAATAATAATAATAATAATAATAATAATAAAGAAAAAAGAAACAGAACTCTTCAGTGGATCTCAGTCACCAGAGTAAGCTCTTTGGCATGTCCTACCTAATAGCAGCTGACATTTATAGAAGACTCACCACGTGCCAGATATTGTGCTGTTTTATGTGATTTTTCCCATTTGTGCTTATTAACCCTGAGATAGGTACACATGCATCTCAACTTACAATGGGGCTACATCCCAATAAATCCATCATAAATGGAAAATATGGTAAGTTGAAAACGCATTTAATACACCTTATTGAACATCATAGCTTAGCCTAGTTTACCTTCAACATGCTCAGAACACTTATATTAGCCTACAGTTGGGCAAAATCATCTAACACAAGGCCTATTTTATAATAAAGTGTTGAATAACTCATGTAATTTATTGATGTTCCCCTGACTGTGTATTGCTTCTGCACCAATATAAAGTTAAAAAATTCTAAGACAAGCCATCGCAAATCAGGGACCATCTGTACCATTAATACTTAGATTTCACATATGAGGAAGCTGAGGCTCAGTTAGGTTAAATAACTTCCCCAAAGTCCAACAGATTATAAGTAAAGCTGGGTCTCAAACCCAGGTCTCTGACTCTACGACCCATACTCTTAGCCACAAATAGTAATAGTTGACTTTGAGTGTTTACTGTGTCAAACATTGTGCTAACTGCTTTATATGTATTTCTCTTTTAATCCTCATCAACTACTTTATGAGGAAGGACCTATTATTATCTGAATTTTGCAGCTGGGGAAATTAAGGTACTGAAAGATTAAATAACTTACCAAAAATCACAGTGATTAATCACAGTGGTCGAGCTGGGATTCAAACACCTTACAAAATTCTCAGCAACAAGTTTCTCTTCACGTTCCTCACATCCCAGGCTCTCCTTGATGTGGACCCTACGACATTCTTCAGTATCATTCCTTCCCCCTTACCACCCTCTTTGTGTTCTACCGTCACCTAATTGCTTATAGCTGCTGTTTTCGGCCTACACATCTCCACTCACCACTGTTTCTTTAATGCCTCTGTGGCTTCACTAAGGCTTTACATACTCCGCTGGCTAATGCCCTCCTCTCCTCTTCCTCTGGATATTCCTATTTACCCTTAAAGAACTCAGCACAGGAGTCACCTCTTCCAGGGAGCTTTCTCCTCTCTCCTGCTCCCTTTGGTTAGGTGCCCTTCCTGTCTGCTCTCATAGTACCTTGTGCATCCCTCCATAACATCCGTTTATATTGATATTCTGTTTCTATGCCCGTTTTCCTCACCAGATTGTATGCTCCTCCAAGGCAAGGACCACTCATACTCACACAAATACCTATACAGTTTGTATTCCCAGTGCCTAGCACAGTTCCTAGACATCATGACCACCCATTAAATGTTGTTTAAAAAACAAACAACAACAAAAAAACCTAAGAAAGTAAGCAATTTTTCCAAGGTCACACGATGAAGCTGTGCCAGGACTAAGATCAGTTCAGGATGTTACACATCTACTCCACTAGTCTGAACAGAGCTCCTCAATCAGTGGACCATAAAATGGCCTAGCTTTGCCTTTCAGAGACATCTACCCCACTGTACCATATGAACATTGCTATGATGTGATGTGGAAAAGGTTGGGAGACACTCTGCTAAACTACATTGCTGCTGTTGGCAACCATAAGGTAGTAGGGGTCTGATAAGTAGGTATAATCATCTCAACAAAAGCAGAGGCTTCTTGAAAAACTCAGGAAAGTTTGCTCTCCCCAGGGCCTATGCTCAATAAGAACCAAGAAAGTGACCCACACCATTCTGGCCCCCCACCACCCGCCAAGAAAGCATGCCCCCGAAAAGCACTGCCATTGGGCAGCCCTCATATTATAGCTATTGACCCACCTCTGTATTTTAGCCTGTCTTTGAGATGCCATAGCAACGAGGCTAGGATAAGCCATGGAGGAATTGACAGTGTGATTTTCAGCAGAGTTGTTCATGGTTTTGGGCAGCTCAAACTCTGCCACATGATAGCAATGGCACTGAGTTAAGTAGTTTATAAAATGTTCTCGAGCCCGCTGCAAATGATCTAGACGCTTGCTGGGGTTGACTTGTTTCATGGTGAGGGCTCCTTGAAACGCTGACACCAACAGGTACTTCAGGTCGGTGGAAGCAATCTCTTCCAAATCTTCATTTCGGCTGGAAGAGCAAAAAGGAGGCAGTGAAGCCTGACTAGGCATTCAAATTGTGGCCCTTGCTTTCTGGGGGACGGAGTGGGAGGCTGGGCTGGGAGTGGAGCAGAGGGAGGCACGGGGAACAGCGGCCAGTTTCACTCAATTAAAGTGGCTGAGCGCTCACACCCAATGCCTATGCAATCAGCAGACGCTAGGAAGCAGAGTCGTGAGATACCAACCATCTGGGAAGAGGTGGGGAATGTAAACAATGTACACAAGATCGCAGTGGTAAGTAGGAACGAAAGGTTCTCACTACTAAAGGTCCCCTCCACTCAGGCGCAATGGCTCCACCCTTGGTAACCATTATTACCTTCGTTCTCAGCCATTATTACTATCTTCCCCCATACCTGAACAAGTCGAGCTGCGATAACATTTCGGCAGCCTTCTCAAGGAGGTCCAGGCCCTTGAACACCTTCTCCTGGACTATCCGGGAACCGGCGGGTTCAGTCGCTACTTCTACTTCGTCCAGTAACTGTTTACCGGTTTCGAACAGCTCGGGGAGCCGCGGCAGTTGTAACTCGTCCTCAGCAGCCATTTTGGGGAGAGAGGAACCCGGAAGATCTCTTTTCCGGGGTCAAAGGCAACCTTGATAAAGAAGAACTAGGCGAGCGCGGACAAAACCGGAAGAGGCACCTCATTGGTCCAGTAGCTTCACTGTTAACAAAGCATCAAAGGACTTCCGGGAGCCGCTGTTAGCCGGCCCTGGCAACCATTTCCATAGACTCATTTTACCAGACAGGCCGTTACAAGTCGTAGGCATCTGTTAAAAGCAAACAAACAAGCAAAACCCTATGCGCTGTTTTACCATGAGCTCCTTGTCGCCGACACGGGGCTGAGAAGTTCTGTGGGCTCTGAAGCCCGGGTGAGGCGAGGCGGAATTCGGAGCGCGAGGAGTGCGGACGAGCGAGTGCGCTTTAGGAGCCGGTCAGGCGCGCCCCTTACCTCGCCAGTAGCTCCCTAGGTTGAGGAGTCCAGGGACTCCAGCTGCCGCACCACTCCCACGGTTTGAAGATCCGGTCGCTTGAGCGCGAAGTGCAAGTAGCGCCCCCCTGCGGCTTCGGTCCACCCACCAGATGGAGCTCCGGGTTCCTCCGAGCCAATCCTCTCCCGTCCTCTTTCCCCTTCACCCCACACACGCCTACGACCCGTAGGCCGACGTCCGGTGGAGCCCCCCTCAGCAAGATTGGTAACCTGTAACTCCGGTCACCGTACAGCCGGCTTCCCTTCGTGCACTTAGTTCCTACGTCAAATGTTATTTCTGTGCAACCTTCCTTGTCTCCCTACCGCCTTCCACCCTGTGCCCTTCAGCCGCCAAGTCTGGGTTTCTTCTATGCATCTCTATCATGGCACCTACCACGCTGTATAATTGCTAGTGACTTACAAATCTCTCTTATCAGAATGAATTTGACTCATCTTTGCACCACTCTGGCTAGCCTGAGTACTCAGTATCAGTCATTATCTGAATAAAAAAAAAGTGATCAGTTTGGAAAGCAGCCAACTTATGCAGAACAGCATTGTTCAGTAGGTAGTTACTAGCTACATGTGGTTACTAAGCACTTGAAAGTGGCTATTTTGAATCGAGATGTGCTGCAAGTGTAAAAAACACCCCAGATTTCAAAGACATTTAAAAAAAAGAATGAAAAATGTAAATACTTTTTACATGGACTACATGTTGAAATGATAGTCTTTTGGATATGCTGGATTAAATATATTATTAGAATTAATTGTGCTTGTTTCTTTTCACTTTGTAAATGTGCCTGCCAGATAATTTAAAACTATATTTGTAGCTCCCATTATATTTCTACTGGACAGAACTGATGGAAAATATAATTTCAGGACTTCAAAGAAGGGACGTCATTGTTTTGAACAAAGCAATATAAATACATACTGATTACCTTAGGACGTAGCCTGAACTGTCCTAGGAGATTTAAGTAGCAGGCACACTGTCTACCCCTGAAAATAAACTTTTAAACTAGTATTTTAAACTACATATCGTTGAGAAGAAAAAAAGCTTCATTAAAAAACAACTAGAGGGCAATATAGGACAGTATGAAATAGGTGATATGTTGTATTGCACCGGCTGTTGGAAAACCAAGAAAGGGCAAGTCATTCCATGCTAGTAGTAGTTCAGAAGGCTTCTTAGACATGACATGCAGTCACATAGAAGAATGTCAAAGTTTAAAGGGAACCCCCAAAATCGAAGGAAAAACTTGAGACCAGAAAGGTTAAGGGACTTGCCCAGCCAGTTTGTGACAAAGTCAGTGACTTCTGAGTTCAATTGTTTCTACTCCATTAGCCTTCAGTTGGGTAGGATTTAGAAAGATGAAGACCTTTAATGTGGGACAGATTGAAGCCCCAAACTAGAACAGTGCTTCCTAAGAGGGAGAGGAGACTGTGGCATACATGGAGGTTGAAAAAGCTTCCCAGGTGATTCTAATAAACCTTCCCTTGCAACCCCTGCTTTATAGACTAAGAAGGAAGTGAGGCTTTGGCGAATTACCTATTTGGTTTATCTGACACCTCTAGTAAACTGACCTTTCAGGGTGAGGCTTGGCAGGGAATATAAAGAAGAAAAAGATAGTACTTGTGGAGGAGACTTAGAAATGTAGTAATTGTGAGAGTAAAGATAATTTGCTTCTCTGCATTTGCTTGGATTAAAACATGTCTTTACTGTTACTTAAGAGGAAAAAAATATGCACAATCTTGATTTGGTCTTAAACTTTGTGAGCCATTTTTTATGGCTTTCAAAATTAGTCTTTTAGTCTCAGCTAGTTGGGGGACTTGAGACAGGGTCTCACTCTGCCACCCAGGCTGGAGTGCTGGAGTGCGTTGGCACGATCTTGGCTCACTGCAAACTCCGCCTCCTGGACCCAAGTGATCCTCTACCCTCAAGTCCCCCAACTAGCTGAGACTACAGGTGCAAGCCACCACTCCTGGCTAATTTTTGTATTTTTTTGTAGAGGCGGGGTTTCGCCATGTTGCCCAGGCTGATCTCAAACTCCTGAGGTCAAGCGATCCACCCGCTTCACCATCCCAAAGTGTTGGGATTACAGACGTGATTCGCTGTGCCCAGCCAAAATGACAGTCTTTATGGGGGATGCCAATTACTTTCAGAGTGCCTGTTATATATTAGAATTGTCATTTTAAGCATTGCATTTCATCTTATTTTGAAAGAATACCAAGATTAAAAAGTGGTTAGAAAAAAAGGAATAATGGCTGGGCGTGGTGGCTTATGCCTGTAATCCCAGCACTTTGGGAGGCCGAGGTGGGCAGCTCACCTGAGGTCAGGAGTTCAAGACCAGCCTGGCCAACATGGTGAAACCCTGTCTCTACTAAACATACAAAAATTACCTGGGCATGGTGGCACGGGCCTGTAATCCCAGCTACTCGGGAGGCTGAGGCAGTGAGCCGGGAGGCGGAGGCTGCAGTGAGCCGAGATCACACCACTGCACTCCAGCCTGGGTGACAGAGCAAGACTCTGTCTCAAAAAAAAGAAAGAAAAAGGAATAATAAAAACGAGTCGTTTGCTGTGTTTTGTGTGTAAACACTTTATCGTATTAAACTCCTGTTGTGCATGGGAGACTTTTTAAAATCCTAGTTTAGGGCACTTAGCAATCATGAAAGTATAATGGTACTTAAACTTTTTGTAGTAGCATAATTCTTTTTCCAAAACAAGTTTTAGAGAGCCTGTAATTTCTAAAAGGACTGATGTATTTGAAGAGGATACAAAGAAGCCTGCCAACTCAGCCACTGGCCCATCTTCCTCAACCTGCTCAGTGAGTGGCACTCCAGGTGAGGGACTCAAGGGCTCTAAGTAACACAATATAAAAAGCATTAATCTGGCCAGGTGTGGTGGCTCACGCCTGTAATCCCAACACTTTGGGAGGCTGAGGTGGGAGGATCCCTTTAGCCCAACTCTGCTACTGAATAGCTGTGTGACCTTGGAGAAATTCCTTCCTTTACTCCTACCATACATGCTGTGTGCTACCTGAATGCTAGGCATTGAGAATTCGAACACCACCCAAGGTTTAAGCTCTTAAGGGGTCCATAGTTCCGTGGAAGAGACAGGTAAACAAATAATCAAATATTAATTTGATAAATATTTTGATAAGGGTGTGTTCAAGGTGTTAGAAGAATGGAGAGAATAACTTTGGCCCGGAGGGGCATTCTGTTAAAGGTCAAACTCAATAACATGACTTCAAGATCCTTTCTGATCTGCCTGCTGACATCTTTTTTATTTTCTTCCTTCGTGGATCCTAAGCTGAACCTTTAGCAAACTCTCCTAGTTCTCCAAACCTATCATGTTCTCTTAGGCTTTCATGCATTCACATAGGTGGTACCTTCTGCCTGGAATGTCATCTTCCTTGTCTGTGCCTGGCAAATTTCTATTCATTACTCATAACTTGGCTCAAAGATCACTTCCTCTGGGAAGCACTTCCTGATTTTCCCCTGTAGGCGAGGCTGCCTCCTTCTTACCTCTTACAGCATTTGATTAATCCCCCTGTGATAGTACTGTACTGTGGTTATCTTTATCCACACCTGTCTCTCACTAAACTGAGAGCTCTTTAAGGCCAGGGAGAGTGTCTTACTCGTCTTTGTTCACTCTAGCACAGAACCTGCCACCCATTAGGTAGGAGAGACTCAATGTTAAATGAATAATTTTGTATCATAATAATACCTAAACTCCTCTAAGTGCTCACACATCCTGCCAAGTGACTATGCTAAGTACTTTACATGTGAAGGAGTTCAGGAGATGCCACCCCAAAATATGCCACTTTGGCATGCTGATTATTTGAACCAAGGGCACTTGGGTAACAGTGGATACAGGCAGAGGCTGTCTCTGAGCTCCCCTTATCTGCCTAAAGCTGGCTCCTCCAAAAGGAATGTAATTGTCATGAATCCCCTCTCTAGGAATCATACCAACCAGGAAAGATTAACTTGGATCACAGGAGAGGAGATCGGAGGCTGACAACACACCCAGACAATGACCTATTCTTCTGAGGGCTGCTTTGAGACAACTTTTATTACCTGAAAGACTTTTTATCTGCATAACAAGACAACCTCTGTTACCACACATTTCCTTCCATTGCTCTCACATAACTCTTGTGTTGCCACCAGCCCCCAGGAAGCCCCAAGCCCCTATTCCTTTCCGTAGTTCAGGATGCTGTATAAGCTTCAATTGAAACAATCCCTATAAACTTCATAAAATTAATCATGGAAAAAAGGAGGGAGAGAAAAAAAATAAACCAAGCTTGCAGCAAATTCAGCATGAATCATGAGGTCAGCTTGCCCTCTGACCCGCTTCCTCATAGTTGTTTGCTGCCTACTGCTTCAAAATCATGTAGACCCTGTTACAAGATTATAGTTCCCCTTAACTGTTCTATATCTCATTGCCTATTCTTCTGTAAGCAGCCACATGGCGCTTTTTACTGTAGCCATCCTCATCCAAATACCCTGAAGTTTTACAGGTGCAATTGTCCTAATAATTGCCCATGGACTCACATCATCTATACTGTTTTGCCTTGCAAACTCAAATTATGAATGAATCCATAGTTGAACAATACTATTAGCCTGATGATAGCAGCAGGAGGCAGACAAATCCCTAGGCAGACAGTGGCGGGTCCCCTGTGAAACCTGACCTTCAAACCAAAGACAGTTTAAAGCCTGAAAACCAAGCTACAAGTCTCAAATAAATCCACAGACCGGATTGAGAACCTCTCTTCCTGTTTGGCGTGCTTTCCTCTGATTGATCCCCACTCTTCACCTATTTTACATATACCTACCCTCCCTAATTGGTTTTTTACACCATTGTGCCCATCTTTGAGTGGTGTCTTTTTTTAGCCTTTTTTTTGCACACTCATAAACTAATCAGCACACTTCCCCATCCTGAGTCCATAAAAGCCCCGGACTCATTCACACTTTGGGACTACCTGCCTGCAGGTTGTGGGGAGCCTACCTAACTTTGGGTAAAAGGGCTGCCCAACTTGGGTCCCCCCTCCACTGAGAGCTGTTTCATCACTCAGTTTGCCTTGCTCACCCACTGGCTGTCAGCTTAACCTCATTCTTCTTGGATGTGGGACAAGAATTTGGGACCCCCCTGAATGGTGTGTGCAAACAGAACTGTAACCCTGTAGCACTCCCCTCTGGCTTGCTGAGCAAGCAGGAGAGGGAGCCGCTGGGTGCCACATGCACCCCTTTGTCAGGCTGTGGAGAGTGGGACTGAAAGAGCTGTAAGCATGCTGCAACACCCTCTTTGGGGCTTCGAGGTCACTGGCATCCCTGTTCAGGCACCACCACAGTCCCTTCATCCAGACGACTGAGTCCAAGGTGGAAGCAGGTCGTGGCACACTTGGCCCAGCTGAGGGCTGAGCGTGGATCCCACAGTGAGTGGGGGATCCAGGCCGGAGCACAAGCCAAGTGCAGCCCACTGGGCCGAGTGAGCAGGGTACCTCCTGTGGCGAGCCCAGGGCTGAGTGAGGCCCAGGCAGGGGCGTTGCCGGCCACAGAGGTCTCCAGTGGGCCAAGCAGCACTGAGGTCTCCAAACACTACCCTAACAGGTGTGTGATAGCTTTTAGCTAGTCTTACAAATCTCGCTCTCCCCACAACCATCAACCAAATTGGAGAATTTTTTGTAACTATAGCTTCATTCTCCTGATGTAACTTCAGTATGTGTTAATAGGACTTAACATGTTAATCACAGACCTCTATTCACTATATATATATATAAATTATAACACAATGAGGGATATTTACCTATTACATTAATAGCATTAAACCTTCCTTTACATGAGAAAACACCTTAATGTCCATACATCTTTTACCCCTCCTCTTCCTGTCACTGAACCCCAAAATGATTTTGGGCTTCATATATTGTAAATACAGTTGAACTAAAACATTGGATTGTAGAAGCCTCCAACTTCTTATTTACCAAGAAAGCATGCAAGAACTGCTAATTCATGTCTCCAGATCTAACAATAAGGCTCAGCTTTTAAAGGATAGAAGCTATTCATTGGCCTTAGGAGCCAAAAAGATTCGTGCAACTCCAAAAAAGTAATGCATATATTCTCCTCCTTTACCTTAACTTTTCCAATTATTATTACTTCAACTAATATTTACAAAAGTAACTCCTACCTCACCTACATAAAAACCTCCATCACATGAGCCCTTCATTACCAGTCTCATTCCAACTACTACATTTATTTACCCACTTCAGGAAACCATCATCTCAAAATGACACTGAAAGACCACCCAAACCCTAAAACTCTCACTTAGCTTTAAACTAGATTATTTTTCAATAGTATTTATACCAGTAGCACTCTTCAGCCCATGGTCGGTTATAGAATTTAAATATGATGGCCTGGCACAGTGGCTCACACCTATAATCCCAGCACTTTGGGAAGCTGAGGTGGGTGGATCACCTGAGGTCAGGAGTTTGAGACCAGCCTGGCCAACGTGCTGAAAATACAAAAATTAGCCAGGCGTGGTGGTGTGTACCTGTAGTCCCAGCTACTCAGGAGGCTGAGGCAGGAGAATCGCTTGAACCCAGGAGGCGGAGGTTGCAGTGAGTCAAGATCATGCCACTGCACTCCAACCTGGGTGACAGAGTGAGACTCCATCTCAAAATAAAAAAAAAATAATAAATAAATAAATAAATATTATATATACACTCAGGCCCTAATATCAATCATTCTTCAAATATTTACTCACATTTCTCATCACCATACTAATTCTAGTCACTACCAACTTTTCATTGGATGAGAGGGAGCAGGTATTGTATCTTTACTACTAATCAGCTGATGATATGGCTGAACAGATGCTAACACAGCAGCCCTATAAGCAATTCTACATAATTGCATTGGAGACATTGGCTTCATCTTAGCAATAGCATGGTTCCTATCATTCTCTAATACATGAGAATTTCAACAGATATTTATTCTTAACCCCAACCCCAATATCCTCCTACTAATTGGGCTCCTAGTAGCAGCAACTGGCAAATCAGTTCCATTTGGACTTCATCTGTGACTTCCATCAGCCATGGAAGGCCCAACTTCCATCTCTGCCCTCCTTCATTCTAGCACAATGGTAGTAGCAGGTATCTGCCTACTAATTTGCTTTTACCCCTTAATACAAAATAATATAATCATTCGGGCACTTACACTATGCTTACGTGCCATCACCACTTTATTCACAGCAATCTGAGCTCTAACACAAAATGATATCAAAAAAATTGTAGCATTTTCTACCTCGAGTCAACTAGGTCTCAATAGTTACAACTGGCATTAATCAACTTCACCTAGCATTTCTTCATATCTATACTCACACTTTCTTCAAAGCCATAGTGTATATGCTCTGGATCTATTATTCATAATCTAAATAATGAACAAGACATCTTCAGTTCCTCCTCACTTATCATTGGCAGCCTCGCAGGTATACGTTGCCTTACAGGCTTCTACTCCAACGATCTCATCATTGAAACCACAAGCACATCATATACCAATGGCTGAGCCCTCTTAATTACACTCATCACCACCTCCCTAAAGGCTGTATACAGTACCCGAATTATTTTCTTCACACTGCTAGGACAGCCTTGCTTTACAACCTTAGCTGTCATCAACAAAAATAACTCGGGCCAGGCGCAGTGGCTCACACCTGTAATGTCAGCACTCTGGGAGGCTGAGGTGGGCAGATCACTTGAGGCCAGGAGTTTGAGACCAGCCTGGCCAACTTGGTGAAACCCAGTCTCTACTAAAATACAAAAACTAGCCGAGTGTGGTGGTGCACACCTGTAATCCCAGCTACCAGGGAGGCTGAGGCAGGAGAATTGCTTGAACCCAGGAGGCGGAGGTTGCAGTGAGCCAAGATTGTGCCACTGCACTCCAGCCTGGGCTACAGAGCGAGACTCTGTCTCAAAAACAAAAAAAGAAAAAGTTAATAGTGAAATAACTTGAGATGATGGCTAGTTTTGTCTAATGTCTCATGAAATTTTCATGAGTAATCCAAACATGATTGTTAAGAATGAGTAAATTAAATAAGATGTAAATAAGATAAAATTTATAAATAAACTTAAACAATAATTATGTTTTATTATATGTTTACTTAAAAAGTTTCCCAAATCTCTTTGGTAACTCCTACCTACAGAGTTTTGCTAAGTTAAATTGAATGATGTCTATTCACTGAACATCCAGATCATTTCCAAATAAGGCAAAATACTAAAACATTAATTTCTGAACATAAGTTTATTTACTTTAGGCTTCTTGAATTCTATAGAAGTACAAAATATATTTTGGATCTGTTAGTAAATATGTCCTGTTCCACAATGAAAAATTGTTCTATGAGAAAACATGTTTGCAAAAATTATGAAATGTGTATTAATAAAGTTCTGGTACATGACAGTTCAAAATTGCTTACTTCCTAGGTTTACACTAGGAATTAGGGTTACTGTATTAGTCTGTTTTCACACTGCTGCAAAGAACTTCCCTGAGGCTGGGCAATTTATAAAGGAAAGAGGTTTAATTGACTCAACAATTCCACATGGCTGAGGAGTCCTCAGGAAACTTACAATGAGGCACCTTCTTCATAAGGTGGCAGAAGGGAGAAGTGAGAGTGCAGGAAAAACTGCCACTCTAAAAACCATCAGATCTCGAGGCTGGGTGCAGTGGCTCACGCCTGTAATCCCAGCACTGTGGGAGGCCAAGGTGGGCAGATCACTTGAGACCAGGGGTCCAAGACCAGCCCCGCCAACATGGCGAAACCCTGTCAACACTAAAAAAATACAAAAATTAGCCAGGCATGGTGGTATGTGCCTGTAATCCCAGCACCTTGGGAGTCGGAAGCAGGAGAATCGCTTGAGCCTGGGAGGTGGAGGTTGCAGTGAGCCTAGATTGAGCCACTGCACTCCAGCCTGGGTGACAGAGCGAGACTCAAAACAAAACAAAAAAAATCAGATCTTGTGAGAATTCAATCACTATCACAAGAACAGCATAGGGGAAATTGCCCCCATAATCCAATCACTTCCCTCCCTGGACACATGGGGATTACAGGTCCCTCCCCTGACACCATGGCGATTACAATTCCAGATGAGATTTGGGTGGGGACAGAGTCAAACCATATCAGTTACTAAGACTTAAAATCCTAACATGTAATCAAAACTATTAGAAATAAGAGAACATTGTATACAAAATGTATAAAGAAAGGTGATCTACAGTATGAGAATGTGTTTTTTTTTGTTGTTGAGGGAAAGCATTAGAAATGCTTATTCCCTGGTGCTGCAAAGAAATAGCACTCAAACATAAATTTAATTCTCTCAGCAAGGCCATTTTTACTTTCTGCAGGAAAGGTGCCTCTCACAGATGGAACAATGGTGAGAGCACACTTGAACAAAGGAAAAGCAGACATATTTATCCCTTACACATTTGGGTTGTCCTTACTGCTGTGTCCTGCATCCATTGGCTGGAGCTGGACCTCACAGTCTTAAACTGATACCCGATTTGCTAATAGCCTAAATCTTTCCTAGATAGACAAGTGCAAGGGGGAACAAAGAAGGAGAGGAAGTTGCTTATGAAAGGTTTAAGGAAGCAATAACATTTCCAAATGAGGAAGGGGCATAAGCTATGAGCTAAGACTTGCCTGGGCCTGTCCAGACATGCCTGAGTAAGCCAAAGCAACTAACGGGGCTAAAGTGTAAGAGCTGATCGTTGATAGTAGGCTTTAGAGTAAGAAGCTATTATGCCTAGTGTCTATTATTTTATTTTTAAACCAAAATAAGCTTTGAAGAGGAACTTTTCTACTTTCTACAGAAAGATAATTTTGTCCAGTTGGGAGGTTATTTAAAGATTGTTTCAGAACAAATGAAGAAAAGATGGACAAAAATTTAATGGATGTGAAATTGGGAAGAGAGAGAGTAAGTGAGGGAGAATCTTGTGTGGTCAAACTGACTAAAATTTAATGAATTTGTTATAAGCGTTTTAAAAATGAGCCTTAATATCAAAAGTACACTGATGGCCTTGGGAGGGTGTATTTGTCGAGGAATTTATCCATTTCTTCTAGATTTTCTAGTTTATTTGCGTAGAGGTGTTTGTAGTATTCTTTGATGGTAGATTTCAT
>NW_026652282.1:57429898-57443765 GCF_009828535.3 Hylobates moloch | reverse complement strand
AATTAGGAATAAATAGTAACTTCTCTTAGAAGCAAAATTTATTCAAATACCTATGCTAACATTTAAAAATATCTGCTAGCCATAATAAAGAAATCAATGTACTTTCTGTTCTTAGCTCCCACAATTTAGCCTAAATATTTGCCCTGGCATGCTTATACTGGTCCAAGCAAGCATTAGCTCATAGCCTGTTCCTCTTCCTTATTTGGAGGTGTTTTTTACCTTTCTCAGCATTCCACAAGTTACTGCTTCCTTCCTTTGTTCTCCTCTGCCTTTGCCTCTTTTAAAAAGTTCTAAGTTGCTAGCCAATCGGGACAAATACAGAATGTGAGGTCCTGTTCCAGCCAATGGAAACCGGAGACAGCAGTAGGGTGAATGCATCAGGTTATAAATGACCTTGTCTCTTTTGTTCAGTGTACTCTTGTGGCAAAACTGCTGGTGAGTGTGCCCTTTCTGCAGAAAGTAAAAATGGCCTTGCTGAGAGAATTAAATTTATGTTCAAGTGGTATTTCTTTGTGACACTGGGGAACAAACATTCTATTTCTAAATAAACATTTTTACATATAACATCGTGAACCAGTCACTGTGGCCAGGGAGAAGAGGTGTTTTGATTGGCAGGCCTAAGGGGGAGGGCCCTGGTGACCCCTTTCAACCTAACAGGGTGGGAGAGAGATGGTGCACCAAAAGATAAGTGGGGGCTTTTGCAGGAATAGTGGGCAATGGATGCTGGAAATGTGAACAACTGTTCTCTACATGTGTCTCACAGACTGTCATCTTTGTGTGTTTGCCTAATGGGGTTCCCTCTGCCTGGAATGCCCTTGCCTTCAGCATTGCCCACCTAAATCTAAGCTGGCCTTTCAAGTCTCCCCATTTCCCCTTGCTCTGTGATTCCTCCACCCCAAGCTGGCCCAGGGCATCCCCACTTTATTTCCTCATCTTCTTATTGGACCACAGCACTTACTGTTGGGCCTTGGATTGGGGGTCACTTGGATTTATATTGGTCTCACCTCTGAGGCTAGGCCTCCTTGGAGAACACCAAGGCAGTCTTAACTGTTTTGAGGCCTTCCTGGGCCCCAGCCCAGCAAGCAGTGCCTGTCATGGAGATACTTGATACATTTTGTTTAACTGAATAGGCTACTTAAAGAGAACAAGCTGTTTTTAAGCCCCCTCAAATATTTCAAAAGCACTATTTACACACTTGAGAATGTGTTCCAGTCACTCTAGGCTATTCATTAGAATAGGTCCCTTAAGCAGCTCTCCAAGTTGGGCTGAAGTAGCTGATTTGCACTTAGGAAGGGGGATTGGAATCAACATTGTAGTCGTGGTGTCTCCACCTCAGGCTGCTTCTTCAGCTCAACAAAACGAGTGTGTTCCCAAACTCAAGACTGATCAGGGCCTGGTGGGGGATTAACATTTATGTGGTTCTAGAAAGAGGACTCAACTGGGCCAAAGCAAACCTCTGTCAGTGGTCCTCCACCTCCCAAGCTAGCCTTCCCCATGACTTAGGGCTGTCTGCTTCCTCTGGTTCACTCCTCACCTCCATGCAAAAGAAATCTCTTTTGTTTTCTAAATCCTCAGGTGAGGTGGAAAGCTTCTAAATTACCATCAGGTGCTTGAATGGCCTGAAAACCTCTTTATGAGGTGGTAGGTGGTGGTTATCCAGCCTAGCTTACACGCCTTCTTCTGAGATGGTCCTTTATATTTTTGAATACCTCTGATTATCAAAACATTCTTACACCAAACCACGACTGCTTTCCTCTCACTTCTGCCTTACGTTGTGGAGTCATGCACAACATTGAGACAGGTCTCAGGTCTTTTGTGTGTGTGTGTGTGGTGGGGCGGGAGAGACAGAGAGAGAGAGAAAGACAGCTGGGAAGGCCTATGGTGATCAATCTAGGTCAATGGCTGTTAACAAGATTTCTTTTTTCTTTTTTTCAAGATATTCAGGAACAATAAACATATTTAGGGGATGCATTTTCTCATTCACAGTGAAGATGGGACTTGATGGTTGGGTAAATGCATATTTGCATAATTCCCTTAGGCTAAGACCCACTGAAATGAAAAGGAACCAAAACCAGAAAAGTAGATATCTTCTATTATCTTCTGTCTTAAACTAGGTTCAGGCCACAGTAGCCTACCACAATCTCATTATCTCCATATGCAAAATAATGTAAACCCAAGGAAAAATGAAGATACCAAGAGAAATGCACAACGACACCCCCTCCCCACCCCCACAAAAGGCCAATTACCTAGGTTTTCTATCTGTTGCTCCAAGGGCTGGGTTTTCTTTTCTTTTTTTGAAAAAGATCTTCTAAATGGGAAGATAGGCAATCTGTTTTTAGTTCTACTGGTGGTTATTTTTATGATGTTAAACACCATGCCTATGCCTATAATTCTCAATATTTCAGCTTCTAAAGTGAAATTGTGTCTGATTCACCCTCTGAGAGATGAGAAACTTGTCACCTTTCCTTTTTACCTCCTGATTTTTTGTTCTTCAATTTTTGTCCCTATGTATTTTAGATGAATTATTATTGTTTTTACAATAGCTTTTCTTTCAAGAATTGTATCTGTCAAGAGTCTTACCTCAAAGGCCCAGGCCCAGTTTCACAAATGAATGGATTATTTCAAAGTTTCAAGGAGCAGATAATTCCTATGCTATTTAAATTATTTCAGAGCAAAAAAAAAAAAAAAAAAGAGGAAACCATCCAGTTTAAAAAAATATTTTTTCTAGTGTTTAGATAATACACAGATAACATTTTCTATTTAAAAATTCAACAATATAATGGATAAACACAATGTGGTACATACACACCATGAAATATTATTCAGCCTTAGAAAAGAAGGAAATTCTCACACGTGCCACAACACAGATAAGGATTGAAAACATGATGCTAAGTAAAATAAGCCAGACACAAAAGGACAAACACTGTATGATTACACTTGTTTGAGGTACCCAGAGTAGTTAAATTCACAGAGCCATAAAGTAGAATATTGGTTGATGGGCCAGGCATAGTGGCTCATGCCTGTAATCCCAGCACTTTGGGTGACTGAGGCAGGTGGATCACGAGGTCAGGAGTTCGAGACCAGCCTGACCAACATGGTGAAACCCCGTCTCTACTAAAAATACGAAAATTAGCTGGGCGTGGTGGCAGGCGTCTGTAATCCCAGCTACTCAGGAGGCTGAGGCAGGAGAATCGCTTGAACCCAGGAGGTGGAGGTTGCAGTGAGCTGAGATTGCGCCACTGCACTCCAGCCTGGGTGACAGAGCAAGACTCCGTCTCAAAAAAAAAAAAAAAAAAAAGAATATTGGTTGATGGGCTGAGGGGAGGGGGAATGGGGATTTAATGTTTAATGGGTATGAAGTTTCAGTTTGGGAAGATGAGAAAATTCTAGAGACAGATGGTGCTGATGGTTGCAAATCAATATGAATGTACTTAGTGCCATTGAAGGGTACACTTAAAAACAGCTAAAGTAGTAGATTTTGTTATGTATATACCACCACAATACAAAAATTCAGTTATGTAGGCTGGGCACAGTGGCTCACACCTGTAATCCCAGCACTTTGGGAAGCCGAGGTGGGCAGATCACCTGAGGTCAGGAGTTCGAGACCAGCCTGGCCAACATGGTAAAATCCTGTCTCTATTAAAAATACAAAAAAGTTAGCTAGGCATGGTGGTGTGTGCCTGTAATCCCAGCTACTTGGGAGGCTGAGGCAAGAGAATCGCTTGAACCCAGGCGGCAGAGGTTGCAGTGAGCTGAGGTCGCACCACTGCACTCCAGCCTGGGTGACAGAGCAGGACTCTGTCTCAAAAGAAAAAAAAAATCAGCTTTATAGAAGTATATAGTTTCAAAGTGAAAATTCACTGTCTTCTGCCTTTCACGCACCCATTTCTATTCCTGTCCCTAGAGGTAATAATTAATATAGATATGCCAAAATTTATTTAATTAGACTTTACTGAGGATATTAAGGTGTGTCTAGATGTTTGCATTGACAAACAATGCTGTAATGAACATCCTAAAAATAAACTTTGTGTAATGTTGTTCCCGGCCCAAACCGAGGGTTGGGCTGCTATTTCTCATGGCCCAGTAACGAGATGCAGATGAATTGGGGAGGAAGAGAGTTTTTATTTCTGTAACCAGTCACAGGCAGAAGGCCTGGAAATTATCGCCAGATCAACTCAAAATTACAAAGTTTTCCAGAGCTTATATACCTTCTAAGCTATATGTCTACATGTAAGTGTGCATTCATCTAAAGACATAAGTGATTAACTTCTTTTTTTGAGACAGAGTCTCGCTTTGTCACCCAGCGGGGAGTGCAGTGGCACGATCTCTGCTCACTGCAACCTCTGCCTCCTGGTTCAAGCGATTCTCCTGCCTCAGCTTCCCGAGTAGCTGGGATTACAGGCGTGCCCCACCACGCCCAGCTAATTTTTGTATTTTTAGTAGAGACGGGGTTTCACCACGTTGGTCAGGCTGGTCTTGAACTCCTGACCTCGTGGTCCGCCCGCCTCGGCCTCCCAAAGTGCTGAGATTACAGGCGTGAGCCACCGTGCCTGGTAATTAACTGCTTTTAATCTATAACTAAGGTCTGAGCTCTGAAGACCTTCCTCTGGAGCCTCAGTAAATTTACTTAATCTAAATGGGCCTAGGTGCTGGGGTGATTACCCTTATCTTGTCTCCTGCTAAATCATGGAGGTCTGGGGAGTTCCCTCAGACCTCCAATAAACTTGTTTTTGGAGGCCTGGGGAGTTTCTTCAGACTCCCAGTAAAACTCTTTTAATCTTAAATAGCTTCCTGTTAAGGATTCCTTCATTCTGGCCGGGCGCAGTGGCTCACGCCGCCTGTAATCCCAGCACTTTGGGAGGCCAAGGTGGGTGGATCACATGAGGTCAGGAATTCGAGACCAGCCTGACCAATATGGTGAAACTTCGTGTCTACTAAAAATACAAAAATTAGCCAGGTGTGGTGGCGGGCGCCTGTAGTCCCAGCTACTCGCGAGGCTGAGAGAGGAGAATCGCTTGAACTTGGGAGGCGGAGGTAGCAGTGAGCCAAGATCGTGCCACTGCACTCCAGCCTGGGTGACAGAGCGAGACTCCATCTCAAAAAAAAAAAAAAAATTCCTTCATTATTTTTTCATGCTTTAAGGCCCAGGAAAGGCCTAGGCAAAACTCTTGGTGAGCTTTCGTTACATCCCAGCCTTTATATAAGGGCACTGGCTTTTAATATTTAACTTAACCACTCAGTCAGTACTGAAACAGTTGTTATGGAGGTCTGTGTTAGTGAGATCTGGCCTGCCACAATATGTATACCCTCAATATATTGCGAGGTCAAAAGCTATGTGCATTTTATTAAGTAGGTTAGGTTTAAATTTTTAATTCATATAGTTCAAAATACCAGAAGTTCAAGAGATTACACAGTGAAAAGCCCCCTCCCATCCTTTCCCCTAGGAACCTGGTTCCCCTCCTCAAAAGTGACCAGTTATATCCTTTTAAATATATATTCTAGTCATGTGCAAGGGAAACTGCTAAAAATACAAAGGATAGTGGTTTATGCACTTTAAATTTGATAGCTATTGCCAAATGGCCCTCCAAAGGGATTGTACCCATTTATACACCATCCATCAGCACTGTTTGAGAGTGCCTGTTTCTGCATTCCCTCATCAACACAGCATACAAACAAACTTTACTTCTTTGCTAATCTGACTGATGAAGCATGGTACCTCATTTAATTTGTAATATTATGAGTAAAACTGATGTTTACTTAAGCTGGGTTACTTCTCCTGCCTCCCTCTTCAGCTTCTTTTCCACAACTCTCTCACAACTACCCTTCAGCTAGGCTGAACAGGAGACACCCGTTCTTTCACTCCTTCTTGTCTCTGCTCTGGTTGTGTTCTCTGGGAGCTCCTGCAAAGCCTCCTGACACAGCAAGTCGGATTCAGTGTCCTTCCTTCCTCTGTGCTTCCTCTTATCACAGCATTGGTCATGTTGCTTTCTGTCTATTTCTGTTTTCCTGTCTGCCACCTCTAGACGGTGAGCACTGGGACTAGATCTTTTCTCTCTCTTAAGCTATTATCACTGTTATCATCAGTAAATATGAAATAAGTGGATGAATGGACAGCCGACAGTTTCAAATTGAGGTTAAAAAAATAGGTATTCTGTGTAACTGATTGAAAGAGACTCACCTTTTTATAGTATAAGAATGTAACATATATGGAAGGTGGCAATTCAAATCAGTGGTGAAATGGTGGATTATTCAATAAATAGTGTTGAGCTAATTGGTTAGCTATCATAATTGAGGAAAATCACTTTATGTCCTTATCTTACACCCATGTAATTTCCAGGTGGATATGTTAAATATAAATATAAAGAGAAAGCATTAAAAAATCGAAATAAATTATGCACAAGTATAGATCCATTTTCAGGATAAGGAAGACTTTTCTAAGACTGACACCAAGACAGAAACCATAATGAGAAAGATTAATAGATTTCATTATGATTTTAAACTTACATATATGCAAAAAGAAAGAAACAAAACTGAAAGGCTAATTAATGCACAGGAAAAACTATTTTTTTTTTTTTAAGACAGAGTCTCACTCTGTCGCCCAGGCTGGAGTGCAGTGGCACGATCTTGGCTCACTGCAAGCTCTGTCTCCCTGGTTCAAGTGGTTCTCCTGCCTCAGCCTTCTGAGTAGCTGGGATTAGAGGTGTGTGCCATCACGCCCAGCTAATTTTTGTATTTTTAGTAGCCGGGATGGTTTTGATCTCCTGACCTCATGATCTGCCTGCCTCGGCCTCCCAAAGTGCTGGGATTATAGACATGAACCACCATGCCTGGCCAACTACTTTTTAAAATATTCAAATGACAAGTGATCAGATTTATTAATATGGAAGGTCTTATTAAAAATGCAGAAGAAGGCCGGGTGCTGTGGCTCACGCCTGTAATCTTAGCACTTTGCGATGCCGAGATGGGTGGATCGCCTGAGCTCAGGAGTTCAAGATCAGCCTGGGCAACACGGTGAAACCCTGTCTCTATTAAAATACAAAAAATTAGCCGGGCGTGGTGGCGTGTGCCTGTAATCCCAGCTACTTGAGAGGCTGAGACAGGAGAAACGCTTGAAGCCAGGAGGCGGAGGTTGCAGTGAGCCGAGATTGCGCGATTGCACTCTAGCCTGGGCGACAGAGCGAGACTCTGTCTCAAAAAACAGAAACAAAAACAAACAAAAAAAAAAAGAAAAAGAAAAACTTATTCAGAGAAAATTAAGTGAAGTTCAGGAATAGGCAACAAAATAAGAAATATTTGTTCCTAGAAAACAAAATACCGTATGCTCTCACTTATAAGTGGGCGCTAAACTTTGGGTAAACAAGGACCCAAAGATGGATACAATAGACACCTGGGACTACTATGGGGGAGGTGGAGGCGGAAGGGGCTAGGGCTGAAAAACTACCTGTTGACTACTATACTCATTGCCTGGGTGACTGGATCATTTGTACTCCAAACCTCAGTGTCATGCAATATGCCCACATAACAAATCTACACATGTACCTCCTGAATCTAAAATAAAAGTTGAAATTCAAAAAAAGAGAAATACTTGTTCCTGCATGAATGAAATAAATGCATAGAGGAATATTCAATCTCACTAGTAATCAATGAAATATCCACTAATACAACATTTTTCATCTAACAAATTAGCAACAATGATAATTTTCCGTGTTGGCAATTATGTAGGAAAATAACACCCTCATAGCCTGGGAGTGTAAATTCATGCAGTCTTTCCCAGTATGCATTAAGAGCCTCTCCTTTTTGACCTAGATCACTTCTACAAATCTTATCAAAAGGAAATAATCAGAAATATAGACAAAGATTCAGCTGCAAGGATATTATTACAGTGGCATATTTATAGTGGTGAGAAATTGAAAGCAATCTAAACGTCAAACAATAAAATTGAATAAATAAATTATGGCACATTCATTGGCTAGAATGCAGGCTTTAAAATCATCATATTGAAGACTGTTTAAGGACACAAGAAAGTGTTTATAATGTATTGTTAAGTTTAAAAGGCAATTTCAATAGAATGACACCAATATTGTTTTTCAAAACATGTGAGTCTATTATGTGTTTGTGTAGAAAAGTCCTGAAAAGAAGAGCCTGAGGAGTCCCTCCATGCAGGTCACCCTGTCCCCAGAGGGGCACTTTTGGTGAGCTCCAGTAGAAGCTCTGATAGCAACAGCTGGGGCAGACAGCCCTGGGAGAGTCTCTGCTTCCCCTGCAGGACCTGTGGGAAGAGGCCAAGTGGCCCCAAAAGTCACTGTAGACAAAAGCAAGAAGTGGCTGCTCCCAGAGCTGATAATGTCATGTTCATGGGCTCCTAGATAATATTAATAGTAGCTAACATTTGTTGGGCACTTATTTTCTGGACACTTGATATGCATTTTCTTTTCCTTTTTTTTTTTTTTGAGACGGAGTTTCGCTCTTGTTGCCCAGGCTGGAGTGCAATGATGCGATCTCGGCTCACTGCAACCTCTGCCTTCTGGTTTCAAGTGATTCTCCTGCCTCCGCCTCCCAAGTAGCTGGGTCCACAGGCGTGTGCCACCATGCCCAGCTAATTTTTGTATTTTTAGTAGAGACAGGGTTTCACCTTTTTGGTCAGGCTGGTCTCAAACTCCTGGCCTTAAATAATCCATTCGCCTTGGCCCCCAAAGTGCTGGGATCACAGGTGTGAGCCATCAAGCCTGGAGGCATTTTCATTTAATGTTCTTAATATCCTGAAGAAATACCTCTAAGACAAGTATTAATCTCCCTATGTTATCCATGAGGAAACTGAGGCCCGGAAAGTTTAGGTGACTTATCCAAGGTCGCAAAGCTAGGAAGTAGGTGGGCAATTTCAGCTTTAAACCCAGATAGATGTCTGACTCCAGAGCCTACATTTGCATACAAGAAGCATCTTATTTTTTATTGCTATGGCAAGAGGGGAGAGGGAATGATAATGAATAAATGAAAAACAGTAAGGAAATGAATGAAAGTTGCTTCTGGAATTAGATCCTTTTGAGAACAGTACCCCATGGCTTTCATGAACTTGCCCAGAATAGTCTGTCCTCAGTGACTGTAGTCATTGTTATAGAATGGAACAAACTGCAAATCCCTCGTGTCCTGCCAGATCCCACAGTGGAGACCCCCCGTCTTTGTGTTCCGGGCATGGTTAGGATCTGGTCTGGGTTAACACTTCCCTCTCCTTCCTGCTGAAGGCAGACCCAATGGGGGCAGCTGGGGACAGGACCAGTGAGATCTTAAAGGTTCCCAAAATAGGAATAGCTATTTCTCTTGTATTCAGGGACAAGCCTGTAAAATGGGACTTTACCATCTTTGGTGCCATCTGTCACAGAATTTTTTGGGCTGTACCAGCCCCACCCCCAGCAAGGCTCACATTATCTAGGCAGTGCCCTCTTCAGCAACCTATGCCGCTTCTCCACTTAAGACCCCTGCCCAGCCTATGCCCCCTTTCCCAGCCAGTGCACCCTTCCACAGCTGTGCCCAATCCCCAGCCATCCCCCCATGCCCTGTGAACCCCTTGCCTAGCAAGTGCCTCTGCCCCCAGGCAGCTGCCCTCCCCTCTTCAAAAGCCAGGAAATTCTTTTTCATCCTATGCCAACTTATACCCTATGCCAACTAGGCTCCCTTCAGCAATGAGTGTCCTTGTCACCAGCCTATTCCCCCTTCCTTGCCCAGCTGCGCTTCCTTAACCTTGCTCCTCAGTCTATTTCCTTTCTAGACCTAGGCCTCCTTTCTCAGGGAGTCCCCCTTCTCCACCCGATCCCCACCCTATGCTGCCTGCCCTTCTCTCATCAGGAGCCCTGATTCTGCCTGTTCCCTGGAACCCAGTCATGCCCGTTTTCTCAGTCAGGCCCCCTCACTTAGCCAGGCCCCCTTCATCCATTTATATACCTTTCCTCCCAGCTAGGCCCCCTTCCCCAGCCAAGGCCACTTCTCCTGTCAGGTCACCTTGCCCTGCTAGACATGGTTCCCCTATACCTACTGATAGGCCTCCCCAGTCAGGCCCCATTTCCCAGCCAGTACTGCCTTCTGCAGCAACCCTACCCAGGCTTTCTGCCCCAGCTTGTTGCCCCTCCCCAGCCTGTGCCCCCTGGACAGGTAGGCCCTCTTCGGCAACCAGGCAGCCTTCCTGAGCCTGAACTCCTGTCTCTAGCCTGTCCTGGACCATGAAGGAATTCTGTCCCAGCCAGTGCCCCTTCTCCTGCCAGGTCCCCTTTGCCCAATATCCCTATCTCCAGGCAGGCTCCACGACCCAACTTTATTTTCCTTGCTTAGCCTATGTCCCCTTGCCCAGGGCCCCTTTCCCCAGCCAGACCCTCTTCCTCAAGCTGTGTCCTCTTTAGATTGGCCCCTTTCTTAGCCATCTGACCAGTCTGTGCGCACCTCTCTGCCCTCTAACCACTTACTGCTGGGTTCCCAGTCTGTGTCTCAGTGGGGCTTCCTCCTCATCCTGTACCCGCACTGGATGCCCCTCCTTCCTTCCTCTCCCCAGGACAGCCTCAACCCCAGCCAGAGCCTATTCCCCAACCTGAGATCCTGCTGACAGCCTCCTTAGCCAGTCTGCCCTTCCCTAGCCCAGGCCTTTTTTCAACTCTATGTCCCCTTCCCACAGCCAGGCACCCATCCCCAGCCTTTCCCCTTTTCAACCGGACCACTTTTCCAAGGAGTTGCCCCTTTGCTGGCCTTTCCCAGCCAGCACCTGCTTCCACAGTCAGGCATCTTCTCTCAGCTCTCCCTCACCTGCCCAGTGGCCTCCCCAGCCATGCAATCTTTCCCACCAGGATCCCTTCACCCACATGTGCCCCATGCTAAGCCAAGTCCACTTCCCCGGCTAGGAACCCTTTCCTAGCCATCGTCCTCCTGTAGCCAAGCTCTCCTCACCCAATGTGCCCTCTGCCCCAGTCTGTGCTCCTTTCTCCAGGCAGGCCTCTTTCCACAGCCTTCGCCTGCCCAGGCCCCTTGTCCAGCCTATTGCCCCTACCCCAACCAGACCCCATTCCTATCCTGTGTCCCCCTCCACAACTAAGCCCGTTTTCTCAACCATGTGCCCTTCCTCAGCCAAGTTCCCGTCAGGGGGAGAGGCCCTCATTCCCAGGCATGATCTCTTTCCTAGCAAGCTCTCTCTGCCTGGTAGGCCCCCTCTCCCAGCCGGGCCCACTAACCTGCCTATGATCCCATCTCTAGCCTATGTCCTTCTCGGTATTCAAACCTCTCCCACCACCAGGTTCCCTTTCCTAGTCTGTGCCTCCCTCCCCAGCCCCTTCCGCTGTCAGAGTCCCTCTCCAGTTAGGCATCCTTTCCCTAAGGGGTCTTTTTACTCCACAATCCTCCCTACCCCACACCCATCTCTCTTCCATAGACTGTGCCAGCCTCTCAAGACTGTGGTCCCTTTACAAGACAGGCACATCCCCATGTCTGGGACCCTTCCTCAGTCTCGCCCTCTCCGCCAATCTATGTCCTTCTCCCCGAGTCTATGTCCTCCTCCCCGAGTCTATGTCCTCCTCCCCAGCTTATGCTTGCTTTCCTGCTAGATCTCCTTCCCTGGTCCAGTGCCTTCTCCAGCCTGGACTCCACTGGACAGCCCATGTCCCCTCCGCCGGCCGGGCGTTCTTCCCCAGCCTTTCCTCTCATTAATAGCTAGGAACACCTTTCTCATCCTTTGGCTCCTAACTCAATTGGGCCTCCTTCCCTTGACCAGCCAGTTCTTCCCTAACCCGTTCCCCCCACCCCCGCTCAACCTATTATGCCCCTCCCAGCCAGGCTTCCTTCCCCACCCCATGTCCCAGTCCACAGCCAGGTTCCCTTGCCCAGCCTTGTCCCCTTCCTCTGCCTGTGCCTCCCTAGCCTGTTCCCTCTTCCCCAAGATCTTCCTCCTTGCCCTGCCAAGGCCACTCCCATGCTTGGCCCCTTTGGTCACCTAAGCCTGCATTATCAGCCCAGCCACCTTTCCCAGCCAGCGTTCCCCCACCCTTGCAGCCAGGTCCCCCCTCCCCCCATCCCAGCTAGGCTTCCTTCTTCCATGACCCCTCCACACCATATGGCACTTCTTCAGCCTGTGTGCCCTCCCCAGTGAGGCTCCCTTCCCTATCCAGGCCCAATTTCCCAATTCCCTTCAATTCCCCTGGCCAGGCAGGTTGCCTGAGCCATTTCCCCATTCAATAGCCAAAGACCCGTTGCTACCAGGCGTCTTGTCCCATTGAGTTGCCCCCTGGTCAGCCTATTCCTCCTTGTATAGCCAGTGACTCTTTCTTGACCCAGCCCCCTTTCCTGCCCTTTTCTCCACCCAACTCCACCCCTGCCAGGACCCCTTCCCCAGACTGTAGCCCAGTTCCCAAACAGCTTCCCCTCCCAAGCCAGGCCCCCTTCCTCTCCTTCTCCAGCCTGCCCCAGCTGGGCCACCTTCTCCTACCGGGAACCCTTCAGCAGCCCATGCCCCAGCCTCCAGCCTGGACCTTTCCCAGGCATCCTCCCTCAGCCAGGCCTTCTTTCTTAGCCTGTGCCCCCGCTACCCAGCTGGGCCTCTTTGTCCATGAAGGTCCCCTACCCTAGCCAGGCCTCTTCTTTTAGCTTGTCACCCCCTTCCCTGATCCTATGCAGCCCACTGAAGTAGAGCACCTTTCCCATTTCTAGAGCCCTTCAGCAGTCTTTGCCCCTGTCCCCAGTCAGCAACCACCACCCCGCCACCCCCAACAGGCCTATGCTCCCTAACCCTCCAGGATTCCTTTGCTGAAGTAGATCCTGGGATATAAGCTCTGTATGAAGTTAGCTACACAAAAACAGAGAAGCAGGTATTTTTTAAATGGTTTTTATTTTTGAACAAACTACATGTTTAAAAACTTTTAAAAACATGTATATTTTATCTTAGAGCAGTTGGAATGTAGAAAGACTTTCCAAAATTAATCTCACTGAATTACAGAAAGTAAAGATTAAAATTTTCATAAGTTGTTGACTGTAAATCATTTCACTTTATATTCTTTTGGAAAATTCAAGGATATTAACAAGTCTCAAATAACAAAAGTATATTGTTCACTTTTGATGTAACAAAATAGAACAAAACTTTAATATTTTAAAGAATCTTTTTAGATATTTCTCTATCTCTAAGAAATAAGGAAAGTTGTTACATTCATATCTTTCACACTTCATACAAGATGATATAATAAGGTCAATCAAGTACTTGAATAAAGTCATAGCCTTTTATATCTCTAAGAATAAAGGAAACTTACTCGATTCAGATCTTCACCCCTTAGAGTAAGTAAATTACCTATCAATGTGTCTCTTTTTTCTTTATACTAGTTGTAAAGATAATGAAACGTATCAACTATTTGAATAAAGTCATATCTCTTCCTACCTTTAGTAAAGGAAATTAAGTTCAGATCTTTCACGTCTTAGAGTAAACCTTATCTAGCCTATCAGTTTATCTAAATTTACTTTCTCTATTTAACAGATTTACCTTACAAGTTTAACAAAGGCTGTTATTTAGAATTAGCAAACATGGGAGCAACTAAAATTAATTAGGAACCGCACAAGTTTTGATGAAAAAAAACAAAACAAAGTACTAGCGGATCTCTTGTTCATAACTTGAGACATCTCCTGAGTAGTCTAGCTTAAGTAAAAAGCAAACCATGACAATCTTTCCTCCCAAAACTCAGCAAAAGGCCTTCACAAGGCATTTTGATCACATAAACTCCAATTTTGTCTAAGTAATCCAAGATATTCATAGGAAAACCTGAAGACTCCCCGAGCTAGTCTACTAGATTTATTTTTCCCAGAACACATGAAACTTAACATTTCCTTTTTTTCTTTTTTTTTTTTTTTTTTTTTT
>NW_026652282.1:57417350-57429798 GCF_009828535.3 Hylobates moloch | reverse complement strand
GTAGAGACGGGGTTTCACCGTGTTGGCCAGGCTGGTCTCGATCTCCTAACCTCGTGATCCGCCCGCCTCGGCCTCCCAAAGTGCTGGGATTACAGGCGTGAGCCACTGCGCCCGGCCAATATTTCCATTTTTGTCGTTAAGTTATACGCAACATGACCAAATCTTAGTCGGTGAGGGAGGTAAAGATCCTTAAGGGCAAGACGAGGTTAGAACTTATCAAATTTATGCCCCTCTGGTGGTGCAATGCAGAGATTTCCCTCATATTTCCAGGGAATTTCCCTCTAATTTCGTTTCCCACCCCGTGAAAGCAGCAAGGTCAGGAAAGCGGGGGCGGAGCGGGAGGGTAGTTTTGATTAAAAGGAAGGAAAAAAAAAAAAACAACAGAAAAGCAAAAGGGGAAAATAAACTGAGCCTACTGAGGAGATGCGGCGACGGCGACGGTTCCCCAGGGCTGCTCGGCGCCTTGGGGCCTAGCGGAGACGCGGGAGCGCGCCCCCGGTGGCGCCGGCTTCGAGCGGTGTCACGGAGTTGTAGTGCTCGCCGAGGCTGTTGGCGTAGGACAGGTAGACCAGGATGATCGGCTTCTTGACGTACTCCTCCCCGATGACCAAGGTGGGCGAGTCGGCCTGGATCACCTCGATGGGGGTCTTCAGGACGTGCGACAGGGCCCTCAGCTCCAGCTGGCCTCCCCATGCCGCGGTGCGCACGATGTTGTCGCAGTAGATCATGAAGTCGTCGTAGCCGAAGGAGTCGCCGGTCTCGGGGTTGCTGAAGAAGGGCAGGAACTCGTCGACGTGCTGCTTCATGTAGCTGGCGGTGCGGCAGCGCAGCGTCTCCACAGACACGCTGAACACCAGCTGGTCTTGGATGGCGCGGTACATGCAGTGGCCGTCGGTCGGGATCGCTTTCATCTCCAGACCCCTGGCTCCCAGTATGGCGGCGAGCTTCTCTTCCTCCTCGCGCTTGAAGCCGGCCAGGTGCTCCGACATCTCGGCCTGGAAGATGCTCTCCTGGCGCTCCCTCTCCTGGGACTCCATTCTTTCCCGCTTTCTGTGGGCTTTGGAGGGGCGGGGAGGCCGGTTTTCCAGATTTATCTTGGCCAGGTCTTCGACGACAGATTCAAGGCTACTGTCGTCCTGGAACTTCTCCAGCTCCTGCTGGTGCTTCTGAGCCATCTCGGCCTCCATGCGGGCCACGTCTTGGAGCAACTGCTTTCTTTTCGTCTTGTCGGTCTTGGGGACCGAGTTTTTTAAGAACTGGATCTGGGCCTGCAGCTCCTTCTTCTCGCGTTGGTGGCGGCGCAGTATGCGCTGCTGTTCACTCTTCGGATCATCCATGATGTTGAATGGCAAGCGGGAGTTGAAATTTGCTGGCAGTTCAAGTACCGAACAGACCAGAAGTCCTCAGCCTGCCTTAACGGTCGCTCTCTTTCACCTCAGCCGGCTCTAACCGCGGCTCTGGGCTCACCTCAGCCACCGCTTCCCCTCCCCCATTCGCACTCTTCTCTGCCATTGGTCACTGTGTCTCCATGGCCACTCCCCCGCAAGCATGCCCAGTGCTAGGAGTGGCTGTTGGGACACCGGAAGTATGAGCCCATTGGACCCCACAGCAAAGGTTTTTGGCGGGATTCAAATATGGCCTTCCTGCAACGTGTGTGGCAGTTGGGCTTGTAGTCTTTCACTGATTGACAGCCGACTTCATTTCCAAGTCTGTACACAATGCAGGCAGTAGCCATGCCTGACAGCCACATGACAGATACTACACCGCTGAATGTGCTCTAACCCTGGACTTGGCGTTGCCCCTATTGTTGAGGAAGCAGTGCGTTTTTCTCCAGTCTTTCGGGTCCCTTCACCAGGGAACCATTAACTTGTGCATCAGAACAAGGACATTTCCTTACATTCCGGCAAACACAGTCCTTTCAGTTTACTCTTTTTTTTGGGGGGGGGGGGGCGGGGAACGGAGTCTCGCTCTGTCGCCCAGGCTGGAGTGCAATGGTGCAATCTCAGCTCACTGCAACCTCTGCCTCCCAGGTCCAAGCGATTCTCCTGCCTCAGCCTCCCAGGTAGCTGGGACTACAGGCGCCTGCCACCACGCCCGGCTAATTTTTGTATTTTTTTTTTTTTTTTGAGACGGAGTCTCGCTCTGTCACCCAGGCTGGAGTGCAGTGGCGCGATCTCCGCTCACTGCAAGCTCCGCCTCCTGGGTTCACGCCATTCTCCTGCCTCAGCCTCTCCGAGTAGCTGGGACTACAGGCGCCCGCCACCACGCCCAGCTAATTATTTTTTGTATTTTTAGTAGAGACGTGGTTTCACCGTGGTCTCGATCTCCTGACCTCGTGATCCGCCCGCCTCGGCTCCCAAAGTGCTGCGATTACAAGCTTGAGCCACCGCGCCCGGCCTAATTTTTGTATTTTTAGTAGAGACGAGGTTTCCCCATGTTGGCCAGGCTGGTCTTGAACTCCTGACCTCGGGTGATTTACTCGCCTCAGCCTCCCAAAGTGCTGGGATTACAGGCATAAGCCACTGTGCCCAGCCACAAGTTTTTATTTTAGCCATTTTGATAAGCGTGAAGTGGTATCTCATTGTGGTTTTAATGTGTAGTTCCCTAATGGCTAATCATGTTCCTTTTTTCTTGTGCTCATTTGCCATCTATGCCATATCCTTTTCAGTAAAATGTTTATGTCATTTGCCTATTTTCTCTCTCTATTTTTGGGGGGGATGGGGTCTAGCTCTGTCACCAAGGGTGGAATCCAGTGGCATGATCATGGCTCATTGCAGCCTCAAACTCCTGGGCTCAGGCTCAGGTGATCCTCCTGCCTCAACCTCCTGAGTAGCTGGGACTACAGGCACCACCATACTTGGCTAATTTTGGGGAATTTTTTTTTTTTTTTTTTTTTTTTTGCCAGATGCGGTGGCTCACGCCTGTAATCCCAGCACTTTGGGAGGCCAAGGTGGGAGGATGTCTTGAAGTCAGGAGTTCCAGACCAGCCTGGGCAACATGGTGAAACCCCCTCTCTACTAGAAATACAAAAAATTAGCGTGGTGTGTGCCTGTAGTCCCAACTACTCCGGGGGGCTGAGGTGGGAGGATAGCTTGAGCCTGGGAAGCAGAAGTTGTAGTGAGCCAAGACAGCGGCACTGCACTCCAGTCTGGGCTCAAGTGATCCTCCACCTCTGCCTCCCAAAGTGCTGGGATTACAGATGTGAGACACCACGCTCAGCCCTTCATTTGCCTATTTTCTTTCTCTCTCTCATTCTCTTTCTTCCTCTCTCTCTCTCTTACTCTCTTTCTCCTTCCTTCCTTTGTTTCCTTCCTTTTTTTCTTTTTTTTTTTTTTGAGACAGAGTCTTGCTCTGTCACCCAGGCTGGAGTGCAGTGGCATGATCTCGGCTCAATGCAGCCTCCAGCTTCTGGGTTCAAGCAAGTCTCATGTCTCAGCCTCCTGAGTAGCTGGGACTACAGGCGCACACCACCACACCCGGATACTTTTTATATTTTTCGTAGAGACAGGGTTTCACCATGTTGGCCAGGCTGGTCTTGAACTCCTGAGCTCAAGTGATCCTCCTGCCTTGGCCTCTCAAAGTGCCAGGACGACTACACACACCACCATATCCAGCTAACTATTTTTTTTTTTTTTACTTTTTGTAGAAATGGGGGGCCTCACTATGTTGCTCAGGCTGGTTTTGAACTCCTGGGCTCAAGCAAGCCTCTCACCTCAGCCTCCCAAAATGCTGAGATTACAGGCGTGAGCCACCGTGCCTGGCCCGGATTTTTGTAGGAATCGTGTTCAAGCTGAATATCAATTTGGGGAGAATTGACATCTTTACTATGTTGAGTCTTCCAGTCCTTGAACACCTGGATATGTATCTCCATTTATGTAGATCTTCATTGATTTCTTTCAGTGACACTGCATGATTTTCAGCATATAAATCCTGTGCGTATTTTGTTAGATTTACACTTAAGCATTTCTCTTTTTTTGAGTGATTGTAAATGGTATTGTATTTTTAGTGTTCACATGGTCATTGCTAGTATATAAAAATACAATTGACTTTTTTTGTTTATCTTGTGTTCTATGACCTTGCTTAACTAGCTAATTATTTCTAGGAGGTTCCCTCCCTTGATTCCTCGGAATTTTCTACTTAGGCAATCATGTCATCTGTGAATAGGGACAGTTTTATTTCATCCTTTCCAGTAAGTATGTCTTTTATTTCCTTTTCTTGCCTTACTGTGCTGATTAGAACTTCCAGCACTATGTTGGATAAGAGTGGCAAGGGCAGACATCCTTGTTTTGATCTTGATTTTAGGAGGAAAAGAATTTCATCTTTCACTGGTAAGTATGATGTTAGCTGTAGGATTTTGTAGATGTTATTTATCTGATTGAGGCCTTTCCCATCTATTCCTATTTTTCTGAGAGTTTTTGACATGAATGGGTATTGAATGTTGTCAATGTTTTTTCTGTATTGATATGCTAATATGATTTTTCTTCTATAACTTATTAATATGATAGATTACAGTGATTGATTTTTAAGTATTGAGATAGTCTTGCATTTCAGAAATAAACCCGATTTGGTCATAGTTTATCATTATTTTTATATGTTGAGGAATTCTTTTGGTAATTTAAAAAAGGATTTAAAAAATCTACTTTCATGAGAGGTATTGGTCTGCAGTTTTCTTTTTTGGTACTGTTTTGTTTAGTTTTAGTGTCAGGGTAAATACTAACTTCACAAGAAGAGGAGGGAAGTGTTCCTTCCTCTTCTATTTTTTGGAAAGAGATTGTGTAAAATCAGTAATAATTCTTCTTTAAACATTTGATAGGATTCTCCAGTGAAACCATCAGGGCCAAGAGATCACTTTCTTGGGAGTTTTAAAATTAAAAAAAAGTTTTCCTTAATAGGACTAATCAAATTATATATTTCATATTGAGTGAATTTTGGTAGCTTGTGTTTTTTGAGGAATTGGTCCATTTATTCTGAGTAGTCAAATTTATGTGTGCAGAATTATTTGTAGTATTCTGTTTTTATTGTTTGATGTTGGGAGGATTTATAGTGGTATTCCCTGCTTTATTGGTAATTTGTGTTTCCTCTTTTGTTCTTTGTCAGTCTTGCTAGAGATTTGTCAATTTTATTGATCTTTTCAAAGAACTAGCATGTTGTCTTATTGATTTTCCCCATTGATTTTCTGTTTTAGATTTCATTAATTTATGCTATTTATTATATTCTTCCTTTTGCTTGCTTTGGGTTTAGTTTGCTCTTCTTTTGCTAGGTTCTTAAGGTGGGAGCTTGGATAATTGCTTTCAGACTTTTTATCTTTTTCCACTCTATACGCTTGGTGATATAAACTTCCTTCTCAGTACTACTTTGGTTCTCCCATGTTTTGATATGTTTAGTTTTCATTATCCTTCAGTTCAACGTACTTTTTGGTTTTCCTTGAGACTTTTTGGCCCATGGATTATTAACAAGTGAGTTATTAGCTTCTAAGTGTTTGTAGGTTTTCCTGTTATCTATTAATGATTTCTACTTTGATTCTGATATGGTTTGGGTCTGTGTCCCTGCCCAAACCTCATGTTGAATTGTAATCCCCTCTGTTGGAGGCGGGGCCTGTGGGAGGTGATTGGATCATGGGGGCAGATTTCTCATGAGTGGTTTAGCACCGTCCTCTTGGTACTGTCCTTGAGATTGTGAGTGAGTTCTTGTGAAATCTAGTTGTTCAAAAGTGTGTGGCACCTCCCCTCATCTCTTTCTTGCTCCTGCTTCCTCCATGATTGGAAGTGTCCTGAGATCTCCCTAAAAAGCAGAAGCTGCTATGCTTCCTGTACAGCCATCAGAACCATGAGCCAATTAAACCTCTTTTCTCTTTTGTTTATAACTTACCCAATCTCAGGTATTTTTCCTTGTTGTTTTTTTTTTTTTTGAGACAGTCTCGCTCTGTCACCCAGGCTAGAGTGCAACGGCATGATCTCGGCTCACTGCAACCTCTGCCTCCTGGCTTCAAGTGATTCTCCTGCCTCAGCCTCTAGCAGCTAATTTTTGTATTTTTAGTAGAGACAGGGTTTCACCATGTTGGCCAGGCTGGTCTTGAACTCCTGACCTCAAGTAATCCACCCACCTCGGCCTCCCAAGGTGCTGGGATTACAGGCATGAGCTACCGCTCCTGGCCCAGCCAGTATTTATATATAGCTATGCAAGAATAGCCTAACACAGATTCCTTTGTGGTTAGAGAACACATTTGTATATGATTTCAATTCATTTAAATTTGTTAGGGTTTGTTTAGTTTATGGCCCAGAGTATGGCCTATCTTAATATATGTTCCGTGGGCACTTTAAAGAATGCATGTTTTGCTCCTGTTGGGTGGAATGTTCTAAAAATGTTGTTTAGATCCCAGTGGTTCATGATGTTGTTCAATTCTTTTATATCTTGCTGATTTTCTGTCTAATTCTTATGTTTATTGTTGAGAGAGGAGTTTTGAAGTCTCTGACTGTAATTGTAGCCTTTTCTATTTCTCCTTTCAGTTCTATCAGGCTTAGCTTTTCATATTTTGCACCTCTGTTGCAAATCCTACACATTTTAGGATCTTTGTATCTTCTTGGTATATCCATCCTTTGATCATTATTGGAAGTCTAGGCTCCCCACTCAGTCTTTGCTGGTGGGGGTGGGGCCACAGTTTTTCTCTGGTTGTGGCTGGCGTAGTAGAGTGATTATTGTCTAAAACTTTTCTGTCTTGCTAGGCTAATTCATTCCTAGTCACTTGGCTGGAGAAAACAGGCTTTTATAGGGGCTCTTTTTGTCTATGGCTGTTAGTGTATTTTTGGTTGCTGGCTTCTTTAACTTCAAGCCTAAGAGATATGAATCAAAAAGAAAACTCATGTCATTCCTCCTGTCCTGAAGACCCTATGTGGTCTGCCTTCTTTCCACTTTTTGGAGTCTTGTGTTCATTTTGTATATAATATCCAGAGTTTTTTGTTGTAATAGCAAGAGGAATAGGGCAAAGGATGTCTATTCTATCTTCTCCTATCTTATTTGAAATAAATGGAACTATTTCACACTCTCCCTTACTGGCATTTGCATGTTTCAAAGAAATTAAATACTGTGACTTAAAATGAATCAAAGCAATTATAATTTTAGAAAACCATTATGCTGATCCTGAAAGAGACATCTTTTGGACTTTGATAGTGTGATAGCAATGGTCCTGTAGAGTCTGCTTGTTTGCTGCAATCAAGATAGCTTTTTCAGATTCTGCAGAAAGAATGACAGGTCCCTCTGAATGTCAAACCCCATTGTGTGGGTTTGTTTTTGTGGCCTGAGGTGCAGAAAAACCAGCTTTGCAAATGTTGAGCTTTCCTGTCTGTAGTTTGTGTTAAGGAAACCATAGTTATTATAATATCGAATGTGCCTTTTCCAGCTCTGAACTGAAGCCTACTCCCCCAACACACACTTTCCCATCTGGAGATTATGATCCAACTTCCGAAGCACAGGCCTTGCCTTTTAAAGTCACGTGTCTCCAGCAATGGATGAGCTGCCTGCTCTTCAAGCATCTTTCTATGAATATCATTTCTCACAAGTGAGCTTTTGATAAGGATTAGATGGCAGGGAGTTCAAGGTTACCTCTTCCAATAATAAGCACTAGGAATGGTGATAGGCCATCTTGTTGATTAATGGTTATGCTTTGCCAGTCAGCAAGGTGGGTGGAGAAGAGAATGGGTGCTTAACTTCCAGGGGGCTGTGATGATCAAATGTACGTGAAATGCAATGCTCAGTGCCTGGCACCAAAGAGGCCAGTAATAAATTGCAGTTTCTTCACTCTACCATACCTCAGTCCCTACCTCCCAACTCCTGTTCCCCGTTCTATATCCCCACATCCACCCTTTTACCCTTATTTCTTCTCCCCTTCACAGGTAACCAGAGATGGCAGTTTCCATGGTAATCAAGACCCTCATTAGTTTAGAGTTTAATGGTCCCTAAGTGTCTGTCTGGATTGAGTTTCTAGCCTACATCAGAGGGAAGTTTCCAGTGAGCTCAAGGGCTGTTGAGAAATTGTCAAACATAAACCAATATAACCAAGTTCTCCTAACTAGACACAATAGCACATGGTGTTATTTCAATCTAAAGAGACAGGATGTGAGGAAATCATCCCATCTTGTCCTGGGCTTACAGTTCCTGGGCGTCTAGAGAATAACTGTCTTCCTAGAACTTGCCTAAGAGGGAGTATATCACCGGATTGTAGGTGTTGGAGTGTGAGTCAGGTGATACAGCAGACTGGGCAACAAGGAGGCAACCTCACTGAAGGCTTTTGAGTAGATCACTGTGGATTTACTCTTTCTTCATCCTCCCACCTGTCCCTTAAGGCTCTGGGGCCACATGAGCTTCCTGCTCTGTTCAGACCTGATTTCTGTGCTGCCCCAACCTTGTTCCTGACCCTCCTTCTACGCCAACCCCCTTTGCTCATTCATTCAATCGGTCGTTCAGCCACCATTTATCAGCCCTGCAATGTTCCAGGCACTGTTCTAGGCACTTAGGATGTAACAATGAACAAAATAGAGACCCCTAATCTCAAGGAGCATACAGCTAAGTAGGAGAAGACAGATTAAAAAGAAACAACTACATTTGGGAGGCCGAGGCGGGTGGATCACAAGGTCAGGAGATCGCGACCTTCCTGGCTAACACGGTGAAACCCCGTCTCTACTAAAAATACAAAAAATTAGCCGGGCGTGGTGGCGGGCGCCTGTAGTCCCAGCTACTCGGGAGGCTGAGGCAGGAGAATGGCGTGAACCTGGGAGGCGGAGGTTGCAGTGAGCTGAGATCGCGCCACTGCACTTCAGCCTGGGTGACAGAGAGAGACTCCGTCTCAAAAAAAAAAAAAAAGAAAGAAACAACTACAGAACTACATACAAAATTGAAGCTGACCTTTGGAAGCGAGGTTCCTAGTCTTGCTCTTGATTAGCGTTCTAGCCTCTTTTCTCCTCTGTCCCTCCTCAGCAATGGTCCATGTACACAGAGAAGCTTCTTCTGTTCCCTTTCCACATCTGCTGAAGGATTGTACGAGCATTCCTGGGAGAGTTTGAGACTTGTTACTGTCGCCAGTGGCATGAGGTTGGAGGTGAATATGAATGCTTGGGAAAAAGTGGCCATGTGAAAGCCGCCAATCCCAGGAGCCCTTTGGAAACAGGAAAGGTACATGTTACCCACCAGAGCAGAGGACAGTGACCAACTCCAATCTTCTGAGTCAGAAGAGGCCCACTCTGGCACTTTCAAACTATCATGCTTGGTTTTTTTTTGCCCTCCATCACTAATGTCCTGCTTTGGTTTCTTAGGCAGGCTCCCATCCCCTGATCATTCTTAGTTTGCTAAATGAGAGAAAGCGAGAACCGGAACTTGAGCCAGAATACACAAAATCGCTGACCAGCAGGCCACCTCCCTTCAGAAGAGATGGGTGGGCTGGCAGTGGGTGCTGGGCATGCAGGAAATATCCCTCAGCACAGTGGGGACTCTGCTGGAAGACTCTGAGTAAGCCGTTAACTGCAGGGGATGGAGGCTAGCCTGATTTCTGGGGCAGCTGAGAAACTAGGGGTGACGTTCAGATTTCGTGAGCCACTGAATGGGGTCTGCTATCTGGATGTGCCAGACAAGGCCCGGCTGTGGCTGCCAGGGTGTGCCAACTGCTTTGACCACATGATCCTGGTCTGATCATAGGGTTGCCAGATTTAGCAAATAAAAGTACAGAACCTGATTAGATTTGAGTTTCAGATGGACAACAAATAATGTTTGAGTAGAAGTATGTCCCATGCAATAATGTTTTAGTGTAAGTATGTCCCAAATATTACACTCAAACATTGTTCATGGTTTATCTGAAATTCCAATTTAACTGGCATCCTGTTATTTTATCCGACAACCCTACCTGGGCAGAGTAAAAACTGCTATGTAAAGGAAGAATGACTGGCTTTATTTTTCATCTGTTTCCAGGAGCCTAGAGAGTAGGACCAGTGGGGTTTGAGCTTGGGGCTGAGAGCATGAAGAAATATGTCACTGGCAGGGGGCTCAGTGAAAGCCATGGAGAGTCTTCCCCTGAGTAGCTTGGAATTATTAATGGAAAATTCCAAGAACCCTTCCAGCTCTGACCATCTCTGAGCCTCAGAAAGTCCAGGAATGTTGTGAGGATAGAGTGGAGAGATGGTGGAGGGGGATAGGACTGAGGACTGGAAGCACCCACACAATCTTGACAACTTCTCTGTTTGGTATCCGGATGGGGGGATGCATGCAGATGCATCAGCTAGGTACATGCCCTTCTTTCTGTAGACGAGAAGGCAGGGCTTCCAAAATGTCCAAAACGTTCACACTGCCGTGGCTTCTGCTCCAGAATTTCTGCCATTCTTTCTCCACAGTGACGCTGTTGGAGGGAAGCCCATTCTGGGACAAATGCAGTTTAGCTCTGGGCCTTCACTTCTCAGTGCCCCACTGTATCCTTCCCACCCCTTCTCTCAATGGCAGCAACAGTGGCAACCTATGTTTGGATACCATTTCACGGTTCACAAAGTGATCGGCCATCTGTTACTTCTCTGGATTCTCACATGTCTGAGTGACCACTCATTATCTCCTATTTGGAAGTGAAGAAACCAAGCCTCAGAGACTTGCCCAGTGTCACACGGGCCAGGCCTCCATCCACTCAGGCATTTTCATAACAATTGTCAGTGAGTGGCTACCGTGTGGCCTGTGTTAGGGGCTGGGCACGTGAGAACAGTCAGACCCAGAACCACCCAATTCCTGGCCCTGAGAGCTCCCAGACCAAGATGGGAGAGCGAGGCATCAGGGACAGGGGACAGATGTGTGAAGAGGTGGGGACAACACAGTTCCACAAGGCCTGGCTTGATACAAATAAGGCCCGTCTCAGGAGTGTCTCAGTAGAGGGAGTGAAGTGGCCTCTCAACCCCAGGCTTTCTTCTTCTCTGGTAGGCAGCTCTTCCTTTCTTTTTAGGCCACTGCGGTCTTCACTCGCTGCATGGGTGCTGGCTCCTGGAAGTGTCCTGGGGCTCCATGCACTTGGCCCACAGCCCAACCCCAGCTGTGCTGAGGTGGCTTCTCCTTGGCAGGGAAGTGCAGATCCTTCCCACAGGGCCGTACAGAATGTTCTTCCTCTGCCTCATCCCCAACTCCAACCCTTCTTCCAAATGGTCTTTTGTGGAATTCTGTGTTCATGGAGAATCCAACTACTTCTCTCCATCTCCACTGCCACCCAGCCTGGTGTAAGGCACTGTTATCTCTCACAGGGGATTATTGTTATAGCCCCTCAAAGGTCTCCTCCTTCCCTACCCTTTAGCAATTTAAGTCATTCTGGCTCTTCTCTGCTCAAAGCCCTACAGAGGCTCTCCATTTCGGTCAGAGTAGAAGGCTGAGTCCTTATGTTGGCCTACAACATGAGCAGGCCTTTGCCAGGCACTCTGCTCTCTGCCCTCACCTACTCAGTTCTTCTCATTCACTTGATTCAAGTCTTCTTGCTGCTCCTCATGACCTGCCAGGGACACCTTATTCCAGGGGCTGTGTGCCCTTACTGTTTCCTCTGCCTAGAACTTTCTCAATCCCAATTGCCACACTGCTTACTTAATCGTCTCCTTCAAGCCTTTGCTCAAATGTCACCTTCTCAGCGTGGCCTTCCCTGATCACTCCTTTTAAAATTGTAAAGCCTGCTCTCCCTGCCTGATCCCTTCCCACCTCCCAGCACTCTGCATCCCTCTTACTCTGCTCAAATGTTTTTTGTTTTTTCCCCGTAGGTTTTATCACCTTAGAATGCACTATAGAATTAGTTAATTAATTAATTTCTATCATTTGTCTTCCTCCACCAGAATATAAACTTCACAAATCATGATTTTTTTTTCGTTTGTTTTGCTGCCCAGAACAGTGCCTGGCATATATTATGTCCTCATAATAATTAGATGTTGTATTAAGACACCCTTCCAGTCTTCCACCCTTCCATGTATTTGGCACATAGGACACACCTGGCTGGACTTGGTATCTTTCATACTTGCATATCTCCCATCATACACAGACTTGGAGATGCCACCTACTAATGTGCATATATAAACATGTGTTGACAACTAGATACATATTTCCCTTTGTACATATATACTCACAGGCAAAGACCACATGTACACATGCATGTGCATGAACAAAATCATATTTGTAAAATTTCTTTTTCTTTTTCTTTTTTTTTTTTTGTTTGAGACAGAGTCTGGCTCTGTTGCCCAGGCTGGAGTGCAATGGCATGATCTCAGCCCACTGCAACCTCTGCCTCCCGGGTTCAAGTGATTCTCATGCCTCATCCTCCAGAGTAGTTGGGATTACAGGCACGCGCCACCATGTCCGGCTAATTTTTTGTATTTTTAGTAGAGATGGGGTGTCGCCATATTGGCCAGGCTGGTCTCGAATTCCTGGCCTCATGTGATCCACCCACCTCGGCCTCCCA
>NW_026652282.1:57400770-57412430 GCF_009828535.3 Hylobates moloch | reverse complement strand
CCCGAGTAGCTGGGATTACAGGCATGTGCCACCACGCTCGGCTAATTGTGTATTTTTCAGTAGAGATGGGGTTTCTCCATGTTGGTCAGGTTGGTCTCGAACTCCCGACCTCAGGTGATCTGCCTGCCTCGGCCTCCCCAAGTATGACCTTGAGGGAACTCTTTTTTCAAAATTCTATTATAAAAAAATTCAAACCTACAGAGTAGTTGAAAGAATCGTACAGTGAACACCGACCACCTAGATTGTACAGATAATATTTTGCTATGTTTATTACATATTTGTCCATCAATACATCCCTGTATCCATCCATCAATATATTTTATATGCATTTCAAAGTAAATTGCAGACATCAGCACTCTTTTTTTGTTTTGTTTTTTTAGAGACAGGGTCTCACTTTGTCATCCAGGCTGGAGTGCAGTGGCATGGTCATAGCTCACTGTAATCTCTAATTCCTGGCCTCAAGTGATCCTCCTGCCTTGGCCTCCCAAAGTGCTAGGATTACAGGTGTGAGCTACCATGCCCAGCCTAGTATTCTTCACCCCTACACACTTCAGAATTAATGAGAGTTCAACATTTTTTTACTTTCGAGGTAAAATCCACAGGCAGTGAAATGTACACATTTTAAGTGTATACTCACTGAGTAACGAGGTTTTGATCTGTGTAACTCAAAGTTCTATCAAGACAGCGAACATCACTGTTACCCCTAAAGATTTCCTAGTCAATCCCCCAGCACAGGTAACCACTGCTCTGATTTGTTTCACTATAGATTGATTTTGCCTATTCTAAAATTTCATGTACACAGAATAATATACCCCAATATTTGTTTCTTCATTCAATAACAGGTTTATTCAGTACCTATGATAGCTCAGAGACATACATGTGATGTCTCTTCAATGTGAGTAATGAGTTCTCCCAGACTGACCAAAAGGCTGAAGGTATTTCTAAGGCCTGGCCTGTGACCTCCTTCCCTCTGCCCTCCAATCCCATTGTCACTGAGAGACCATAGACAGTTGGGCCTCAGAAACAGAAATGCAAGCCCTGTGTCCCATTTGAGCCCCAGGCTCCTTCCTGCCCATCACTCTCCACCATCCAGACTGGCCCTGGAGGCCTCTTGTAGGCTGCACGCCCACACTAACTTCCCACACCAGGGTTTCATCACATTTCTCTAGCCAAGTGTGCAAAGGAGTGTCACAATCCCAGTCCAGGCAATACCCAAGTTGGTAGAAGTACAGGTGAGTGGGCAGCTGGAAGGAACTGGATAAGCAGAGGCATTATGTGGTCCTGTAATTCTGTGGAGGGGTGGTACAGGGGCAGAGGCTAGGCAGAGGCTGGGGAAGAAAACATTAAGAGAGGAAACATCACAGACTCCTGAGCAATCAGGGCTGGGCAGCTGAACAGCACTTACCTGGAGCCACTGGAACCCTGGGCACAATGCTCTTGCCCTCTAAGAAGGACCTCAAGACTGCCCTGGACGTCTTTGCTGTTTTCCAGTGGGCCCTCAGTGCCTTGCTTATCAGTGAGTCTTCAGCCTTTGGTAGGGTGACCAATCATCCTGGCTTGCCTGAGACTGAAGGATTTTAGGGTTGCAGGATGTTCAATGGTCAAAGTAGGGTTGTTCCAGTAAAACCAGGAAGGTTCGTAACACCAGCCTCTGGCCTGGTCCACCTGGCCATGGTGTTTGTGGGATCCGTGAGTGTCCCTGTGGGCATGTGTGTGTGCATATGGGTGTGTGCCTATGCGGGGGTGTGTATATGCGCGTCTATGCACATGGACTTCGCTGCAGGTGTGCGCCCTCCTGTGTCTACATTGGGGTGTAGAGGGCATTCTTTGGGAAGATGAGGAGCAGTTCCACTGAGGCTAGCCAAGGAAAAGGGCTTGGCTGCAATCACAGGGACTCAAGCAAACCACCAGTGAGAGACAGTTGGGTCAGGTGGCAGACCGAGGCTCTGGAAACCTCGTCCTGAGGATTTCGACCATTTATCCATCCATGTCTACATGGATGGATACACTACAAACACTTTGTGAAAGTTATTTCTATGCTGGCCACTGTGTTCTAAGTGCTGAAACAAATCGTCACTATGGGAAGAGGTCCTGGAAAACATTCTTGCCTTTCCAGTGGTTCAGGTGAGCACTGGCTGGAGTCAGGGACATGAATTAAGTGACCTTGCAAGCTATCTAGGAATAAAGAATGCAGGTAGGCCTTGGTGCACAGAGCTGGCATAGAGGCATGCCAGTGAATAGGAAGGGTGGGCGGGCATTCCTTACCTCACCTCACCTGTTTTCAAATTCCAGGTCTACTATTTACTATCTGTGCAATTCTTAGCAAGGTATTTATCCTTTCCGAGTCTTGTTTTCCTCATTTGCAAAGTGGGAGCATTCAGGGTGTATTAATCAGGATGGTCTAGGTATGCTGTGCTGATAAATTCACCCTGAAATCTCAGTGGCTTAACCCAGCAAATGTTTATTTCTTGTTCATGCTGAATGTCCAATACAGGTTGGTGGGAGTCACCACTCACTGTGGACATTAATACTCAGGCTGACGGAGGCACCACCAAATTGTGTCACTGCAAAATGGGGCTTGAGGGATTACCACAGCATGGGAGGGAAAGTGAATGGAGAACTCATCCACAGTCCTTACTACCTCCACCCGGAAGTGATAGGCAAGAAACCATGAGCTGTCGCCTCATTTTGAACGTCCTTAATTACTGATGAGATTGAGCATCTTTTCGTGTTTATCAGCAATTAGCATTTCTTTTTCTATTAACTGCCCATTTATGACCTCTGCCCGTTTTTCTCTTGAATTTGAGTTGACTCTTGAAGGACAAATAGGAAATAGGTGAAGAAAGGAAGAGCATTTGGGGCAGAGAGTGGGCAACACATGGAAAAGCTAGGATGGCAAAGGGCACATAATGCATTCAAGGAGCTGCCAGTGGTTAAGTGAGGTGGAGGGTGAGAAGCACAGAATTGGTGCTCAATATATATTTATTGAATGAATGAATGAACAAACGAGAGGGAAGAAGGAAGAGACTGGAGAAACAGGCAGGGGACAGATTGTGTAGGGCTTTGTAAACCATGGGAAGGAGTTTGGACTTTTTTTTGAGAGCCACGTGGAGCCATGAGGGAGATTGACACAGGGTGATGGCATCAGAGATTACTCTAGCTCTGTGAAGCAAACTGATCATAGGAAGTTAGAAGTGAAAGGGGCAATGCCAGGTAGGAGGCTGTTGCAATAATCCAGATGGCGGTAATTTGGACCAGGCCAGTAGTGATGGTGATGGAGAGAAGAGGAAAGAAGAGGGGAGATTCAATAAATTGGAGTAGAATGAATAAGACTTGAAGTTGGGGGGTGGGGCACAAGAGAAATGGAGGATGCAAGACTGAGGGATCAGGTCCCAGTGTGAGCTGGCAGGGAGGCAGGAGGAGCAGAGAAGGGTTAAGGAGGAGAGTGGCTGAAAGGGGATGAGTCCAGGGACAAAATGGACTCATAGGACTCTTAACTGGAGTTTGACTTTGAGGTATACTAAGGTACGGAGGGGGCAGGCAGAAGAGCTCTCGGCCCTGGCAGCAGGTGTGGGCTGCAAGTGTTTGCCCCTTCCTCACTAGCTCACATAGGGCAAGTGGGGCAATGGCCCTTCAGAGGCCTCTCAGCTCTTCACTCTGGGAGTGCAATTGAATCCATCTGGACCCTAAAGGCCTTGAGAGAAGGCCCTCCCAATAAGTGAGGGAAATAGTGCAGATATTGCTATTTTAGTTCCCATCTTGCAGATGAGGAACTGAGGTTCAGCAACGTCTTTGGTCACACACAGTAAGTGGCAGATCCAAGATTCATCACATCACAGGGCACCCCACCTGAGGCCACACTTACAAGATGTCCCCAGCACTGCCTAGGTTTGAGCAGAGCCTAAAGGAAACTGGGAGGGGTCCTCTGGACTAGACCCATGCCTCTCTTTACTTCTTGAAGAAGTCAGTAGTGTCATATGGTGCTTATCAAAACCCTAGAACTGCTGGCCTTTGCTACACCCTTAATTCTCTTTCCCAAGGCAGTGCTTTTCAACTTTGTTGGTTCTTTCTTCTGGAATTTACTTCCATATTTCTAAATCTTATTATTTGCTGATGTAATAATTTTAGACATTTTCTATTGACTTCCTAATATGGAAGATGAGAATTTGGCTGCATACACTATCACTAGAACTTCCTCTTCCCCCATCCTCCCAAAATTGTTATAGCACAGGTTTTGGTTAAATGCCTATGACTAGAAAATATGATTCATAATTGAGCTATTTAGTCACCAAGATTATATTTCCTTTCCCATGGAATTTCTTGTTTTCCCTGAAGTTAATAATTGCCTCATTTTATTTTATTTTATAATTTTTTAATGTAATATTTTAAAATCAATTTTTGAATCTTAAGTACTAAATATTTTATAGAAATAAAACTTTTTCTACTTAACATAAGGATTAAAAATACCTAATTCCAATCCTAGAAGTATCATCATTGCAATTTGACAAAATAATTTCAAAGTTTATCTGGGAAAAGAAACCTTTGAGACTAGAAAAGAGGAAGAAAAGAGGAAGCACAGTTGTGAATGCTCCCTATGAAATATTGGGTAGAAAACTGTTACATAAAAAGCTTCACAGACTCTAGAATTCACAGATAAAATTATTGAGTACAGGTCGGTGGCGGTGGCTCACGCCTGTAATCCTAGCACTTTGGGAGGCTGAGGTGGGTGGATCACTTGAGGTCAGGAGTTCGAGACCAGCCTGGCTGACATGGTGAAACCCCGTCTCTGCTAAAGACACAAAAATCAGCCATGCGTGGTGGCACTCACCTGTAATCCTAGCTACGGGAGAGGTTGAGGCACAAGAACTGCTTGAACCCGGGAGGTGGAGGTTGCAGTGAGCTGAGATCATGGCACTGCACTCCAACCTAGGCGACAGAGTGAGACTCCGTCCAAAAAAAAAAAAAAAAAAATTGAGTACAGTGGTCTTGAAACAGACACACAAATTTAACATTTCACAGTGAAGCATCCTAAAGCCATATAGGGGATGGGTTTCTTACCACAAAGTATTAGAAAAATCGTTCATTTCATTCAGAAAGTCTAGTTGTAGGCTTACTCATACCGTAAACTGAAATGAATTGTAGTTAATTGCTTCATTTTACATTTCTTTTGTTATCTATTAGAAATCTATTAGTTATCATGAATTCACCCTCTGAATCTCTGCAGACATGTCAATCTCTCAGTATGGGCAAATGCAACAAGAATCTAAGTCCCCCCAATCCTTTTATTTCCTTTAGAACATCGCTGCTGGAGCCCAGTGTCTTCCTGTTACAATTTGGCCTCATGCACAGCTGTCACCTCCAGGGCCCCTGAGGCACCTTGGGTGCAAAATTTAAGAAGGTGCTCACTCTCAGGGCTGTGCAAGTGATGGGCCAGTACATGCATGACCTGAGAGTGAGTGTCTTGCTCAATGTTGTGCCCTGGGCACCTTGCTCACCTCTCCCTATCCCTGGCCCTGCTTGCTCCCCTCCTTCGTTGGGTCCTTTTTTTCCTGGATTGTATGCCTTCCTCTTTCTTGGTTTACTCCCTCATTTTGGTGAAGCACATTCTCCAGTAGTTTTCTGAGACAGGAGCATGGGAGAAAAATAATCTGAGACTGTGTGCATCCGAAATTGCCTTTATTCCACTTCTATACTTGATTAATAATTTGGCTGCATATATAATATCTTAGCTGTGCCTAGTGTAAGTATTTGAGTCTAGAGTCTGTTTAGTTCAATTTTTTGGGGAACAATCCTCCCATCATCCAGTTGTGTAGGGGAGGAGAGGGAACCTGGGGTTCTAATTCCTTGGCAGACTTTCAACCAATCCTCCAGTTTTTCTAGCCCTGCGCCTCATCCCTGCCTCTTGTGGCACCTGATGCCTCCAACTTCTGAGTCTTTCCTAGATCCTCCAGTGCAGATAGGCTCACATCTTGTAGGCATCCCCCTTACAGGTAACTAGATTTTAACTTTTTTGTTCTAAGTCAGTTACCCCCTCTTCCATCTGCTTTCCTACATGGAAATGTTTTGCTAATATCTCTTATCTGCTGTTGGCATCTCATTAATTCTCTTTCTCCTTGTGGATCTATATTTTAAAAAACATTTTAATGATAATTTGCATGGAGCTCCAGCAAGAAGTCAAGGCAAAAACTTGTGTTCAATCTGCAATGTTCAATTAGAAATGTTCTCTGTCTTTTCTAACCTTTTATTGACCCGCTTTCCCAAATAATCTTACTTACAGCTGCCTTAAAAACTGAGTCCAGTAATAATTCTGAGTGTGGCTCCCTATGACTCATCTCTAGTAACTCTTCCTAACTATGCTAACCTACAGTGTTCCTATCTTACTGGAACTTAATACAGCCCAGTACCCAATTCTATTCTGGTTTGTATTTTTCTTTGTTTGCCATCTGGTGTGCTCCCAACTGGGCCGAAGATGGGTCTTTGCTTTCCCTGGTATTCCCTTAACTAATGCCTCAGAGAGAAGATTTGGAGAGGAGGACGTGAATTAGAGGAAAACTGTTCCAGGATTCCCCACCTCTGGTGGCCCACCGCTGGTTCACTGCCATTAACCACACTGCAGGCAGAGCCCAGTGCAGTGCTGGAGCAGGGCCCAGAGAGGAGAGGGCTCACAGTGTGAAGCTCAGCTGGGGAGGAAGACACCTTGCCTCCTAGACCTGAATCAGGTCCCCAAGGCCAGATAGAAGAGGGGGCTGGGGACATGGGCAGATGGGCCAGGTGCTGGGGTGAAGAAGTGAGAGTGCTGAGTGGGTATGGGTGAGAGAGAGAGTGCATGTGACCTTGGGGTGGACAGAACTCCGGAGAGAGAGTAAATGTGAGGGACTGCTTGAAATTCATTAACTCTGGTCTGGGCTTCCTGCAGCAACCACTGTGATTGTTGTCAACCTCTACCTGGTGGTGTTCACGCCATACTGGCCTGTCACTGTGCTTATTCTCACCTGGCTGGCTTTCGACTGGAAGACCCCTCAGCGAGGTAAGGGTCCTGCTGGTGCTGTGTTGCCACGTGCCACATGCTCTTTCCCCTTCTCTCATCACAATCCTGAGAGGCTCTGGCCAATTCCCAGACAGCCCTTTAGCCTGTCCCTCCCTGGGCTAGGGAGGCTGAGGGAAGGGGTCTTTTTAAGGTGGTAGAAAGGCCCAGATCAGAACTGGAGTGGGTTAGGAGAGCGGCAGCTAGTGAAGCAGAAGCTAGGCCTGTCCTAAATTGCCCTGATATGCCCACCTTGGTTGCCACTTAAGAGGCCAGGAAACAGCAGGGGGTGAGAGCACCCTGGGGCAGGCCCACAGTGGGAATGGACAAAGCTTGGCTGTATTGCCTCTGTTTTCAGGCGGCCGCCGGTTTACCTGTGTGAGGCACTGGCGCCTGTGGAAACACTACAGCGATTATTTCCCTCTCAAGGTCAGTAGCCCCAGGTCCCCACTCAGGCCCGGGTCCAGCCCCGACTTCGGTGCTAGCAGTTGGGTCAGGCTAGGGGTGGAGGGTGCCATCAACATTGAGGCTCTTGAGAATGACGCCCCCTGTAGTTGTACATTGGGCAGCCTGCATGGCTAGACCTAGCAGTCCTTTTCCTTTCAGATCTCTGCCCAAAAGAGGAGTTCTCTACCCTGGGGATAGCCCTCCTGATTCTACTTTCTTCCGCAGCTTCTGAAGACTCATGACATCTCTCCCAGCCGCAACTACATCCTCGTCTGCCACCCTCATGGGCTCTTGGCCCATGGATGGTTTGGCCACTTTTCCACGGAGGCCTCAGGCTTCTCCAAGATATTTCCTGGCATCACCCCTTACATACTCACACTGGGAGCCTTTTTCTGGATGCCTTTCCTCAGAGAATATGTGATGTCTACAGGTAAGTTGGCTCCTAGGACACAAAGCCAAAGAAAAAATGGATCCCCAAGGGAGAATTGTAGGGGGATGCATGAGAGCAAGGCCAGCTCCCAATCCCCTCTGGTGTGAAACAGCTATCATAGGCTCACCTGCCTGATGTTAGGCTCCTTGCACTCCCCCTCCTTTGAAGCAGTAGAGAGGAAACGTAGGGGTTTGGGAAGTGACCAGTGGCTGTTGGGCTTTTTCTATCCACCAGGGGCCTGCTCTGTGAGTCAATCCTCCATTGACTTTCTGCTGACTCGTAAAGGCACAGGCAACATGGTCGTCGTGGTGGCTGGTGGACTGGCTGAGTGCAGATACAGCCTGCCAGGCTCTTCTACCCTGGTGTTGAAGAACCGGTCTGGCTTTGTGCGCATGGCCCTTCAGCATGGGTAAGGACAGCTCCAGTCCAGGCTGGCGGAAGGGATCCAAAAGTGTTGCAGGGAAAGAAGAGGGGGTTTCGACGAAAGGACATCCACAGAGAGAGGAGGAAGTATACAATACATTCTTATGAACTATGGTCATCAGAAAGATAATTTTTGTCAATTAAAAAAATAAATAAGTTAAAAAAAAAAAGAGGGAGGAGGAAAGCCACCTCTGGGTTGAAGAGCTGGGGCCAGGTCCTGGAGGCATTTCTGCTGAAGCAGAACGGGCAGAGGGCCAGCCCTGAGCCTGTTCTCCCTCACACCAGCCTCTCATCTGGGCTGGCACCTCTATACAAGGGGAGTGGCAACAACCCTGTCTCAGAGAGAGCCAAGCTTAGCTTGTGTTAAAGTGAAGAAAATCAACTGGCATGGCCCTTGGGTCTTACTTTCCAGCGTTTCAGACCCAGGGGTTCCCAGGAGGGTCTGGGCTTGCCTCCTCCTTTAGCTTACTGATGCTTTGCTCCCACAGGCAGCCAGGGGTAGGCCACAGAGCCCCCACACTCAACTTGGATCTAGGCACAGCTGGACTGGGGTCTGGGAAGCCTGTAGGCAGACCCAGGGATCATGGGCCGTCGGCGTGTCTGGCATTTGACAAGGTCCCTACCTTTCTGGGCTTCAGAGGATATGCTTTTGCTCTGCAGAGTGGCTCTAATACCTGCCTATGCCTTTGGGGAGACGGACCTCTATGATCAGCACATTTTCACTCCTGGTGGCTTTGTCAACCGCTTCCAGAAGTGGTTCCAGAGCATGGTACACATCTACCCTTGTGCTTTCTACGGACGTGGCTTCACCAAGAACTCCTGGGGCCTTCTGCCCTATAGTCGGCCTGTAACCACCATCGGTGAGTGGGCGTTTCTGCTGGCAGCCTCAGTCTAGGACACAGGATCTAGCTCTGAGGCTGAACCTCAGCTCTGACTCTGCTCAGAGGCAGGGAGGCTGGCTGTGAGTGGCAGCTTTTTGAGGTGAGGATGGGGAGAGTCTGGGCTTGAAGCCTGGGGCCCATTCTGAGGAATGAGCTATTCTGATGCTTTCCCCTTTTCCTTCACTGTCTCCCCTGGCAGTTGGGGAGCCTCTACCAATGCCCAAGATTGAGAATCCAAGCCAGGAGATCGTGGCTAAATATCACACACTCTATATTGATGCCCTACGCAAACTGTTTGACCAGCATAAGACCAAGTTTGGTATCTCAGAGACCCAGGAGCTGGAGATAATCTGACAGACATCCCCAGCAGCCTTCAGCCTGGCTGGAAGGTATGGACCCAGTGAGAACAGGAGGACAAAAGTCACCTATCGGGCTCCCGCTCCTGATTTGACCAGTCCTCCTTATGGGGAGGGGCTATTTATTTGCTTGTTTTCTGCACTCCTTTTCCCACTTCATTTTTTTTCCTTCCAGCTCTTTTCTGCCCTTTCTTTGCAGCTACTGGAGAGATAGTCCCAAGAAACAGGGAAGAGCCTAGGGGAGAGGTGTCCTGACGGCACTTTGGCGCCAGCATTGAGGAAAACAATAGACAAAATAAAAAGCCCATCTTCTGATACCGCGTGTGCACCAACTACTCTGTTTTGAAGGCTCTGGGATGCATGTCTCGCCTTCTCTCGCTGTCAAACAGCCCCATCTCCCAGCATTGAGCCCCATCTTCTGGCATTGAGTCCTACTTCCTACAGGAGTAGGACTGGGGCCTTGAGAGCCAGTGGGCTTTGAGTTCAAGCTCCACCAACTTCAAGCCACGTGACTTTGGGGCAATCAGTCACCTCTGAGCCTCCTTCCTTCATCTATAAAATGAGACTAACAATCTCTCTCCTGCTTACCTCAAAGGCTGTTGGGGAGATCAAACAATATTGGACGTGATTGAACTTTATAAAGTGGAGAGCTACACCAACCATTTTCTTCTCCAACCATTTTACCCATTTCCTGTCCCTGAGCAAACAACGCCCTAAATACCCTCTGCTACCCACTAGCCCGCACTCAGTTTCCACCTCACAGAGCCGTAACAGAATGGGTTGGGCTCAGGCCTAATTTTCTCTGTCGTTCCCTCAGCAACTTGCCTATACTTGCATGGCCCTGTAATTCTGGCCTTTGTTTGAGAGTCAGCCAGCCTGCTCAGGATGGAAATGAGGCGCCTGGCTTTTAGCAGCCATAAAGAACTCTCCTTCTGAATGGCAAGTCTCTCAGACTCTTGGTCTAATGGCTGTTGCAATGACAGGCTACAAAATTTGGCTCACAGCCCTCTCATTCCATCTCTCTTGGGTGGGTGCCATTTGGTCCAGTGATTTACCTGCATTACGTTCGTCAATTTGGTCTGCAATATCCTGCGTGTTTACTGCAGTGTGAGCTGCTGCCTCTACCCTGGGTGCCTGCCTCATGTGATGATTTGTATACAGTGGCCAAAGACATGCTTCTGCTTTTCTGCTGTCTTTGTTACTTGTTGTGCCAGAGATTACATTTTCCCTGAGCTTCCATAAGGTGTTTTTAAACAGTCTGTAGCTTTCCTGTAACTGGTTTCCTTAAAAGAAAAAAAAAAACAAACCTCTAAGGCGGCCATAGGACCAGCCTGGGCTCCAACACCCAGACCATGCACACCTGGCCATTGCAGGTTTGTCGTGGTCTACTGTGTGCACATTGCTCCACCTATACGATGGCACAGGGGCGGGCCCAGGGAAGCCAAAAGATTGGCGGGGGGCTGGGGGAAAGGCTGCTGGGGTTGTGAAAAGCGCCAGACCTCTCTTGAGCTACGTGTTCTTGAGCTGCAATCTGGTCTTTTTCCTGTGAGCCCCTTCCTTATTGATTTTAGCTCAGGATGGATGGAGGGGAAAATAGGCAAATACTACTTTCCCAGGTAACAGCAGCCTCGGCTGGGAAGGAATCAGACCAGGTTGACACACTTACTAGTTGGGTAACTCTGGGTGAGCCACTTAAATTCTTTAAGTGTTGGTTTCCTCATCTGCAAAATGAGCTGGAGGCTGGGTCTACCCAAGCTATTTGGGGCCCAGGCCTGAAGTATCTTTTGTAGATGCCACATTCTTAAGCTGAGAGTGAGTCAGTTCTGTGTATTGCTGCCCCAGGACAATGTTCCTTTTGGCAGGACATCGAGCCTACCGGTCATGTGGTCACAGTCACAGAAGACCTAAGGCAAGCTTGTCTAACCTGTGGCCTGTGGGCCACATGCGGGCCAGGATGGCTTTGAATGGGGCCCAACACAAATTCATAAACTTTCTTAAAACATTATGATAACTTTTTGTGACTTTTTTTTTCTTCTAGCTCATCAGCTATCGTTAGTGTTAGTGTATTTTATGTGTGGCCCAAGACAATTCTTCTTCTT
>NW_026652282.1:57372718-57396516 GCF_009828535.3 Hylobates moloch | reverse complement strand
GAGAGGATGTGGGATATTCCAACAGGAAATTCAGACCATCTTCCTTCTGTTGCTGCCTCTGAAATGAGTGCCTTGGTCCTTCCCCTAGCTCATATGTGGCGTCATTTGCAAAGAAGCACCTAACATGTAGGAAGTACTCACGCCGATTTCAAGAACAGATGGGGAAAGCGCTTTATTTGCAAAGAATAAACCATTAATTTACACAAACTTACATCCCAGTTTATATACATTATATATAGTTTATATACACAGTATCTCACACTGGATGCTGACCCCCAAAAGCAGCATTGGGCCTGCTCCAGGCCATTCTCACAACAAAGCCCACCCCCCAATCCCAGCTGGAGGAATACAGAAATGACACACCCCGAGCCCTCCTGGAAAGAGTCCTGAAATGGATTAAAAGACAAAAATCAGCTTTCTTCTTTGTGCTCACAGGGCCTAGAGCAGCCTCCAGGCAGGGATGGGTCCTGAGGCAGCATTACAGTAGCCTAAGGACTTGCTGGTACTGGGCCAGTCTTGTGCTTTCCAGTCTAGAGGCTAGAGCTGGGAGAATGCCTTGGGAGGAGGAAGAGTTCTGATGAAGGCTGCAGCTACTCTCTCCCTGCCTGGCCAGGCTCCTGAAGGGGGCCAAGTACTTCCAGCCTGGAGTTTGTGGGTAGAAGAAAGAAGATGGCCATGTGGGACAGGAACTGCTTTACCCCCTCACTCTGCTGAATCTGGAGGTTGATGCTTGCTCACCACTTGGGGCAGGTCACCTTCCCTCTCTGGGCCTCAGTTTCTACATAAGTAACAGGGTGGAATGTAGGTTGGGCTAGATTCCCTCTAAGGGCCTTTTTAGCTCTAAATTTCTCTGAATCTATTTGCATCCACAGGAAGTTACATAAACACACACACTCATACATGGATCAAAGTCTTTGTTTACCTCCAGGGTTCCTAGCTCTTTCCTGTTCAGCAAAAGAAATTTGGCTCAGGATGGATGAAGGGGGAAATAGGCAAATACTACTTCTCCAGGTAACCAGTAGCCGAGCAGCCTCCGCCAGCTGTCTTTTGTGCCAGCTTGGCTGTTGAAGCCCAAGTAGCTGGCAGAGACTCCTGCCATGCAATTCTCCTTCAAACCTCTGTCATCTGCTTGCCCACAAATGTCCTTGTCCCATTCTCCATGCTAGCATTGGTCCTCTGGCAAACTCACACCAGCATAGTTCCAAACTGCACATCTATTTCCACATTCTCTCATCAGTAAATTGCTTTGTCACTTTGCCAATGACTTAGCAGCAATAGGGCTCCCCAGCTACCTATTATTTCCCTCATCATCCCTCGCCCTCTAGAGTTCCTTTGGAGGGTTCAGAACGAATCAAGGGTCCAGTGGAGATCCTATTTCCTTTGTCATCCCCTCCATGTCTGGAGAATAGAATTGTATCAGGATGCTCTTTAGGGGCACAATTAGGAAGACTTTTCCTCCTCTCTCCTCACACCTTTCTGGCCTCAGAACCAGTCCTCTCTTTCAGGTATTCCCTCCATGCCTGAGAGGCCCTGGTAGTATCAAAGTCTCTAAGGTATGGTGGAAAGAGATAAGGAATCACACTAGTAGTTGTGGGAAGCAGGCTGGCTCCTGTAAGCTGTCTGTAGGGTAATGAAAGGAGGACCTTGCCCACAGTAGGGGCTCCACACATGATGGTTGGCTGGTTCCTAGGATGGGTGAAAGAACATAAAGGCTACCAGTTCTGTGGGTTCCAGAGGCCTGCTGCTTCAACATGGTGCCAGGAAGATTGTTCTGAACACAAGAGCTCTAAGGCTGTTGGCTGTTTCCCAAAGAAATGTCTGACTCTTTTTGCCACGGAGCCCCTGGCAGCCAAGAGGACAGGTATTACCATCAAGGAATGAAATCAGGCATCTCTGAGTTTCTCCCTAGAACCCTCAAGGATTTCAGTTCCAAATTACCACTTTTATTGGTTCTCTCTAGACCTCAAATTCTACACAATGCTGTGGTGTAATGGAACAGCTTTGGAGTCAGACCCGGCTGAAGCTCCAGGTCTGCGGCTTAAACTGGTCAAAACACTCTGAGAGTGCTACCTCTCTGAGCCTCATCTAAACAATGATGTTTGTCATATTATCAGCCTTGCCTTCTTCAAAGGAGATAATAAAAGAGAAATTATTTTCCAAACATGAAGGAGAGGTTCTTGTTGGTTTCTGCTACAACTGCGGACTGTCCAAGGCACTTTATAGGAGTTAGGTCCAGACACATGCCTGGAGTTCACCTCACCTTGGGTTGCAAGGCTGTCATTAGCAACCAGACAACGGAGGCCTAGCCCATCACCTCTCACCCTGACCCTTGAAGGGCCAAGCAGTGTGGTTGCTTAGAAAGGGAAGGCACAGCTGAGAAATAAGTACCCGCTGTTCTTGGTGAATTTCAGCTGCCTGAAGGAAATTATTCCCCATCTCCTGAAAAGGAAACACATTTCAGGAACAAGAGGAGCAGACTGTACAAGGCTGGCCTTCCCAGGTTTGGGCTGGACCTAGCACCCAGAAGCCAGGCTGAGCCCAGGCACTTTGAAGTAAGGCTCTCGAGGGTCCTACCATATGATCTGGTGGGAAGCTTGGGGTTTAGGGGAAGGTGAATTTGGACCTGAACTAGGGGACAGATCCCTGCTCAGTGCCTAGACACTGGCTTCTCCTGAGCCTGGCTTTAGGGGAGCAGCATGAGCATTTGCAGTGACAATGCTCTGCTGTGGCTTTTTGAAGCCAGAGTGAAGAAAGACTGGGTTAGTACGGCATCAGCTGATGGCCTTTCAGGTAAGGCCTGGCCTAATGTCCACTTGGATTGTAGCAAACTTGAACAAAATCCCTCTGTCCTATCCTCACCCCTTGCCCTTTCTAGGCCAGGTAAAAAGGCTCTGCCTTGCTAATGCCCAGGAGCAGTCTAGGATTTGGGAATTTAGAAGGCTGTGGTGAGAGCCACCTGCTAAGAGTCACAGGTACTAGAAATTGAAGGGACTTCTGGAGGTCATCCAGTCCAACCCTTTGTCCCCAGACAGAATTCGATTAGGAATGGATGAAAAACATTTGTACTGCTTAATAAATGGAAAATTCTGTTTGTGCCCAGGTAAGCTAAAGAGTATCCCAGACTCACATGACCACAGGTCCCAGGTTAGGCACCTGTCTCAGACAGAGGTAGGCTCTGTGGAGAAAGAAGACAGGAGTTCTAGTCAGGCTGGGAATGGGGGCAACTAGAAGGTGACCCCAGGGAATTTTCTGAGTGTGGAGCACAGCTGTAAATAAAATGAGAGACATGTGACCCAAGTACGGATTCAGGGTCTTATGTGGGCAGATTTGTGGCCATTCCCTGTGATTGTTCCAAAGCACAGCAAACTTCCCAAAGCCCAGCAAGCTGACACGGTGTGGCTGTCAGCCGGAGTGGGAAGAGCACTCTGACCCTCCTGCAGGCCACAGTATAGAGCAGAAAGAACATTCCCACTGCCAAGGATGCTCCTTGGCAGGTTTCTCTCATGGTCTCTGCCAAAAGCACCTGCCTTTTCCCTCTCTGGCCTTCTTCTTAGGCTGCAATGCTCCCTTCCCACTCCGCCCCAGCCACTACCCCACCCAAGAGAGAAGCAGCAGCCCCCTTGGGGTCAGATGTCCACCCCCAGAGTCTGGAGTGCACCTTTGCTTTCTCTGGCCTGCTGCCCTGGATCCTCATTTTAGTGCAACAAACAATAGATCTGACAACAGGGACCTCGGGGTTGAAGAGTCATGCCATAAGCCAGTCAACATGGAACCAAAGAAGGTTTTGCTTCATGTAAACCCTGGGGCTCCTGTTAACTCAAGGTCATTCTGGAAAGTCAAGCAGGCCTTGTCACCCTGGAGTCACTGGGGAATAAATAACACTGGGGCATTTCTTTCTGCGGCTGCAACACCAATACACCTCACTCCACAGCAGCACTTAGAGGTTCTGGGAGTCCTGGCTCCCAAACCCAGGGAAGGGGCACGGACAGAGGCAAAATGGGGGGAATCTAGGATGCAGGGGCTTCACCCAGCCTGATGGCCCCAAAGAATGTGGTGTGCTTGCTCATGTTGATGGAGATGTCAGCGTGCACCATCTTGACGGCGATCTTCTGCCGGGCCTTGAGGAGGCAGACGCCTGCAGTATAGCAAGTGTTGTAGTTGGTCTTGCCCGTCTCGATGCTGCGTGTGCACTGCAGGAAGGGCTTCTCATCTACCACCACCTCATAGCTGGCAAAGTCAGTGAAGTTGATGTAGTATACCTGAGTGAGAGGCAACAAGAAGGGATTGGGGAAGAGAGGAAAGAGAGAGTGGGGGGCCCTCCCTGTGGTGAACTGACAGAACCTTCACAGATGAACTGTCAGTATACCCCATGGATGGGGCAGTCCCATGTGAAGGCGTGCTAGCTGGCCAACAGGAAAGGCAGGGTGACAGGCTGATGCATTGTCCTTCCCCTAGTCCATGGGGCTCAGCTGGCTGAGCAAACCTTTCTTACAACAGCACACCTGTCGTCAACTCTGTGAGGCTAAGAACCATGCCGTATTTGCAGCTTCACCGTGTCCCCGTTCCCCCGCCCACCCCTGCCCCAGCCCTGACATGAAGCAGAGTGCTCTGAACATAGCAGGTGTGCACACAGTGCCGTAGACACAAACTGACTTCCATTCTTGAGCCCCACAGACTATTTGTGGAGAAACTTAGAAGTCACTGATTCCCGAGAGAGGGCATGTAACAACTGGCGATTTCTTCAGCTCCTTAACAGAAGCTTATTCAGCTTGCACCACCCCTCCCCTGTGCCTGGACTCCCCTCACTGATTCACAGTGCCCCTTGGGCCTCCCATTTGATGATTGAGGAAACAGATCCAGAGAGATGGAGAGCTAGCTACCGCAAACAAGACAAAGAATTTGGAAAAGCCCAGGCCCCTAACTTTGTGGCCAGAAGGAAGCACTAACTTATGCTCAGTGGCCTAATGTCATGGGGATTTTCCCGGCTTGCATGGGCCACTCTCAATTCTCTCCTAGGCTCAGAAAATTAATTTTTCCATCCTTCACTACCCTTATCCATCATACCTCACACCAAGTTTTGATCTGCCACCCGCCCCCACCATGTGGAGCTTGGCTCATAGGACATCAGGGTTATGCCCATGTGCCCCATGGGTGTTGGGACTCTCAGATATCACCGTAAATCATTTTATGAACGGTCACTCCCTCTATCAGCTCTTCAGGTGGGAACAGCATATTTGGGTGCCATATATGGGTCAGGACCCAAGCTACACTGGGGTGCTCAGTGTGCCTAGTAGATGCTCGTTAGTCCGCCTTCTCTGGCCGCTCTCATGTGACACCCATCTGTTGGCTCCATAGTCCTTCTGTCCACCTGCCTGCTTGCTGCCCACCCCCACAAAAATCCCAACCTCATGGCTCATCGTCCTTTATCTCCAAGGAGCCACCCCCGTGGAGGCAAACAATGGGGGAATGGAAGTAGATGGACACTGGTGGACTTGGGGAGCGGGCCCAGGGCAGGAAGAGGACAAAAGCAGAGGGAGAAAGGGCTGGAAGAATGACAGCAGGAAGGAGGCAAGAATAGAGGAACAGAAAGATAGGGAAACAAATAGAAGAAAGAGGAAGGAAAGACAGTCAGAAATCTTTTTGAGGTGGAAAGAAAGTCTGCAGGAGCACTATTCATTATAACGTCCGAGCCAGCAGTGTTGAGGGGAAGGGTTCTCAGTAACCCTGGAACTGACTTTCAAAGAATATACTGAGACCAAGTTCAAGTTTGGCAGTGCAGCCAAACAGCTCAGAGGGTAAACAGGGGCCTGAGGCCCTGCAGGAGGGAATCAGATGGCAGGGTGTGGGAGGGGCCTTTTTCACAGTTTTTCAATAATATTTGGCTGGGGAAAAACAAAACAAAACAAAACAAAAGAAGCTGGCCCCCTCTCTCTTTCCTCCTTTCAACTCCCTCCCAGTGCGGTCCTCCCACCCCCTCACCCAAAGCAGGAAGTTAGCCATTGGATGGTCTTGGCTGGCTCCACAGTGCCCCTATGTGGCCTGCACCGGATCTGCATTCTGGATATAAGAAGAGTTAGGCCTAAGACCGTACTCACTTCTACCTGACTATAGATGAAGTAGGTGCCGTCCACCAGTACCTCCAGCTCCCCGCTGCGGGGATGTAGCTTAAACACCTTGGGGTTCATAGTGATGCGAGACCAGTCATTGAGCACTCCACCTGAAAGATCTCGGTATGAGAGAAGGGCAGTCACTCAGTACATGTCAGAATAATCGAGGCAACAGAAAATAAATACCAAGGAGTTCACAACCCCCACCCCTATCCCAGTGCAACCAGGGTAGCCTAGAAGGCCAAACTTTAAGAAGAGCATTTGAAAGCAGAGAAGCTGTTCTGTTTGTAAAGCAGCTGCCCGGCCTGCTTCAGGGCTCATGGGCTCTGCCTGTCTGTCTTTATCCTTCCTTTCTTGACTCTTGCATCTGGAAGGGTCTTTAACCAATACCTTCTAGCTGGAATTTGCTGGTGGAGGATCAGAGTGGGCATGCTGCCCTATTTTCTTTGTTGTTATGGGGCCTGCACAGGCAAAATTCAGACACTGAGTGGCAGGCTAGGTCTTATTATTCAGTTTTACTTTCCCAGCCAGAGCTCCTGAATCCCTCTCTTGTCTCATAGGTTCATGGGTTTTCTCTTTCTCCTTAAGAGATTCTTTTTTATGGTTCGTCCACACCCACAGCTTTCTGGAAAGCCTCCCTGGGAGGAAACCACTGGAGAACCTTAGGGATTAGAGATGATTCAGACTCCATGGCAACTGGGGCTACTGACCACTAGTACCAGGGCCCCATAGGTGAGAGGGATCCTTATGAGAGTGAAGGATAGACTGGAAGGCTGCAATAGAGCCAGCTGGGAGGATAGGAGCCGAGGCACCTTTGGCAAAGCATCTGTCTCCGCCCCACCCCAGGCAGGGGTGGAGGGGGCAGTCACACTCCTTTGGACAGCGGAAGCCAGTGTGTGAGGGTGGAGGAAAACCTTCTCTTTCCATCCTGCAGAAAGAGGAATGTTCCTTCCCACCATAAGAGGAGGACATCCAAGCCCAGGCAGCCTTTTCCCCTCTAAGCCATCCATCCTGCACCCAAGAAATTATATTTTATAAGTCCATCTTTGGCCAGTTTCAGCAGGCCTGCCTCTCTGAGGGATGAGGAAACAGGCTTTCTGGAAAAGGTGACCATCTTTCCTTGAGGTGGTAAGTAGATGGGCTAGGAGCTGCCCTGGCTCTGTCCCATCAATAGACCACTCTCCATGACGTCCTCCAACCCCTGACCCCATCACTTCTTCTTCTTTTTTTTTTGAGATGGACTGTCACTCACTCTGTCACCAAGGCTGGAGTGCAGTGGTGTGATCTTGGCTCACTGCAACCTCCACCTCCCAGGTTCAAGTGATTCTACTGCCTCAGCCTCCCAAGCAGCTGGGATTACAGGTGTGTGCCACTATGCCCAGCTAATTTTTGTATTTTTTTTGTGGAGATGGGGTTTCACCATGTTGGCCAGGCTGGTCTCAAACTTTTGGCCTCAAGTGATCCACCAGCCTCGGCCTCTGCACCCCACCCCCATCACTTCTGGTAATACTAAAGGTCAGCACAGACCACCTCTGAGGATTGGCCCAGAGGGGCTGGAAACAATCTTATCATGTGGCAGTGGGAGCAAAATCAGTGGCTGCTGGCACAGAATAAACACTATCCGTCTAGATACCCAAACAAATCTATTTTGGCCTGTCTCTGGCCTCCCTGGAGAGGTGGGGATCATGGTCCACTCAGGGCCTTGGGGTCCCCAGCAGGACCAATTGGGTTTTGGTGCCATTGTGTTCCTATTTACACTTCTGAGGCTACTAAGTCAGACATGGAGGTGGCAGTCAGGGAAGTAGCTAAATACAGTCATTAAGGAAACTCAGCACAGCCAGTTCAGGACTGACTGAGTTCTTAGAAACTGTCCCAATGTAGCTGTTTTTTTTTAACCTTCCTTTACCGTTTCTGTACTCACAACCTCTCCCTTCCACCCCAAGCTCTGTAAGCATCTGGCGTCTTGGCTAGCTTGCTGCTTCCCAAGGCTCCTGGGGGTTCACGCTTTTTAGGCTTTGTGCACTCTGGGGACTGGACATTATTCTAAAGTGCTGTTCTTTCATGAATGTTCATGTCTCTTTGGGGGAAGAAAATGAACCTAATCATTCAGTGGAGTGTACCTACATATCACTGAAGTAGCATAGGGGAGAGGAAAGAGTCAGAAAGATGTAGTTTTGAATCCTGGCTCCTAAACTAACTTGACTAAGAAATATTGGGAAAGTTAATTAACCTCTCTGAACTTCACTTTCTGTCTTTGTAAAAAGGAGCTCATACCTACCTCATAGGGTGGTTGTGAGGATTGAATGAAATTAAAGACAAAGAAAGGATGCTGAGAACTCTAAAGTATTGTACAAATATGAAGCAGCATGATTTATTATGGTATTATCCAATCTCTCTGGGACTCTGTTTCCCCATCTTTTAAATGCAGGGATTACAACAAATCAGTGTTTCTTAACCCCATTAAACACGTTCTCCTTTCTGATAGACACTAGCATCTTAAATTCCCTGGAGATTCTAACATGCCCCACCTTCCCTGAGAGATGCAGCCTGTCTGCCCATCTGTGTAGATCCATCAGACAAAAAGAATTTAATTTTACATAGTTGTATTTTCTATAATTTGTATTGTGAAAATATTAATCTAACTACACATATCTCCATGGTGGCTCTGATATAACCTCCATCCCCTGAGAATGCCTGGGCTAGATGATGTCTCAAGTCCCTTTCAGCTCCGTCATCAGGGATTCTAAAGCAATTTGGGTGTAGCAACTGGTCTTGATGCCAGCAATTGCTCAGGACAGCCAGTAGAGGGCATGGTGGAGCAAAGAATGACTCCGTAGGCCAAGGGTACCTCAGGGGCCTGGGAGGAACTAGGCTGGGTGATTATTTGGAGGCTGGGGAGGAGGCAGGGGAGAAGCTCCTCTTTGGAAGAGAGCCTATTTTGATTCTTACCATTCTTGACTTGAATTGCTGACCCTTGGCCCTGTAGATGCACCACAGCTGGCTGGCAGGATGAGAAGGATAGAGAGTAGTCACTATGAGTAATGGCTGCTTGCTCAGCCACCGGTCCCATGTTTCCGTCCTGGTTTCTAGTCTTCTATTGCAATCCAATTCTGATCCCTCTCCCCTGTCTTGGGATGTTACTGACTACATTTCTACTAGAGGGTAATATGGTTTTGTAGCTCTACCGCTTCCTAGCTATGTGACCTCAACCAAATGTAATGCCTCTGAGCCTCATTTCCCTAACTGTAAAATGGGGATTATAAGAATGTCTGGCCTCTCTCACAGGGATGTCTGAAGATCAAATGAGGTGATGGATATAAAATTGCCCTGCAAGCCGTCAAGCACTTCGCAGCTGTGTAGATTTATCACTGTGGCCACACAGCTGTAGCGAGGGAGGCTGAGATGAGACAAGGCAAGGCAGCAGAACCTGCCAATAGAGACAGATTAGGAAGCTCAAAGACTGGGAGGAGCTCTTTAGGCCATTAAGGCAGACGCCCAGGCTAGGCTGGGCCTGGAGCTGGTTGGCTGTTTTTCAAGGACATACTCTTCAACTCTTCAGCTCCGGATCCCAGGTGGTCTGAGAGCCGACAAGGTGTCTGCGGTGTCTGGGGAGTTGGAGGCTCAGGTGAATAGGTCTGACTGGCAGCTTATTTCAGCTGACTACTGGGCCTGGCTATGGTGACCCTGGGGTCTCCTGTGGAATGAGGAAAAATGATCCTGGCAAGACACCCTTTCCTTAGCTAAAAACATGCCCTGGGGCAAAGCTTTTCTATTCCTGGAGATGGGAGGGGGCTGTGAGTGAAAACCCTCAGAATCTCCAGGGTGTTCTCATGAAATAAAGCCTCAGGAAATCTAATAAGAAGCTAATTTAAAGGTGGCTCTAGCCTGTGGCTTTCCCTCCTACCCAAGAAGAGAGCAATCCCCAGCCAACCTGGTTATCTCGAGTTTCAGCTTTATCAGCAGCACCTGCAAAACAGGACAGGACAATCAGAGGGCATGATCTTCTGACTTCCTTTTCCCCTCACCTGAGCAGCTAGTGGTGGTGAGCCGTGCTCCCTGCAGCCAGCCCTGTCTGAGCTTTATTCTCCAGGGCTTAGAGTTGGAGGAAGAGTCAGAGTGCACCCCTTCTGTTTCCTGCCCCGACCTTCATCTTCAGTGGGCCCAGCACCCAGCAGGGAAACTTCTGAGTATTGCCTCTGGCCAATATTAGCCCAAGGCAAGCCCCACCGGGCAGCCATGGAGAACAATGAGAGGGCATTCCCGTCACTGTGTGACCCTGAGGCAATGGCATTGGCTTCTCTAGCCTTTTGCTCCCTTTCTATTAATTTTCTTCATGGAGCCCACTGCTATTTGTAAATATCTTGTTTCTTTGCTCTCTCTTCCTCTAGGAGATAAACTCTATAAGAAAAGGACCATGTATCAATATATCTCTTTGTATACAGAAAGTGCTCAATATTTAAGGAATGATTGGATGAAAAAAAAATTCCTAACTCCATCTCTTGTGGCCATGGTAACACTGCTTAGCCCTGTGTGAAGTACAAGTTAAAGAATCTGAATCCTGCTGCAGAATTCTTGCCCCTGGAGAAATCAGCTGTAAGGGTCCATTTCTTTAAAGCCCCAAGGTACAGGGCAGGGGAGTGAGGAGCAGGAGAAAGAAATAACAACTGACATTAGCCCAGGCAGTCTGACTCTTGTCAACTCCAATTAGGCAGGTTTGGATCTGCAGTCATACCTTTCGGATGCCCTTCAGGGCTTAAGGAGAAAGATGCAAAGGGATGAAATGACATTTGAATGGCAAGTGTGGTAGGGTAAGGATCTAGTGCAAGAAGCACTTGGTTCCTGGACAGGACAGCCTTGGTGCCTGGGTTTGCTTCATCCACAGCCTGAGTGAGTCTTCAGTTTCTAACTTCTTGACCATTAGTGACTACTTGCTATGGGAAAAGCACTTCAGACTTCATAAGATGAAACTATCCTAGGGCTTGTCATTTTGTTCAGTCCTCAACTTTCTACTCCATAGCCTGTTTCTATGCAAACATCAGCATGTGGAGCTAGATGCTGGGAATCAGAGAAGATTAAATCTATTCCCCACTGGAACTCCAGTGAACCACCAGGGCCTCTGTCTCTGGCTCATATGAGTTTTACTGGTCATATGAGCTCATATGAGTTTTACAGGGAGGCCAAGTGTCAGGGAGGGCTTGTAACAGAAGGGTTGAGATGGGGCAAGAACAGGTTGCCTGTCCTTGACAGGTTGGTAGATATAAGAAGCTAGAGCAGGCCAGGCCCTACTGGCTTGTCCAATTCCTAGTTTTACACTGGGCTAGGAGATCTGCATCCCTTATTGCACACCAACCCCCATCTCCACCGTTTGAAACTGCTCTCATGATCACCCACTCCTGCTCTCCTAAAGTACTTGTAAGGCATCTGGTGGGGTGGAGAGACAGGGGAACTCACCAGAAGGTCCCTGGAGGCCAGGGAGTCCTTGAGGACCAGGAGGACCTGGAGGACCAGGTGGTCCCATAACAGTTGTTCCGGGAATTCCAGGAATCCCTGGAATTCCTGGGGGTCCCTGGGGTCCTGGAGGTCCTGGGGGTCCTGGAGGGCCATTGGGTCCAGGAGGTCCTGCTTTCTTTCCTGAAAAATAGGATTCAGTGTTACTTTTTTTTTTTTTTTGAGACGGAGTCCTGCTCTGTTGCCCAGGCTGGAGTTCAGTGGCGCAATCTTGGCTCACTGCAACCTCCACCTCCCAGGTTCAAGCGATTCTCCTGCCTTAGCCTCCGGAGTAACTGGGATTACAGGCGCGTGCCACCGCGTCCGGCTAATTTTTGTATTTTTAGTAGAGATGGGGTTTCACCATGTTGGCCAGGCTGGTCTCAAACTCCTGACTTCGGGTGATCTGCCCTCCTCGGCCTCCCAAAATGCTGGGATTACAGGCGTGAGCCACCGTGCCTGGCCTCAGTGTTACATTTGTAGTTCTTTTCTGTGATGAGTGTACTGTCAGGAGTTCTACAGACTTCTGAGGACACAAAGTCAGCTCTCTGGGAGGCCCTGCTAAAGAGTTGGATACCTTTATCACACATCTCTGTCTCCCTGTCTCCGTCTGTCTTGTGCTTTCTCTCCCCTCCCCCCACTTCCTTTTGTGAATATGCATTTACAAAGCCAGGTTTGAGCATACAGAAATAAGTGGCCCTCCAGGAGATCAGTTGGTGTCTGTGGGGAAACAGACACAGCCATGGGATAGTAGAAGTGCTACCTTAGTGGGTAGGGACCAAATGCTGAAGAGGTCAGAGAAGGTTTCAAAAAGGAGGTTACATTTCAGCCGAGTCCAAAGGATGAGAACTACCAAGTGATTAGACCTATGGATCACTTTGTGGTTCTTTTTAGATTTGGGCTATTGTTGAAGAATGTGGAGCTTTTATGTTTACTGCCTAGTTTGGTGGACTTGATGTCGATAACAAGAGGAAGCCGTACAGCCTGGCCTTAGAAACAGTATCAGCTCCAGGAAGGTTCCTCCGGGAGTCAGGATGTACAGGAAATGGGGGTTGGGATGGGGACAGTGCTAGTTGGGAATGAGGAATGGGAAGGAGTTTTGGAGATGGGGGAATGGAGAAGGAGGAAGAGGGGCACGAAAAGAGGAGGAGGGAGAGAGAGAGATATTGAGAAACAGGAAAGAAGCAGAGACAGAGAGTAGAGAGAGCTGAGGAGGAGGCAGCAGGTTTCACTTTCTCAGCTGACCTCTGTAAACTCTATTTTAAAAGATCTCTGGGAAAGGAAATTCTGCAAACTGCATAGTAACATGTTCCAATGTTTATTGCCCCTCACTGCTCACTGTTAGGAAGTTCTCTGGTATATTAACTGACGTCCCTCTTGTGGCAGTTTAAGCTTTTATTCTATTTGTGTAGACAAAGAATATACATATACATAATAATCCTTATATATGAAAAGAAATTAAGTTACCCACCAACCCCTATTTCTTTTTTTTTTTTTTTTTTGAGACGGAGTCTCGCTGTGTCGCCCAGGCTGGAGTGCAGTGGCGCAATCTCGGCTCACTGCAAGCTCCGCCTCCTGGGTTCACGCCATTCTCCTGCCTCAGCCTCTCTGAGTAGCTGGGACTACAGGCGCCCGCCACCACGCCCGGCTAATTTTTTGTATTTTTAGTAGAGACGGGGTTTCACCGTGGTCTCGATCTCCTGACCTCGTGATCCGCCCGCCTCGGCCTCCCAAAGTGCTGGGATTACAAGCGTGAGCCACCGCGCCCGGCCTCCAACCCCTATTTCTACAGGTTAAATAATCCAGCTTCCCAAAGTCTTTCCTCAGAAGTCCTATTCTCAAATGTATTATTAATCATGCCCACCAACTCTTCCCCCTTTCCTCCTTGCTATCCTTCTGGAACAATCTCGACCCTCCTATTTCATATTCCAGTCCTTTCAACATTCCCACCAGGACGTAGTTATCTTAAATGAGTCATAACTGTGGTCTTGAACCAAAACCTCCAGCTCCTCCTGTTGACTTCCTCTGCTCTGTGCAGCTCCACTCAAAGACTACATGTAGGCACAGGTCTTCTTCCTTCCTTCACCACCTTCTCACAATTTTATGGAAAGTTTCAGGAATGGAAGCCTGTTTCCAGACTTCATCGCAATGTCTTCACCTGAGGTAGTTTCTTAGTTTTAACTACAACCTTCTCTAGTCTCACTAAAAACCTTCTTACTGACTCTGACTTCTTGCTCCCCAGACCCTTAGGCAGGAGAATCTTGTCCTGATTTATCAGGTCCTCCTTTAAGAACAATGCCTCATGGCCAAGAAACCAAATCCTCATGGCAATGCCACTCAAGAGGCCAGTTGTCTATATCTAACCACATCTGCATTTGGAATGAAACCATGGGGTCATCATGGGGTCTCTTGCTCAGAAAGGAAGGAAAGGAAGGTCCAGAGAACATCTCTCCCAGAAGAGTCCCTGTAGCCTTAAAGACCTAGAGGCATGAGCTTTAGAGGTTTCTCTGCACTTAGCAGCAAAAGATTGGATCTGCCCCGTTTCTAGATCTAGCCAATTTCAAGACGCTGAACAGGAAAACCATCTCCCTTCAGATTTGGGCAGCTTCCAAATCAGGCTTATTCAGAGCCCAAGTTTCAATTCCAGCTAGTGTGGTGGAAAGAACACAGAATCTGTACTCAGGAGATAAGGATGTAAGCCCCAGCTCTGCCACAGACACACTTTGGGCAAATCCTTTCCTTTCTACATCTGTGAAACAAGGAGCTTGGCCTCAATGATTTCTCTGTTTCCTCATGAGACTGAGTTTCTATAAGGAGGGGTGACTTACCCCTTGCAGTCAGGAAGCTTCCTTAGCCTGGTTGTAAGGTTTGCTTCTCCCTCCTTATTTTCTAGATGGCATAGACACAGAAGTTGGTGCATATTAGGCTGTCCTGTGTCCCAAGATTTCCGAGCCTAATAGTGATTTTCAAGCTAGAGGGTGTTCTGTGGGTAGCACAAACTTCAGCTTCAAGAATGTGAGTCTCCTGTAATTGCTAATGTAATTTTGAAAGAATTAGAGCCAGAAACTCCTCCAGTCCAAGAAACTAATGGTTGCAGTGAAAACAGAGAAAGTTCACTTATGAAAATGTTAGAAGGCATTTGAGAAAAAAAAAAAAACTGCTTTGTTCCAGTTCTGCAGCTGGTCCTCTGCTTCTCTGCAACAAGGGTTAGGCAAGTGTGCTTCTCACACTTGCATACTTACACAAAGTTGGGCCCAGAGAAGAGAATGTACAAAATGACCCCTGGAGCAAGAGGGTAACTTCAGAGGATTGACTCCCTTCTCTGGATTTCCTTACTTTAACAGAACACCTCATGATATAAAAGCCCAGAGACGTTTGTACTTAGAAACATACCCTATGTAGTGTTAGATGAAAGAATATACACATTCCTTTCAAAGCTAAACTTCATCAAAGGAGTATTTCCTTAACCTTTTAGCTAAGCCCAAAATGAAAGAATAACCAAAAGTGAGTGAATGAGTGAGTGAGAGAGTTGTGGAAGGAGGAAAATTCCATTAAAGGGTGAAAATTAAGAGAACAATTCAATTTACCTCTTCAAGCATGTGCCTATTCACCATGTCCAAAGAAATCCATATTAAATGGCTTCTAAATAACTTTCAGCCAAAGTAAATGTTTAAGGCCTATGTGCACTGTCTTCTCAATAATGTCCCGTACACAAGGTAGCAGTGCCAGGCAATGATCTGAGTTATAATTTCTGTTTTAAAGGGATATGACAAGAGTTAAGAACTACATGTTTGAAAATCAAATCTACTTTCTTAAAAGACAGAATATCTCGGTGGTAAGTGCCCAGGCCCCACAGGGAAAGGTTTCCTCACTGACTCCAGCTCCCTGGCTGTTTTCCAACCTTGCTCAGTTCAGGCCCTCAGGAGGCCAGGCCATTCCTCAGCTTCTTTACAACAGGCACACAACTTTTCCATGTGGACTATGATACCTCAAGGCACCAGAGTACCCTAGTGTTCAAAGAAGTGGCAGACTGCAGCTGAAGCCAGTCTTTTTGGCCTAGTATGGGGTTGACGATCTATTCTATAAAGCTCCATAAATCTTATCACACAGCATCATTTCACTTAAAGCATTTTAATGAAAAATCATTAGTTTTACTCTGTCTTCCTCCCAGGTCAGAACCCAGAAACAAACAGGTGCTTTAACTAGTTTCATAATTGGTTCTTTCAGTCCTAAGAAGTAGACCATATTGCCTGGCCCTGTCTTTGGAGACTGTTCTGTCTTAGGATTGATTCTCCTCTTTTAGTTAGTGAGCACTTGTACATGCCCTAGGGCCAGTTTCATTGCAAGTACACTGGGGACTTACTGACCCAACAACGGCACAATGGAAGCTGCTTTGAAAAGACTAAACGGTCAGGGTACTACTCCAGAATAGCTTTTTCATTACAGAGAAAATGATACTGAATCCTCAAAGCAAGAAATACCTTCCCTGACTCTTTGGGAAATCAAATCAGGGAAACTTTAAGTCCAAGAAATAGGATACTGACATCTGTTGATAGGTAGTGTATCTAGTTCCTACATGGTGACTCAGGATTTCATTCATACCCAATCACTGATTTGATAAAGGAGGAAAAAAAGGATAAAAGTGAGTGCCTGTAATCCCAGCTACTCGGGAGGCTGAAGCAAGAGAATTGCTTGAACCCCAAAGGTGGAGGTTTCAGTGAGCTAAGATTGCATCATTACACTCCAGCCTGGGCAACAAGAGTGAAACTCCGTCTCGAAAAAAAAAAAAAAAAAAAAAAAAAAAGGATAAAAAGAAGGGCAGGGAGAAGAACAAGGAAGAATGAAAGAAAGAGGTGAATCATCACTGAAGAATGATTTCTTGTTCTTCAGAAACTACAATACTCAAGAAGATAACATATGATTGAATAAAATAACAGACAATGCTGAAAGAATATAATACAAAAATCATACTCTTGATTTTTTTTCTTCTAATTTTAGAAAATATATGACAAGACAGCAATTTTATAAAGTCAGGAACTTACCCTTTTTCTTGTTTTTAACTGGACCTATAAGAAAAATAAAATAGATAATTAAGTCATTGGAGATGAACAGAAAATGTTTATTTTCTAAGATAGTCACCAGGAGGGATCCCCAAGACACCGCAAATTTGAGGGAGTCTCACAGCCAAGGGTCAGGCTTTTGGCAAGGATCCAACTATCAAACCTCCCCATTCTGTCTTCCAACTCTTGAGGCCACAAAAGTTTCAAGGAAGATTCTTCCCTAGGGAGAAAAATCTCTCTACTTCAGTCTTTGGGGTGAGGGAATGGGTACTTCTCCATAGAGATGAAATGCCCAGAAACACACAACTCAACAACCTTAGGATGGCATTCCATTAATTCTGCAACTCCTGAGGTTGAAGAGTCATGCGTTCAGGTGAGAATCTGATATGAAGTCTCGTGTTGAACTTGGAAGGAGCAAAGGGTCATTTTCATGGAAAGAGCAGAGCAGCAGTGTTTAACTTTTAGTCACTTCCTTATCATGATTTAATTTGTTACTTATTAAAAGTTTGACCATAATACACTCGTGAGGGTCACATGCATTTCCATTGTAATTTACTATAAGTTAATGGACACTTTAAAAGAAATGTCGGCCAGGGGTGGTGGCTCACGCCTGTAATCCCAGCACTTTGGGAGGCTGAGGCGGGTGGATCACAAGGTCAGGAGATCAAGACCATCCTGGCTAACACAGTGAAACCTCGTCTCTACTAAAAACACAAAAAATTAGCCGGGCATGGTGGCGGGCACCTGTAGTCCCAGCTACTTGGCAGGCTGAGCCAGGAGAATGGCGTGAATCTGGGAGGTGGATCTTGCAGCGAACCAAGATCACGCCACTACACTCCAGCCTGGGCGACAGAGCGAGACTCCATCTCAAAAAAAATAAAAAATAAAAAATAAAATAAAATAAGAAATGTCAACCATTTCATTGGCAGTGAAATCATAAGTATTTTATTGGAAATTACTTCTAAGGAAAATAATTCTAATCAATTGAAGGCACTTAGAAAACCCAAGGTGTTTCTAATATAGTTAGGTGACCGCAACTCCCCAAACAGTTTAGGTCACTCCCAGTCATTTTTTTTTCCCTTCTAAGAAATAAATTCTCTTCATTCTGTATACGGATTTGACTTTCTTTAAATACAGGTATTTAAAATCTGTTCCAAACTGCCATGAAGACAGTTACACATTAAACCACTGGCAGTGCCCTCAAGAGCTTACAAAAGGAACACCAAGCATTTCAATATTATAGTTTATAAAACATATTTCCATTTATCATCTCATTTGATATTTGCAACAAACCTGGAATGATCTCTAACTATAAGAGCAGGCCCTATTAGAGATCAGTAAAGTCTCTAACCTGGAGGGCTGCCAGAGTGGCCATCAGAGCTTTCACAGGTCCCTTGAAAAACCAATGTCTGTGTAGACTTTTCTGGCAAAGTAATTTCATGTGCAACAGTAGCTATTGTTATGTCCAGGGGATGTTTTAGATTGGAGCAACCTGCTGTACTTAAGGTCATGCATCTAATTCTCTTTTCCTTCTCTCTTCTCCTCTCCTCTCCTCCCAGTTCTTTGTCTTCTTTCTTTGTTACCCATCCTTTATGAATCTTTTTTTTTTTTTTTTTTTAACAGTGTTGTGAGTTCTTGAAAATGTGCTTGGAAGTTCCGAGAGGAAAGCACAACTACATAGACATTAATGATACGAGGCAGCGACTCAACCTGAGAAATGCCTTTTTCTTGAACAAGAAAGCTGTTCGGGGAAAGATTTACACAGAAAGGGCTCAGCTCTATCAGCCAGCCACCACAGCCTAGGAGAGTAGTAGGAAGACAGCCATTATGGCTACCCTGCCCTCTTTGCAAAGGTGTGCTAGCCCGGACCAAGTTTTTGACCATTTCAGCTGGTTAAGGGTAAGCACTGTTATATCAGACTTCAAAAGCAGGCTTTGAGGAAATCAGGCCATCACCAGCCAACCAGTCCTTACTGAGCATGTGTATGGAAGGCAGTAAATAATGAAACGCAACTCACAACTCTTATCTTCAAGAACTTACAGTTGAATAGGGAAATACAAAAGATGAGGGAGTGGCTTCAGGAATTATACTGGCCACTTAAGGGGAACAAATAGCTTCTTGGAGAAGGTCTGACTTAAATCCACAAGTGAAAAGAGAGAAATGGAAATTTTAAAATCTTTCTAAGCTTCTATTATTTTTATACAAGATATACCTACTCCTTACACATACATAAATGCATGCATACATACATATATACATACAAAAGAGGAGCAAAAGGAAAAAGAGCTTATTAAAGTATCCCCAAATAACCACTACTAACATTTCATGCACATCTAGAAGTCTTCTATGTATATAAATAGGTATTTTTACAAAATGGGATCAGATGAAAAATGTCATTTGATAACCTTTTTTATGTCAATAAATACATTTTTACATTGTAATTTTTAATATGGATGCATCAGCATTTAATCATCTTTGATAGATATTTAGATTGGGTCCAGTTTTTCACTATTATAAACAATGATGTACATTTATAAACAATGTACATTTACAAACAATTTATATGTACATTTATAAACAATTTATGTATGTACATTTATAAACAATGATGTACTTTTTTTTTTTTTTTTTTGAGACGGAGTCTCGCTCTGTCGCCCAGGCTGGAGTGCAGTGGTGTGATCTCGGCTCACTGCAAGCTCCGCCTCCCGGGTTCACGCCATTCTCCTGCCTCAGCCTTCCAAGTAGCTGGGACTACAGGTGCCCGCCACCATGCCCAGCTAATTTTTTGTATTTTTTAGTAGAGACGGGGTTTCACTGTGTTAGCCAGTATGGTCTCAATCTCCTGACCTCATGATCTGCCCACCTCGGCCTCCCAAAGTGCTGGGATTACAGGCGTGAGCCACCACACCCGGCCCCACATATGTACATTTTTATACACTTGTCCAAAGGTTTTTTAGGATGTGTCATTAGAAATGATGCTGTTGGGTCAAAGGGTGTGAAAAGCTTTCCTTACATGTAGTTAAACCTAATAATCTTTTCCTATATGGTTACTGCCTTCAGTGTCATGCTTAGGCCTTCCCTAATGTGATATTATAGGTAACTCTTTATATATTTTCTAGTTCTTTTATGGTTTCATTTTTATTTTTAAATCTACAATTAATCTGGTATAGATTTTGGCATACAGTATAAGACAAAGAGTTAACTAAAATGTTTATATTTTTTCCCTAAAATGCCCATGACATGAAGAGTACCAAGAGAAACAGGGCTCAAAGTCATTTCTTAAACTTTTATTTTAGTTTCAGGGGTACATGTGCAGGTTGGTCCTATAGATAAATTGTGTGTCCCAGGGGTTTGGTGTATATATTATTTCATCACCTAGGTAATAAACATAGTACCCAATAAGTAGTTTTTTGATCTTCACCCTCCTCCCACTCTCCACTCTCAAGAAGGCCCTGGTGTCTATTGTTCCCCTCTTTGTGTCCATATGTATTCAATGTGTAGCTCCCACTTATAAGTGAGAAGATGCAGCATTTGGTTTTCTGTCCCTGCATTAGTTTGCTTGAGATTATAGCCTCCAGCTCCATTCATGTTGCTGCAAAGAACATGATCTCAGTCTTTTTTATGTCTGCATATTATTCCATGACATGTATGTACATTTTCTTTTTCCAGTCTACTGTGCTGCACAGTATTCCATGACATGTATGTACATTTTCTTTATCCAGTCTACCACTGATGGTCATCTAGGCTGATTCCACATCTTTGCTATTGTGAAGAGTGCTGCCATGAACATACATGTGCATGTGTCTTTATGGTAGAACAATTTATATTCTTTTGTGTATATACCCAATAATGAGATTGCTGGGTTGCATGGTAATTCTGCTTTAAGTTCTTTGAGGAATCACCGCACTGCTTTCCACAATGGCTGGACTAATTTACACTCCCACCAGAAGTATATAAGTGTTCCTTTTTCTCCACAATCTCACCAGCATCTCTTGTTTTTTGATTTTTTAGTAATAGCCATTCTGACTGGTGTGAGATGGTATCTCATTTAGTTTTGATTTATATTTCTCTAATAATCAGTGATGCTGAACATTTTTTCATATGCTTATTGCTCATGTATATGTCTTCTTTTGAAAAGTGTCTGTTTATGTCCTTTGCCTACTCTTTAATGGGGTTGCTTGTTTTTCTGCTTGTGTATTTGTTTAAGTTTCTTATAGGTACTGGATATTATATCTTTGTCAGATACATTGTTTGCAAATATTTTCTCCATTCTTTGGGTTGTCTGTTTACTCTGTTGATAGCTTCTTTTGCTGTTTTGCTGTGCAGGAGCTCTTTAGTTTAATTAGGTCCCATTTGTCAATTTTTGTTTTTGTTGCAATTGCTTTTTGTGTCTCTGTCATAAAATTTTTTCCAGGGTCTATGTCTAGAACGGTATTTCCTAGATTTTCCTCAAGGGTTTTTATAGTTTTGGGTTTTAAATTTAAGTATTTAATCCACCTTGAGTTAATTTTTGTATATGGTGTAAGGAAGGGGCTCAGTTTCAATTATCTCTGCTTATGGCTAGCCAGCTATCCCAGCACCATTTATTGAATAGTAAGTCCTTTCTAGATTGTTTGTTTTTGTTAATTTTGTCAAAGATCAGATGGTCATAGGTGTGTGACATTATTTCTGGGCTACCTATTCTGTTCCATTGTTCGATCTGTACCATACTGTTTTGGGTATTGCAGCCTTATAGTTTGAAGTCAGGTAATATGATGCCTCCAGCTTTGTTCTACTTGCTTTGGATTGCCTTGGCTATTCAGGCTCTTTTTTGGTTCCATATGAATTTTAAAATAGTTTTTTCTAGTTTTGTGAAGAATGTCATTGGTAGTTTGATAAGAATAGCATTGAATCTGCAAATTTCTTTGGGTATTATGGCCATTTTGACAATACTGATTCTTCTGATGCATAAACATGGAATGTTTTTTCCATTTGTTTGTGTCATCTCTGATTTCTTTGAGCAGTGCCTTGTAATTCTCAGTGTAGAGGTCTTTCATCCCTTGTTTAGCTGTATTCCTAGGTATTTTATTATTTTGGGGCTGTTGTGAATGGGACTGCATTCTTGCTTTGGCTCTCAGCTTGGATGTTGCTGGTGTATAGGAATGCTACTAATTTTTATACATTGATTTTATATCCTGAAACTTGCTGGAGTTGTTTATCAGATCAAGGAGGTTTTGGGCAGAGACTATGGGGGTTTTCTAGGTATAGAATCATATTGTCTTCAAAGAGGGATAGTTTGACTTCTTCTCTTCCTATTTGGATGCCTTTTATTTCTTTCTCTTGCTTGATTGCTCTGGCTAGGAGTTCCAGTACTGTGTTGAATGGGAGTGGTGAGAGAGGGCATCCTTGTCTTGTTCTGGTTCTCAATGAGAATGCTTCCAGCTTTTGCCCATTCAGTATGATGTTGGCTGTGGGTTTGTCATAAATGGCTCTTATTATTTTAAAGTATGTTCCTTCAATGCCTAGTTTGTTGAGGATTTTTAACATGAAGCGGTGCTGTATTTTCTTGAAGGCCTTTTCTGCATCTATTGAGATGATTATGTAGTTGTTGTTTTTAGTTTTGTTTACGTGGTGAATAATTTTTATTGATTTACATACGTTGAACAAACCTTGCATTCCAGGGATAAAGCCTACTTGATTGTGGTGGCTTAGCTTTTTTGAGGTGCTGCTAGATTCAGTTTGCTAGTATTGTGTTGAGGATTTTTGCTTTTATGTTCATCAAGGATATTGGCCTGAAGTTTTTTTTGTCTCTGCCAAGTTTTGGTAGCAGGATGATGCTGGCCTCGGAGTGAGTTAGGGGGAAGCCCCTCCTCCTCAACTTTTTGGAATAGGTTCAGTAGGAATGGTATCAACTCTTCTATGTACGTCTGGTAGAATTTGGCTGTGAATCCACCTGGTCCTGTGCTTTTTATTTTCTTAGCAGGCTATTTATTACTGATTCAATTTTGGAGCTCATTATTGGTCTGTTCAGGGATTCAATTTCTTCCTGGCTTAGTCTCGGGAGGTTGTGTGTTTCCAGGAATTTATCAGTTTCTTCTAGGTTTTCTAGTTTGTGTGCATAGAGGTGTTTGTGATAGTCTCTGATTTTTTTTTTTGCATTTCTGTTTTATTGATGGTAATGTCCCTTTTGTCATTTCTGATTGTGTTTATTTTGATTTTCTCTCTTTTCTTATTACTCTAGCTAGTGGTCTATCTTATTTATTCTTTCAAAAAACCAACTATGATTTCATTGATCTTTTGTATGTTTTTTCACATCTCAAATACATTCAGTTCAGCTTTGATTTTGGTTATTTCTTGTCTTCCGCTAGTATGGGGTTGGTTTGCTCTTGTTTTTCTAGTTCCTCAAAGTGTGATGTTAGGTTGTTAATCTGAGATCTTTCTAACTTTTTGATGTGGGCATCTGGTACTTAGCACTGCTTTAGCAGTGCCTGAGAGATTCTGGTAAGTTGTATCTTTGTTTTCATTAGTTTCAGATAATTTCTTGGTTTCTGCTTAATTTCATTATTTTCCCAGAAGTCATTCAGGAGTAGGTTATTTGTATGGTTTTGAGTGATCTTCTTGGCATTGATTTCTATTTTTATTGTGCTGTGGTTTGACAGTGTGGTTGGTATGATTTCTGTTTTTTTTTTTTTAATTTGCTGAGAATTGTTTTATGGTCAATTGTGTGGTCAATTTTAGAGTATATGCTATGTGCAGATAAGAAGAATGTATATTCTGGGTTTTTTTAAATTGGTAAAGAGTTCTGTAGATGTCTGTTAGGCCCATTTGGTCAAGTATCAAGTTTAGGTCCAAAATATCTATATTAGTTTTCTGCCTCAATGATCTGTCTAATACTGTCAGTGGGGTGTTGAAGTCTCCCACTATTACTGTATGGTTATCTAAGTCTCTCTGTAGGTCTCTCAGAGCTTGTTTTATAAATGTGGGCACTCCTGTGTTGGGTACATATATATTTAGGATAGCTAGGTCTTCTTGTTGAATTGAACCATTTACCATTATGTAATGCCCTTCTTTGTCTTTTAAAATTGTTGTTGGTTTAAAGGCTGTTTTGTCTGAAGTTAAAATAGTAACCCCTGTTTTTTTTTTTTTTTTTTTTTTTTTTTTTTTT
>NW_026652282.1:57360547-57372667 GCF_009828535.3 Hylobates moloch | reverse complement strand
TTTTTTTTTTTTGTTTTTTTCCATTTGCTTGGCAGATTTTCTCCATCCCTTTACTTTGGGCCTATGAGTGTCACTGTATGTGAGATGGGTCTCTTGAAGAAAGCAGTTGGGTCTTGCTTCTTTATCCAACTTGCCACTATGTGACTTTTAATTGGGGCATTTATCCCATTTACATTCAAGGGTAATATTGATATGTGCAAATTTGATCTTGTCATTGTGTTGTTAGCTGGTTATTATGTAGACTTGATTGTATAGTTGCTTTATAGTGTCAGTGGTCTATGTACCTAATTGTGCTTTTGTGGTAGCCAGTAATGGTCTTTCATTTCCATATTTACCACGCCCTTAAGGACCTCTTGTAAGGTCTGGTGGTAATGAATTTCCTTAGCATTTGCTTGCCTGAAAAGGATCTTATTTCTCCTCTGCTTATGAAGCTTAGTTTGGCTGGAAATGAAATTCTTGGTTGGAGTTTCTTTTTTGTTGTTGTTGTTTAGACGGAGTCTCACTCTGTTGCCCAGGCTAGAGTGCAAAGGCGCGATCTCGGCTCACTGCAACGTCCGCCTCCTGGGTTCAAGCGATTCTCCTGCCTCGGCCTCCTGAGTAGCTGGGATTACAGGCATGCACCACCATGCCCGACTAATTTTTGTATTTTTAGTAGAGACGGAGTTTTGCCATGTTGGCCAGGGTGGTCTCAAACTCCTGACCTCAGGTGATCCACCCGCGTTGGCCTCCCAAAGCGCTGGGATTACAGATGTCAGCCACTGAGCCTGGCCGGAGTTTCTTTTCTTTAAGAATGCTGAATATAGGCTCCCTGTCTCTTTTGGCTTGTAGGGTTTCTGCTGAAAGGTCCACTGTTAGCCTGATGGGGTTCCCTTTGTAGGTAGCCTGCCCCTTCTCTCTAGATGCCTTTAATACTTGTCCTTTCATGTTGACCTTGGAGAATCTGATGACTATGTGTTTTGGGGATGGTTGTCTTGTACAGTATCTCACAGGGGTTTTCTGCATTTCCTGGCTTTGAATGTTGGCTTCTCTAGCGAGGTTGGGGAAATTTTCATGGATAATATCCTCAAGTAGGTTTTCTAAGTTGCTCGTATTCCCTCCCTCTCTTTCAAGAGATGCCAATGAGTGTTAGATTTGGTGTCTTTACATACATAATTCCTATTTCTCAGAGGTTTTGCTTGTTCTTTTAAAATTCTTTTTTTCTTTATTTTTGTCTGACTAATTTAGTTTGGAGAACCAATCTGTGAGATCTGAGGTTCTTCCTTAGCTTAGTCTATTCTGCTGGTAATACTTGCAATTGCATTATGAGATTTTTACAGTGTATTTTGCAGTTCTATCACATCAGTTTTGTTCTTTCTTAAAATGTCTATTTCATCTTTCAGCTCCTGTATCATTTTATTGTAGTCCTTAGATTCCTTGGATTGGGTTTTGACTTTCTCCTGAATCTTATTCTGAATTTTATGACTATCATTCCAGCCATTTCAGCCTGGCTAAGAACTCTTGCTGGGGTACTGGTACATTGATTTGGATGTAAGGAAAACTCTGGCTTTTTGAATTGCCAGAGTTCTCATGCTGGTTCTTCCTCATCTGCATGGGCTGATGTTCCTTTAACTGTGGTATAATTTCAGTTATGGTCAGCTGACTTTGTTTCTGGATGTTATCAGAGGGCTGAGGCTTTGCGCTAGGTCTTCATTTGTAGCTGAATTCTTGTCCTTGATTTTATCGGGGGGTACACTAGCAAAGTATTTTTGTTGTTGAAATTTGAGCTGTGATCCAGTAGATAGCACTTAGGCATAATGGCCAGTAGGTAGGCTCTTGCTCAGCCATGTGGTTGCTCTGTATTTCCTTGTGTCTTCAGCTGTGCTCCCTCTCAGTGCTCTGAGGGTGTGGGCTCCTTTCCTACATGAGTGCTGGCTGTAGATCTCAGCTCTCAGCTCTCCACTTGGCACTCCTGGGCTGTGCTCAGGCATTATGTTCCCTCCCCAGCTTGGGGACTGAAAAGGCCAGGACCTTGGCAGTGGCAATGGCAGAGTGCCTGCCACTTGTATCTTGGAGCTCCACCCCAGATAAATATAGAGCCACTACCGATTGGAACAATCAGCCTGGGGTCGGGCAGCTGTGCCGTGGGCCCAAGCCAGGGCACCCTGCCTGGTAATGAGTAGGGAGGCAGCGGTATTGTAAGGGAAGACAGACTGGCCTCTTCTCCTTAGGGCAGCTGTGGTATGCTGGAGGTGTGAGTAAAGCACTCAGGATCTTTGTTCCTTTCCCAGTCAGAGAGCAGCAAGGGCAGTATCAGTGCAGTGGCAGTGGCAGAAGGGCTTTCAGTCATCTCTGGGAGCTCCACCCCAGAGAAATGCAGAGCTGCTGCCAATGGGAATGTTCAGCCAGAGGGTGGGGCAGCTGCACTATGGGCCTGAGCTGGGGGCCCTGCTTGGTGAAGAGCAGGGGGTCAGAGGCTCACTGGGAAGAGAGACTGGGCTCCTTTCCATATGGCAAGTGTGGTGTGCTGGAAGTATAAGTAAAGCCCTTAGGCTCTTTGTTTCTTCCTCAGTTTGAGGGCAGCAAGGGCAGAACCACTGCAGTGGCAGTGGCAGAGGGGCTGTCGGTTTCCTCTGAAGTTCCACCCCAGGGGAACACAGAGCCACTACCAGTCAGGGTTGGGGCAGCTACTCTGAGATCCCAAGTTGGGGGCCCTATCTGGTGAAGTGTAGGGGGTAAGGGCTCACAGGGAAGAGCTACTGGGCTCTTCTCCCTATGGTTGCTGCAGTGTGCTGGAGGTACAATGACACAACCAGGCCCTTTGTTCCTTCCCCAGCCCATGGGCAGTAAGGGCGATACCGCTGCAGCTGCAATGGGAGAGGGGCTGTAGGTTGTCTCTGGGATTTCTTTCCCCAGAGAAATGCAGAGCCACCACTGGCAAGTGCTCAGGCAGGGGCAGGGTGGTTGTGCTGGGGGCCCAGGTGGAGAGGCTCTGCCCAGTGAGGAGTAACAAGGTCAGAGACCTGCATGGAAAACAGTCTGGCTGCTTTTCTATAAGGCATCTGCACTGTGCTGGAGGTCCATGATAGTCCTTAATCACTTTGCTCTCTCCTGAGCCCGAGGGCATTAGAGGAGGGAGCTGTGAAGCAACAAAAGTGGCAGGCCTGCCTGCTTCCACTGGGAGCTCTGTCCCAGGGAGGTGCAGAGCTGCTACTGGCCCAAGAGCCCAGGTAGCGGTGGGGTGGCTGGGGTCTCAGGTCAGGAGGCTTTGCTCAGTGAGGAATAGCGAGGACACAGATCCATGTGGAAAACAGTCTGGCCACTTTTCTGTAAGGCAGCTGTGCTGGGCTGGGGGCTCACAAAGTCTTCTTCCACTATAGTTTGGGTCATAGAAGGGCTCTCAGAGAGCTCCTGCTTAGTGGACATTTGGCATATCCCTTGGGAAAAAACAAAGATGTAAAAGTATACACAAGATTGCCATTAGACAGTATCACATTTCCCACAAGTGCTAATAAGTACATCATTTCAGCAGTATAGGAGTTTCTTCTTGTTCTAAGATAGCTCACCATGACCAGTAAATAATTCTTATTATTTTCAACATGGACCTTTAAGATTTGGCTGTGTCTCTACCATGTTCATTGCTTTCGCTTGAGGCCATTGTAGTTGTAGCTTCTAGAGAGAAAATGTCAGGGAGCTAGAGCTGTCCCATACTAGACGTGAGCATCTTGACTCAGAGCAAAAGCAGCAATCCCTGATGAGTTCTATAATCTTTTAGATATATCTATTTGTTTTCTCTATATGCTTCAGAACCTTATTCATACCTATTCAGAGCACTACCACTATTACATATCTATTTCTAGTGTAATAAGCTACATTTTTATATAATTCCAATTCCCCGTATTTGTAATCATATGTTTTCTTTAGACAAAACCCACCTGCATCAGAGGGGGACATATAGCTGTGCAGTATGGGGGACTGCTTTGATAGGAGTAAAATTGGGATTGGACAAATTTTGATCAATATGGGCAGGCAGTTTGCCTATCTGACAATAAGAAAAGGGGATCTTGTGATGGAATCAGGGCCACGGAGGCCAGCAGCAGCAGGTCTAGCCAGATTCTAGTGCTTACTGAACCACAAAATGACCATAGGGCAAGTTACTTTTCCTCTGGTTCTTCAACTGCTAAATTAGGGGACACTACATACTTTGTCTCTACTCAAAGCCCAGGGTTCTGATGAGGATCAATGATATAAAATAGCAAGCTAGAATTTTGTACCCAGTGAAACCGTCCTTCAAAATGAAGGAGAAATAAAAACTTCCTCAGACAAACAAAAAAGAAGGAACTTGTTGCTAGTAGATCGGCCTTGCAAGAAATGTTAACAGAAGTTCTTCAGTGAGGGCAAATGACATAGGTCAGAAACTTAGATCTACATAAAGAAAGAAAGCATATTAGATAACAAATAAATGACAGTAAAATAAAACATTTTATTTGTTCTTAATAGATGTACTAGATAACAGTTTGTTCAAAATAATAACCAGCCTGGCCAACATGGTGAAACCCTGTCTCTACCAAAAATACAAAAATTAGCCAGGCATGGTGGCTCGTGCCTGTAGTCCCAGCTACTCGGGAGGCTGAGGCACGAGAATTGCTTGAACCCAGGAGGCGGAGGTTGCAGTGAGCCGAGATCATGCCACTACACTCCAGCTTGGGTGACAGAGTGAGACCCTGTCTCCAAAACAAAAAAAAAAAAGGAAAAAAGAAAAAATGCTTTCTGTGATTGTAGTATGTGGATATGTGAAACAAATCACAGCAGTATTTTAAGGGATGAAAGGGAAGGATTGGGAGAAGCAGTATAGTGTTATTTCAAAATGGACTTGGATTAGTTGCAAATGTATATATGTATATATCAAACTGTAGGGTAACCAGTAAACTTTTCTTTAAACAAAGTGTAATTGACATGCTGAGAGGAGAGAAAATGGAATCATATAAAATGCTTAATTAAAATCAGGGAAGGCAGAAAAAGTGGAAGCCAAAAAAAGAAACAAAGAAAAATGGCAACAAATAGAAAATAATTACAAATATGGTTGATATAGTTCGGCTGCATCCCCAATCCAAATCTCATCTTGAATTGTAGCTCCCATAATTCCCACATGTTGTGGGAGGGACCTGGTAGAGATAATTGAGTCATGGAGGCAGTTTCCTCCACACTGTTCTCATGGTAATGAATAAGTCTCACGAGATCTGATGGTTTTATAAGGGGAAACCCCTTTTGCTTGGCTCTCATTCTCTCTTGTTTGCCACCATGTAACATGTGCCGTTCGCCTTCTACCATGATCATGAGGCCTTCTTAGTCATGTGGAACTGTCAGTCCATTAAACCTTTTTTCTTTATAAATTACCCAGTCTCGGGTATGTCTTTACCAGCAGTGTGAAAACAGACTAATACAATGATAGATATTAATCCAGCTATATCAATAACCAATTTAAATGTGAATGCTCTGAACACACCAGTTAAAAGACAAAGGCTGTCAGAGTGAATGAAGAAACAAGACCCAACTATATGTTGTCTATAAAAAAATCCACTTTAAATATAAAGACACAGGTAGATTAAAGTATAGGGATGGAGAAAGATATATCATGCTAACTCCTAATCAAAAGAAGTCTGGGATAGCTGTATTAATTTAAGACAAAGCCGACTTCAGAGCAAGGAAAATGATTAGGGATAAAGATGGGTATTACATTATGATAAAAAAGAGTCAGTACTCCAGGAAAACATAACAATCTTTAATGTATGCATGCCTGATAACAGAACATCAAAATACATAAGGCAAAATAACTGCAAGGAGAAATAGATGAATCTACTATTAGTTGGAGACTTCAATATGTCCTCAGTAATTGCCAGATCTAGCAGGCAGAAAATCAGTGACAATATAGTTGAGCTGAATAGTACCATCAATCAACTAGATCGATTTGACGTTTATAGAATACTTCATCTAACAATAGTAGGATACACATTCTTCTCAGATTCACATGGAACACTGAACAAGGCAGACCATATTCTGTGTCATAAAACACACCTTAAAAATTCAAGAGATATCATACAAAGTATGCTCTTATATCACAATGGAATTACACTAAAAATTAATAGCAAGATAGTTGGAAAAATCCCAAACTACTTGGTGATTTAAAAACACCCTTCTAGGTCAGGTGCAGTGGCTCATATCTGTAATTGCAGCACTTCGGGAAGCTGAGGCGGGCAGATCACCTGAGGTCAGGAGTTTGAGACCAGCCTGGCCAACCTGGTGAAACCCTGTCTCTACTAAAAATACAAAAATTAGTTGGGCATGGTGGTGCATGCCTGTAATCTCAGCTACTCTGGAGGCTAAGGCAGGAGAATCACCTGAACCTGGGAGGCGGACCTTGCAGTGAGCCAAGACTGAGCCACTACATTCCAGCCTGGGAGACAGAGCGAGACTCCGTATCAAAACAAAATAAAACAAAACCAAAACAAATAAACAAACAAAAAAATCCACCCTTCTAAATAAGACATGGGTCAAAGGAAAAGTCTCAAGGAAAACTAAAAATATATTTTGAACAAGATGACAATTAAAATGAAACCTATCAAAATTTGTGGGATGGAGCAAAAGCAGTGCTGAGAGGGAAATTTATAGTGTTGGATACATATATTAGAATAGGAGAAAGATATAAAATCAATATCTAAGCTTCTACCTTAAGAAACTAGAAGTAAAGAACAAATTAAATGTAAAGTAAGCAGAAGAAAGGAAGTAATAAAAATGAGAGCAAAAATAAATGAGAGTAAAAACAGGAAAGCAATAGAGAAAATCAATGAAATTGAAAGCTGGTTCCCAGATCAAAAAAACTGACAAACTCCTACCAAGAAAGAGTGAGAAGACACAAATTTTACTAATATCAGAAATGAAAGAGGGGTTGCCATCACTATTGATCCCATAGACATTAAAAGAACAATAAAAGAATATTATGAATAACTCTATGCCCACAAATTTGATCACTTAGGTAAAATGGGCTAATTCCTTAAAAGACACAATCTACCATAACTCACACAAGGAGAAATAGGTAATCTGTGTAGGCCTATATGTAATAAAGAAATTGAATTGACAATTCGTAACCTTCCCAAAGGGAAAGCACCAGGCCCCAGTGGTTTCACTGGTGAATTTAATCAAATATTGAAAGATGAAATCATACTAATTCTCTACAGTCTGTTTCAAAAAATAAAATCAGAGGCACTACCTGGGTGATGAAATCATCTATACCCCAAACCTCAGCACTGTGCAATATACCCATTTAGCAAACCTGCACACGTACCCCCAAATCTAAAATAAAAGTTGAAATTATATAAAAAAGGAAATAGAAGCAGGGGGAACACTTCCTACCTCATTCTATGAGGTCAGCATTACTCTAATATCCCAAACAGACAGAGGCACTACAAGAAAGGAAAACTACCACTGCTATCTCTTGAATATAGATGCAAAAATCCTCCATAAAATATTAGCCAATCAAAGCCAACAATGTATTAAAATAATTATATACCACAACCAAATGGGATTTATTCCTGGTATGCAAGGCTGGTTAACCATTCAAAAATCAATTAATTGAATCCCATTGCTCATCAAAAGGTTAAAGAAGAATCATATGATCATGTCAATAGATCCAAAAAAGGATTTTTGACAAAATGCAACATCACTTCATGATAAACTCTCAGCCAATTATGAATCAAAGGGCACTTCCACAATTTGATAGAGAACATCTATAACATTCAGAATATTTATGATCCTGAAATAATTGGACATCCATATACCATACAGCTAACTTAATGGTGAGGAACTAGATGCTTTCCCTTTAAGATTGGGAACAAGGCAAGGATGTTCCCATTCACCACTCCTACTGAACATAATACTGGAAATGCTAGCTAATGCAATAGGCAAGAACAGGAAATAAGCGGCATAAAGATTGAGAAGTAAGAGACAAAACTGTCTTTGTTCACAGATTACATGATTGTCTATGTGAAAATCCCAAGGAATCAACAAAAATCTTCTAGAACTAAGTAGCAATTATAATAAGGTTGCAGGATACACACCTAATATATAAAAATCAATTGCTTTCCTACATACCAGCAGTGATCAACTAGAATTTAGAAATTAAAAACAAACACTATTTATATTAACATAATATATAGAGAAATACTTAGGTATAAATCTAACAAAATATGAATATCTATATGAGGAAAAATACAAAACTTCAGTGAAAGAAAATAAAGGTCTAAATCAATGGACATCTTAATAATATTGTGTCTTCCTATCCATGATCAATGTTCGTGGATAGGAAGACTCAATATTGTTAAGATGTCACTTTTTCCCAACTTTTTCTATAGCAATCCCAATTAAGATCTGCATTAGTCCATTTTCATGCTGCTATGAAGACATACCAAAGACTGGGTAATTTATATTAAAGAAAAGAGGTTTAATTGACTCACAGTTCCACATGGTTGGGGAGGCTTCAGGAAACTTACCATCATGGCAGAAGGCAAAACAGGCACGTCTTACATGGAGGCAGGTGAAAGGAGTGCCGAGCAAAGGGGGAAAAGCCCCTCATAAAACCATCAGATCTCACTAGAACTCACTCATCATCACCAGAACAGCATGGGAGTAACTGCCTCCATGATTCAATTACTTCCCACCAGGTCCCTCCATGACATGTACGGATTATGGGAACCACAATTCAAGATGAGATTTAGGTGGGGACACAGCCAAACAATATTGAGATCTCAGCAAGTTGCTTTGTGGGTATCAACAAACTGATTCTAAAGTTTATATGGAAAGGCAAAAGACTCAGAACAGCCAACACAATATTGAAGAATAATAACAAAGCTGAAGAATGACACTACTTGATTCAATACTTACTATAAAGCTACAGTAATCAAGACAGTGGTATTTGTGAAATACCACAAATTAATGGAACAGAAATAGACCCACACAAATACAGTCAATAAATTTTTGACAAAGGAGCAAAGGCAACCTAATGGAGAAGGGATAGTTTTTTTTTTTCAACAAATGGTGCTGGGATAACTGGACATTTATACAAAAAAAATCTAGACAACTTTGACAAAAATTAACTCAAAATGGATCATAGATCCAAATGCAAAACAGAAAGCCATAAAACTCTTACAAGATAACATAGGATAAATCTAGATGACCTTGGGCTTGGCAATGAATTTTTAGATAAAACACCCAAAGCACAATCTGTGAAAGAAAAAAAATTGATAAGTTGAACTTCATTAAAATTAAAAATTTCTGAGAAAGATACTGTTAAGTGAATCAAGAGACAAGCCACAGACTGGGAGAAAATATTTGTAAAACATGTATCTGATAAAGGACTTATCCAAAATACATAAAGAACTCTTATAACAACAATAAGAAAACAGTTAACCCAATTAAGAAATGGGCAAAGATCTGAACAGAAAACTCAAAAATCAGAAAAAAATGATACAATTAAGAAATGGGCAAAAAATTTGCATAGACATCTCAACAAAGAAGATATACAGATGGCAAATAAGCATAGAAAAATATGCTCAACACCATTTGTCATTAGAAATTTAAATTTCTAAATAACTTAAATTCAATTTAAATTTAAATTTCTAAATAATTTAAATTCACTTCAAATTGTCATTTGAAAATTAAAACAATGAGATAGCACCAAACATCTCTTAGAAGGGCTAAAATTCAAAATACTGACAACACTATATGCTTGAGAGAATATGGAACAAAAAGAACTCTCACTTATTGCTGGTGGGAATGCAAAATGTTACAGCCACTTTGGAAGTCAGGTTGGCAGTTTCTTATAAAGCTAAACATAGTCTTACCAAATGACCCATAAATTGTGCTCCTAGGTGTTTATTTACGCAAATGTGCTGAAAACTTATGTCCACACAAAAACCTTCATACCAATGTTTATAGCAGCTTTATTCATCATTGCCCCAAATTGGAAGCAACTAAGATGTCATTTACTAGGTAAATTGTTAAATAAACTGTGGACATCCATATAATGGAATATTATTCAGCAATAAAAATAAATAAGCTATCAATCCAGTAAAAGACACAGAGGAACCTTAAATGCATATTGCTAAGTGAAAGAAGCCAGTTTGAAAATGCTACATACTGTATAATTCCAACCATATGGCAGTCTGGAAAAGGAAAAACTACAGAGATAGTAAAAAGATCAGTGGTTGCCAAGGGTGGGAAGAGAGGTAGTATACAGGAACTCTCTGTTTCTGTTCAATATTCTTGTATACAAAAACTGTTCTAAAAATAGTCCATAATTATAAAAATAAATTTATAAAACATCCACTAGTTTAAAAGCAACACTGCATGGCATGTAGTTCAACATGAATCTCCAAGCCCTGGCTCTACATCCACCACACCTGTCACATACCTCTTGCCTCTGTACCTTTCTTCATGCCATTCCCTCTGCTTGAAGTGCCCTTCTCCAGTTCCACTTTCCCTCAATACCTACACATCCTTTAAAACTTTAAAAGTCAGACACTAATTCCTCTGTGTTCCATTAACACACTGTTGCATTTATCAAATTATAATTTTCTGATATGTGATCGTTCTACTTAATACATTGTTAACTCCTTGAGGGCAAGGGCTGTGAATTACTCATCTCTGTATCTCCAGCTCCTAAAGCATTTCTTTTATAGTAGCTGTTCAATAAAAATGTTTGTTGAATGAACAAATGAATGATGAAGAAAGCGGTAAACCTGGGAAGTAAACCAAGATTCTTCTGACTCCAAGCTCATTGTACCTTCCATTGAATCACAGTCATGCTAAGCTTAAAGTATTAACGATAATAGTTTCAAAAAAGTGTCCATTTGTAAAATGGGCACAATTCTATCAATTTATAGTTATTTTATGGCCTAAATAAATGAAAGTCATGTGCATAGAGTAGGTATTCATAAATTTTAATTTAATTTTATTTGTTCTCTGGTTATACAGGTAGTAGGCTCCAGCTTTCTCTCACTTTTCCTGAGACATGGTTTTTCTCTGTGGCTCAGGCTGGAGTGCAGTGGCACAGTCATGGCCCATTGCAGCCTTAACCTCCTGGGCTCACGAAATCCTCCTGCCTCAGCCTCCCAAGTAGCTAGGACTACAGACATGTGCCACCACACCCAGCTAGTTTTTTAAAATTATTTTTTTGTAGCAATGGGGTCTCACTATGTTGCCCAGGCTAGTCTCGAAATCCTGGCCTCAAGCAATCTTCCTTTGTTGGCCTCCCTGGGATTACAGGTGTGAGTCACTGCTCCTGGCCCAGGCTTCTAGCTTTCATGCTTTTCTCTCTTTATGTTGAGAACAATACCAGAGAACTGGACATTGTCAACATTTCTTCAGTACCAGTTAGTAAAGGAATAAAGAGAAGGCAATGGCTAGCAACCAGGGAGGTACAGGAATGGACATTTTATTCAAGAAAAAGAAAACCATTCCTCAATACAGTTTGTATCTTCAAATCTTGGCATCTTAAGAATTTATTTTACTTTCTATCTCACACTATTAGAATTGAAAACAGAGGAAATGTGCAAATATGCGTGGCAAGCTCAATATATATGAAGAAGATAGAAGCCATTAGCTTCAAAGAAGAGTGAGAATTTTGAATGAGAACCACATGGAATGCCCACGTTCAGAACCCAGATTACAGTTTCAACATCTGCTGTAAGCGTGACAAAAAGGCAAGAAAAGGTAGGGGTTTGCAAGTTGATTCTCATCCCGCCCCATCCCATCCCAATCTCAAGTATTTCTTATGCGAGATGGCTTACATTCCTCATCCAAGGATTTCCTCTCTAGCCCTTGCAGCAGGGGCCCATCTCTGGGGCTTCAGGCTCCACAAACTTAAGTTATGAACAGCTGTGAAACTTCTCTGGCTCAGTTCTGGCTTAGTTTGGAAAAGACTAAAAAATATTACTGTGGTTAAGACAGTACTAAAAGAGTCCTACCAACTACTGACATTTCAGAAGCATAATGGTCCCTCAAAGTTTCATGAGGTAGGCCGGGCGCGGTGGCTCACGCTTGTAATCCCAGCACTTTGGGAGGCCGAGGCGGGCGGATCACGAGGTCAGG
>NW_026652282.1:57359703-57360279 GCF_009828535.3 Hylobates moloch | reverse complement strand
TCTCTGTTGTGGTACCAGTACCATGCTGTTTTGGTTACTGTAGCCTTGTAGTATAGTTTGAAGTCAGGTAGCGTGATGCCTCCAGCTTTGTTCTTTTGGCTTAGGATTGACTTGGCAATGCAGGCTCTTTTTTGGTTCCATATGAACTTTAAAGTAGTTTTTTCCAATTCTGTGAAGAAAGTCATTGGTAGCTTGATGGGGATGGCATTGAATCTATAAATTACTTTGGGCAGTATGGCCATTTTCACGATATTGATTCTTCCAACCCATGAGCATGGAATGTTCTTCCATTTGTTTGTATCCTCTTTGATTTCATTGAGCAGTGGTTTGTAGTTCTCCTTGAAGAGGTCCTTCACATCCCTTGTAAGTTGGATTCCTAGGTATTTTATTCTCTTTGAAGCAATTGTGAATGGGAGTTCACTCATGATTTGGCTCTCTGTTTGTCTGTGATTGGTGTACAAGAATGCTTGTGATTTTTGTACATTGATTTTGTATCCTGAGACTTTGCTGAAGTTGCTAATCAGCTTAAGGAGATTTTGGGCTGAGACAATGGGATTTTCTAGATATACAGTCATG
>NW_026652282.1:57341516-57359603 GCF_009828535.3 Hylobates moloch | reverse complement strand
GGGTTTTCTAGATATACAATCATGTCATCTGCAAACAGGGACAATTTGACTTCCTCTTTTCCTAATTGAATACCCTTTATTTCCTTCTCCTGCCTGATTGCTCTGGCCAGAACTTCCAGCACTATGTTGAATAGGAGTGGTGAGAGAGGGCATCCCTGTCTTGTGCCAGTTTTCAGAGGGAATGCTTCCAGTTTTTGCCCATTCAGTATGATATTGGCTGTGGGTTTGTCGTATATAGCTCTTATTATTTTGAGATACGTCCCATCAATACCTAATTTATTGAGAGTTTTTAGCATGAAGGGTTGTTGAATTTTGTCAAAGGCCTTTTCTGCATCTATTGAGATAATCATGTGGTTTTTGTCTTTGGTTCTGTTTATATGCTGGATTACATTTATTGATTTGCGTATGTTGAACCAGCCTTGCATCCCAGGGATGAAGCCCACTTGATCATGGTGTATAAGCTTTTTGATGTGCTGCTGGATTCGGTTTGCCAGTATTTTATTGAGGATTTTTGCATCAATGTTCATCAAGGATATTGGTCTAAAATTCTCTTTTTTGGTTGTGTCTCTGCCTGGCTTTGGTATCAGGATGATGCTGGCTTCATAAAATGTGTTAGGGAGGATTCCCTCTTTTTCTATCGATTGGAATAGTTTCAGAAGGAATGGTACCAGTTCCTCCTTGTACCTCTGGTAGAATTCAGCTGTGAATCCATCAGGTCCTGGACTCTTTTTGGTTGGTAAGCTATTGATTATTGCCACAATTTCAGAACCTGTTATTGGTCTATTCAGAGATTCGACTTCTTCCTGACTTAGTCTTGGGAGGGTGTATTTGTCGAGGAATTTATCCATTTCTTCTAGATTTTCTCGTTTATTTGCATAGAGGTGTTTGTAGTATTCTCTGATGGTAGATTGTATTTCTGTGGGATCGGTGGTGATATCCCCTTTTTCGTTTTTTATTGCATCTATTTGATTCTTCTCTCTTTTCTTCTTTATTAGTCTTGCTAGCGGTCTATCAATTTTGTTGATCTTCTCAAAAAACCAGCTCCTGGATTCATTAATTTTTTGAAGGGTTTTTTGTGTCTCTATTTCCTTCAGTTCTGCTCTGATTTTAGTTACTTCTAGCCTTCTGCTAGCTTTTGAATGTGTTTGCTCTTGCTTTTCTAGTTCTTTTAATTGTGATATTAGGTTTTGAGCCTGCAAGTGTACAGAAGTCAAGAATTGGGGTTTAGGAACCTCTGCCTACATTTCAGAAGATGTATGGAAATGCCTGGATTCCCAGGCAGAAGTTTGCTGCAGGGGCAGGATCCTCATGGAGAACCTCTGCTAGGGCAGTGCAGAAGGGAAAAGAGGGGTCAGAGTCCCCATACAGAGTCCTTACTGGGGCACAGCCTAGTGGAACTGTGAAAAGAGGGCCACCATCCTCCAGACCCCAGAATGGTAGCTCCACCAACAGCTTGCACCATGCACTTGGAAAAGCCACAGACACTCAACACCAGCCCGTGAAGGCAGCTGGGAGGGAGGCTGTACCATGCAAAGCCACAGGGGCAGAGCTTCCCAAGACCATGGGAACCCACTTCTTGCATCAGCTGGATATGAGACATGGAGTCAAAGGAGATCATTTTGGTACTTTAAGATTTGACTGCCCTGCTGGATTTCAGACTTGCATGGGGCCTGTAGCCCCTTTGTTTCAGCCAATTCCTCCCATTTGGAACGGCTGTATTTACCCAATGCCTGTACTGTACCCTTATTGTATCTAGGAAGTAACTAACTTGCTTTTGGTTTTACAGGCTAATAGGCAGAAGGGACTTGCCTTATCTCAGATGAGACTTTGGACTGTTGACTTTTGAGTTAATGCTGAAATGAGTTAAGACTTTGGGGGACTGTTGGGAAGGCATGATTGGTTTTGAAATGTGAGGACATGCAATATGGGAGAGATCAGGGGCAGAATGATATGGTTTGTCTTTGTGTCCTCACCCAAATCTCATCTTGAATTGTACTCCCATAATTCCCACATTGTGGGAGGGACCTGGTAGAGGTAATTGAATCATGGGGGCAGTTTCCCCTATACTGTTCTCGTGCTAGTGAATAAGTCTCACAAGATCTGACGGTTTGATAAGGGGAAACGTGTCGCTTGGCTGTCATTCTTTCTCTTGTCTGCCACCATGTGAGACGTGCCTTTCACCTTCCACCATGATTGTGAGGCCTTCCCAGCCACATGGAACTGTAAGTCCATTAAACCTCTTTTTCTTCCCAGTCTCGGGTATGTCTTTATCAACAGCATAAAAACAGACTAATACAAAGCCTTCCTAGGGCAAACCTCCCAGACTTTTGTTTCTTATCTCCTTGAGCCCATCCTTCCTGTCTCCTCCTTCTGTACCTTTGTCTTTCATCCTTCCCACCTCTGATGCTTCTAGAGACAATAACATTGGTGCCTGAAATAAAAACAAATGGAAAACAGATAAGAAGAGATTATGAACTTTAAAAAAAAAATCAGTGTAGCTGGGTGGACTGAGAAAAATAAACTGAGGTCATGTATGAGTTGTTGTCTCTCAAGAAAATGTTACACACTAGGAATAACCATATTATTTTTAATGAAGGTTACTGGACTTTTTTTCTACCAGGAAGAAAAAAAATCACCCAATGATATCCTAGAAAAAGGGAGTTAGGGCTGAGTATAGTGGCTCACGCCTGTAATCCCAGCACTTTGGGAGGCCAAGGTGGGTGGATCACTTGAGGTCAGGAGTTCAAAACCAGCCTGGCCAATATGGTGAAACCCCATCTCTACTAAAAATGCAAAAAAAATTAGCCGGGCACAGTGGCAGGTGCCTGTAATCCCACCTACTCGGGAGGCTGAGGCAGGAGAATTGCTTCAACCCAGGAGGCAGAGGTTGCAGTGAGCTGAGATGGCGCCGTTGCACTCCCGCCTGGGCTGCAAGAGTGAGACTCCATCTCAGAAAAAAAAAAAAAAAAAAAGGAAAAAAAGAAAAAGAGAAAACAGGAGTTAGGCCCAAATCGAGATACTACAGAACAAAACAGTTCCCATGTTCCTTAAACTGTTACAAAGCATAGAAAGAGAAATAATTCCTCTCGGTTCATGTTATAAAATTGGTATAATCTTGATAACAAACTCTTCCAAAGCAGCACCAGAAAGGCAACTAAAGATATCTCACATGAAAATCTTAGGTAACTACTAGCAAATCAAACCATGCAATATATTTAAAGTATAGTGTGTCATGACCAAGTAGGGTTTGTCCTAGGAATGCAAAGATTATTCAATAATAGGAAATCTCTTAATATTATATTATATCATCAACTCAAAGGATATAAATCATTTGATCACCTCAGATGTCACAAAGGCATTTAATAAAAATTTAACACTCCTGATTATTCTTAGTAAACGAGGAATAAAAGGACATTCTCTAATATGATAAAGAATATCTTGGCCTAATAAACAGCATAGTACTCAATGGTAAATATATTAGAAGTATTTCTTCTAGAATTGGGAATAAGACAAAGATGCTCATTATAACTGCTGATGTTCAACATTATTCTTGAAGTTCTTACCAACGTAATGGGGCAAGAAATTGAAATAAGAGATATAACTGTTGGGGAATTATACAAAGTACCATTATTTACAGATATTGTTCTATAGCTAGAAAACCCAAGAGAATGGATTAAAAAGATATAATAAATAGCAATCACCAAGGTGGCCAGGTCTTATATTATCTGTTTGTAGTACAAATATGGTACTGGCATATCTTGTGTTCAAACAACATTTATAAGTTGAATATAATTGAAAGAATTAACTGAAAAAGAACTTTCTACAGGCAGTTAAATCCTTCAAGACCATTTCAGAATCTTGCTGTGTCTTGGGATAATTATTGTGAACACCAATTTATATTGGATAAAGAGGTTCAGTTAATCGAGATTTCTGTTTGCTTGAGTTTGGGACAAATGAAGTTTATATGGTTACAGGATTTTGCAAAAAGATGAATTTGTCTTTATTGAGTGCCTAGAGAATATCTTATACTTGCTTTTCATGTTATCTTGTATAAACCTCACAACAACTCTGTAAGGTAAGTAATAGTATCCCCATTCTATAAATGAGAATGTACTCAGAGAGATGAAGCAATTTGCCCAGTGTCATGCAGCACTCACTAAGTAGTGGAGCTGGGCTTGAATGCAGTTCTGTGACTTCAAAGACCACGCCTTTTCCACTAGTGACTTTCAATTATGTGTTCAATTTCCCTGGAAGAGAAATGTATTTCCTGGGACAACGTTCTGCTGAGTATAATGTATAGAGGGTGGCCAACGCACAGCTACCAAAACAGACACTGCCTTTATGGAGAAGGGGGTGGCAATAATGAAAATATTAAAGGCAAGATAAATACTTATCATGTTGAAGGATAATCCCAGAAGAATCCAGGTAGTATGCCCTTCTTGGGGAAAAAAATTGGATTGACTCTTTCTAAATCAAAGTATTAGCAGCACCTCCATCCTAGGGCAGGCACTAATGTAAATGACTGGAGTACACACAAACTGAACATCAGAAATCCTTAGTTTGTCCCATCAGAAGAAGAATCCAGTGTGACTCAGGATAAGCTCCATTCCTGATTAAAGGGACACAACATGCACAACAGCACAATAGCTAGCCATCTTGAACTGTTCTGGGACCCAATCTAGAGCCATGTTGCATATGTGTGGTTCTCAATGTAATCGCTGTTTGTGGTTTGGCTGGCCAGCTGCCGTGGTAGCACTCCTCCTCAGTGAAGAGGAGCCAGCCAAACGGCTGTCATCATGTGCTTCTGGGAACAGCACATTGATGCCAGCCATTTGGGCCCCTTCAGCCCACTGATGGGGTTAACCTGCCCACAGTAAGACAGGGTAGCTCTGATGATTTATATCACGTCCCAAAAGTAGATTCCCTTCTGACTCCTATGTTCTGCTGAACAAAAAGGTTGGATGATAAATTGCCAGTGTAACCTTTACTATGTTTAGTGAGTTAACACATCTCAACTACTGAAGCAATCCATTTGATTCATGTGCATACTGCTTAAAATAATTCTTTGCATTTGCTTAGCACTTCATACTTTCCAAAGCTGTTTTTGCTTCTATTATCTCATTAATCCCAAGAGCTGGAGATGGAATACTATGGAATATTCTTACCCTCAGGCTTCTGTTGAGCCCAAGTGAAGGAGAAATGGTGCTCAGGGCTTGTCCTAGAGTAGTGGTTCTCAACCTTGGTCACACATTAGACTCCCCTGGTAAGGTTGGAAAAATCCTCATGCCCAGGCCTGACCCCACACAATTGCATCAGAATTCCTAGGGCTGGGGTCCAAGCATTGAGAGTTTTTGAAACTCCACAGGTGATTACAATGTATAGACAGATTTGAGAACCACTAAGAAGATAAATTCAATCTGAGGCATGTGAGTTCCTGGTAACAGGAATGCGTTCAAGTGGCAATGTCACAGTGGTATTAGAGACATGGGCTGTATCTTTCTCCATGAGGGTTGAAGTCCTGAAACAAAATGTGCTCATGAAAGAGTGTGTAGATAAAGAAAAGCAGGGGCCTGAAGACTAACTTTTGATATTCATAGTGTTAAGGTTTCTATCTGTGTTAACCTAGTTTTTTTTTCAAAGGCAACATGATTTCATAATGAAAAAAAAAACATGACTAATCAGAGGCCTTTGTGGAAGGAACTGTGCATATATCTAAAGGGATCAATGGGTGTAATTTATTTAGACTTTCAAAAAATCTCTAACTGACATTCCACAGCAAAGGTTATTATGATTTAAGTTATGTCACCATGAACCATGGAATTAGAGGGGCCATCCTATGAAGAGGGCTTGAATGCAGGGATAAAGGGGAGTGATAAATGCTGTTTCTGGTTTTATTAAACATTTTTATATATAGTCTGGGTGAAAGAGTTTGCAGTGAAATCTCTAAGTTTGCAGATGATGAATCATTTAGTCCAAACACCCATTCAAAGTTCTGCCACTTACTAGCTGTGTGACCCTTGAAAAGTTACTTAACCTCTCTTGTCCTGTTTCCTCAACTGTAAGATAATGGAATTGGACATGAACATCTCAGCTAGAAATTCTGTAGATTAGCTTAACTCAGCTCCCCTCTCTGTGTTGATAATGAAAACAACACATAATCAAGTTCTTTGGTTGATTAGGGCAATGGTAGAGAGTGACAATTATGGGGTCAAGGACCAGAGAAAGCAATTGTTATACAGAATTATTCACTATACAGAGTTCATTGTAACCAGATTGGCAAAGCACTATTTCTGCCAGCCATCTGCTGGAACACAAAAATAGCTTTGTTATACAGGACCGTCCTTTATAATTGGATTTAACCTGTATGACAGATTTCTTCAACAATAAATTTATAAATCCTTATATAGCATTTTAGACCTGAGGTTCATAAAATTTTGGAGTAAGAGGTCACCTAGTCCATACCTATATTTGGCAGGAGGAGAGAGAAATGCAGACAGGTGAAGTGATTCGCCCAAGGTCAGACAGCAAATAAGTCATACAGCTCTATCTCTGGACAACTACTCCAGTTTTCTTCTCCCTACACTCAGTTCTCAAAGCAGTTAGGAATATAGCTATTTGAGTCCCAGGCCAGACCGATTTTGAAGCTGTTTGGTTAGCCCTGCCAGGTAGGTATGTGGCTTGATAATGATGGTGATGGAAAATGAATGTGATGATGATAGCTGCTATTTATTGAGTGACTATATGTGCTAGGCCTTGTGTTAAGTACTGTAAATTATCTAATTCGATCCTCTTGACATCCCTTTTGAGGTAGATATTATTGTGCCAATTTTCATAAATGAAAAAACTGATTGAGAGGTGAAGTAACTTGCCCAAGGTTATATAGCTATTGAATATTATTATAGAACTAGAGTTCAAACCCAGTTCTGAAAAGTTAACAAGGTTCATGCTCTTTCCACAACCCCAGCATTTCCCAAACAGTGCAATCCAGAACATTAAGTCAACAAGAGATAGGTATTTCTTTAAAAAGCTTCTATAACCAAATAAGTTTGGGAAATGCTGCATTTCATATCCCCTTTTTGAAGAGTCACATTTCCAAGAGTATATTAAAGGATATGAGAAATCTTCAATGAAGAAATCTGTTTTTCTTTAACCATATGTTTCCCAAACTCTTTTTTGACCAAGGAGCCCCATTTCCAATAACATCCATTGATGTCATACAGGACCCTGGTGCTCTCTAGAACACAGTGTGAAAAACACTGCATGATCTCCCATTCATCTTTCTGATTATCTTCAGAGATTGTTACCCTTAGGCCTGGCTTTCTCCATCCTAACCACTAAAGCGACCAAAGACTAAGTGTTGCAGAATACTTATTTAGCAAAGACACATGCTTATGACTTTGGGAACATATTTGGTAACATGAAGAAACCTATACTTCATGAAACTTTGTTTTTTTTTTTTTTTTTTGTTTTTTTTGAGATGGAGTCTCGCTCTGTCGCCCAGGCTGGAGTGCAGTGGCGCAGTCTCGGCTCACTGCAAGCTCCGCCTCCCGGGTTCACGCCATTCTCCTGCCTCAGCCTCTCCGAGTAGCTGGGACTACAGGCGCCCGCCACCACGCCCGGCTAATTTTTTGTATTTTTAGTAGAGACGGGGTTTCACTGTGGTCTCGATCTCCTGACCTCGTGATCCGCCCGCCTCGGCCTCCCAAAGTGCTGGGATTACAAGCGTAAGCCACCGCGCCCGGCCTTCTTAAAGTAACTCTTAACACAACAGTGGAACCTGAGCAGGCTAACCCATCCTCTTCCCCACACCAGTGGGTAGCAGGCACTTCTCTTGCACCAGCAGTGCCAGCTGGCCAGGTGCTTCCCAATCCTCTCTCCCCAGATGTAACCCTCCCCAACCCTCTCTCTAACCCTTTACCTAGCAACAGAAGATAATCCAGGCCAGGCATCTGCCACCAGACCTTTACCCAATGGCAGAAGGCAACACAGGCCTTGGTGCCTCCTGGCCTCCAAGGAGTGGCAAAAAATGACAGAAAATGATCTCCGGCTAGGAGACTTCTGAACCTCCACCTAGTGGCAAAGACTCATACAGAATCTGTATCTGCTGTCCCTCTACCCAGCAGAAGAAGGGAGCCCAATTAGGTAATTTCTTCCTCTGCAGGCACTAGCAGAGATGGAGTGGAAAGCCCACAAGCTCTGGGTGGTTGGAGAATAGTCAAGAGAAAATCTTCTCTGTCCCGCAGGTCTAGTATTCCTGACCTTCTAGTAGTGAAACTGGATGGCCCATGGAAGCACCTTCTGTTCCCATAGGTAACACCAGTAGGAGTCAAGCAGGAGCTCAAGTAGAGCCAGAGCATGAAGCAGACCAGAATAGAGGCATTGCAAGGGCTTAGAAAACAAAATTGCCATTGGAATTACAGCCCACAGAAGTAGGCCAGAGCTGACACACTGTACTTAAAAAGTGCTTAAATAGAAGATGTAAGTAGGGTCAAAAATCTCCTAACATAATATTAAAAATGTCCAGAATACAATAAAAAAATCACACATCATAATGAGAACCAGGAGTAATAATGTGAATCAAAAAATCAATTGATATAATACAGGGATGAATCAGATTTTTGAGCTATTTGACAGAAGTTTTAAAATAGACATCAAAAACTGCTTCAATAATTATGAATTCCCTTGAAACTAATGAACAAATACAAAACAAAAAAATAGAAGTTAAAAAAATAAAAATGGAAATTATACAGCTAAAATTTAAAATGACCAAAATAAACCAACTTGCTAAATGGGCTCAAATATAGAGTGGAGATGACAAAATATAGAAACAACAAACTCAAAGACAGATGAATATAGTTTACTCAATCTGAAGAACAGAGAAAAATGGACTGACCATTGGGACCCAAGGAGCAACAGGGTAATAAGTTCTCCTGGTTTTCTTTTTGCCTCATAAATCCCAGACTTGGAAATGAAGAAGCTAGCAACCTAGAAATGCCAACAAGGACAGAAAAAAAAAAAGCCCTAGCAAAATCCTGCTCTCTTGAGCCAAAGGACCAAAAAAGGAGCAACCCAGCATGAGAGAAAACTTTTCGATAATATCCGCTTTAGTCAAACACTACAGAAAAAAAACCTGTGGCCCCACCCCATTCACACAAACAACCAACAAAAGCCAAGTGGGAAGCCTAGAATTCCACCTTCTTGAGGCTGTAACAAGGTACCCTGCTGATGTGGTATCAGAGAAGGCCAAGAAGAGAGCTGACACTTTCATCCCCCCGGCAGATAACTATAGACTCTGGCAGTTGGAACTGGTCTAGGTACTGATAGCTAGTTACAGGTAGCTAGAACTCCTACCCAAATCTAGCAGTAATGAGAAGCTCTTTATCCTTCAGGTGTCAGAGGAGACCAAGTGTGGGACCTACACTTCTACTTCTACCAGGCAGTAATGAGGTGGCAACCCCTCTACGCCTACCAGACAGTGTCACAAAAAGCTTTAACTAAAGTGGATTTAAATAAGATCGAGAACATTAAAACAAAATAGAAAAATGTTAAGGTTTCAATAAAAAGTTACCCATCATACTAAGAACCAAGAATATGTCAAACTGAATGAAAAAAAGATAATCAGTAGAAGCCAACAGCCAACAGTGAGATGACAGAGATGATAGAATTATATGACAAATATTTTTAAAGTAGCCATCATAAGAATGCTTCAATGAATAACTATGAACACACAAAAAATGAAAAAAAAAATAGAAAGCCTAACCTCTGTCTCTCTCCCCTCCTTTTAGACACTGATGATACGAATACTGGATCTTTTTTTATTGTCCCATGGGTTCCCTGAGGCTCTGATCTTTTTTTTCCTGTTGTTCAGATAAAGTAATTGTATTCATCTGTCCTCAAGTTTATGGATTCTGTTTTCTGTTATCTCCACGGTGCTACTGAGCTCATTTGCCAACTTTTAAAATTGTAGTTATTGTAATTTTCAGTTCTATAATTTCTATTTGCTTATTTTTATAACTTCTATTTCTTTGCTGAGATTATATATATATTTCTATGTTTCAGGAGGATTTGTAATTGCTTGTTAGATAATTTTTATTATGGATTTTACTACAGATGTTTTACAATTGTCAGATAAAATCTGATTTATCTTGGTGTTGGTGTCCATTGGATTGTCTTTTCTGATTAGTGAGTTTCAACTTTAATCTTGAAATTTTGGATATTATTATATATTATGAAACTCTGGATTCTATTTAATCTTTTTAAAGCAGGAAACCCCTATATGAGGTATAATGTGAGGGTCAAGTATGTTCAGCTTCTTGATGTGTCCTGCTGAGATGACCCTGGCAACAAAGTGGGGCACTGACTCACACTTTCCTGTTGCGAATGGGTGGAGTGAAAGTTCGGCTACCCCCGTTGGCCTCACTGACACTATCCCAGTGAAAGTGGGGCAATGACTGACAAGGCTTCTGGATTTTGTTGCCTCTGAATGGAGGTGTAAGGTCAGCTCCCTGCCAGGCCCTGCTGGCATCAGGGGATGGGAGGGGGAGAAGCAGATTGCCAATTAGCTTTACCTTTCACCATCTTGTTAAGCCTCACTGATGCTGATTGGAGGTGGTGGTTCAGTTCCTCACTGGGCCTTGCTGACATCAGGGCAGTGGGAATAGGAGTGCTGACTAGCCTTGCTTCATGCTGCCTCTTTCAGTCTCATTACTGTCAGGTGGGTGTGGGGGTTCAGCTTTCCACCAGGCCTCCCTAGCACCAGGGGCTGAGGGAAAAGTAGAGTCCTTATTTTTTTATTTTATTTTAAATTAAACAATTTCTTTTTCTTTTTGAGATGGAGTCTCGCTCTCTTGCCCAGGCTGGAGTGCAGTGGCGTGATATTGGCTCACTGCAACCGCCACCTCCCGGATTCAAGCGATTCTCCTGCCTCAGCCTCCTGAGCAGCTGGGATTACAGGTGCCTGCCACCATGCCTGGCTAACTTTTGCATTTTTAGTAGAGATGGGGTTTCACCATGTGGGCCGGGCTGGTCTCGAACTCCTGACTTCAGGTGATCCACCCGCCTCGGCCTCCCAAAGTGCTGGGATTACAGGCGTGAGCCACCGCGACTGGCCCTTACCAGTCTTTAAATTTTTTTTTATTTTTAATTTTTGTGGGTACATAGTAGGTGTATATATTTATGGGGTACATGAGGTACTTCGATACAGGCATGCAATGTGAAACAATCATGTCATGGAACATGGCGTATCCATCCCCTCAGGCATTTATCCTTTGTGTTACAATCCACTTATACTCTTTTGGTTATTTAAAAATGTACAGTTAAATTATTATTGACTATAGTCCCTCTGTTGTATGATTAAATACTAGGTCTTATTCTTCTAACTATTTTTTGTACCCATTAACCATCCCCACTCCCCTCTCAGCCCTTCATTATCCTTCCCAGCCTCTGGTAACCATCCTTCTACTCTCTATCTCCATTAGTTCAACTGTCTGGATTTTTAGCTCCCACAAATAAGTGAGGACATGTGAAGTTTGTCTTTCTGTGCCTGGCTTAATTCACTTAACATAATGAGCTTACTAGTCTTGACATGCAATTCCTTGTTCAGTCTTTTTGATGCTAGGTAGGGGTGGAAGCTCAACCTCTTACCCCCATTGGGCAGCAATGACATGAGATGGTGGGGGGTTAAATCTAAAGGCAATTAGCCCTACCTTATACTGAGCCATTAATTCTCCTTGCTGCTTGGTGGGTGTGGTGGCTTAGGTTGCCACCGGACTGGGTTGACACTACTCTGGCAGGAGAATAGGAGCACCATCTGCTTCTGACAGATGGGGGAGAGACGATGAGCTGTCTGCTCAGTCCTGCCAACAATGCTCTAGTAGTGGATTAAGAGCAAGCTGTCTGCTTTTGTGGGGGGAAGAAATGGAATAGAATCTTAACTTCTGGGTAGGTCCCACTGAAACTGTAGGCTGGTGGGGAGGGTAAAACTTTTTCCGTTATTGTTACACTGGAGTATGAAAAGTATGGTCAAAAAGTTTTCTGCTGTAAAGTGACCCTTTACCTCTTTTTTTCTGGATACAGGAAACAGGCTTTTCTTAGAGCGTTTTTTTGTCTGTGCTTAGTGGCAGTTATGAATTGGAGGCTTCTGTAGTGCCCTGTCTGGGATATGTGAGAGAGGCAAAAAGGAAACCCAGGGAGCCCACCACTGGTTCTTCAAGTTCCAAGGCAGTCTTCATTTTTCTTTCCACCACTCAGTCTTGTATGTTGTGTTATATCCAGGGTATTTTAGTTGTAAGAGGGAGGACATAGAAGGAATGGGGTTTCTCCACCTTGGTGGAAATGGAAGTCACTCTGTTTTATTTTTAAGAAAAAAAAATCAGCAGAGCACACAATATCCTCAAAAGTGAATTTCTGGATAGCTAACAGGATTTCTGACAGTAGCAATAATTTAGGGAATAAACTATAGTAAAAGAGAGTCTAAGGAAACTTGAAGAGATGGAGATTTAGTAGGCTTATGGAAAGGCATGCAAGATGCCTTTCCCAATTTCACTGGAAATGTGTGGAATGTTAAACCAATCACTCTTGGTACGGTCCAAGTTCTCTTTCTATGCAATGCTCCTTTGTGGGTTTGTAAAGCCCTTTGTGTTTCTTGGGGGGAAAGATGTAAGTGGCAGGGAAACTTTGCTCCTTGTGCCTAAAACAAGATTTGACATTCACAGTTACTGTAAAGTAGAAGTAAGACTGGTGGGAGTAGGGTACCCTGGAGGTTGCAATAGCAGCTGCTCTAAGTCTCAAAAGTAACGGCAGCAACATTTTCCCCACACGCACACTCTCAACTGTAAGTATTAGTGACTTTTACTTGTTGGGATTCTTAGTGTAAAGAATACAATTTTAAATTCATGGTTTCAGCAGAGAGGCCCCATGTCTCCACTTGACGACTCCTATCTTAGATGCCATTTTCTGGTCCTTAAACGCCCCCTTCCCCTCTCCTCAAACCACTATGCTTCAGATGCTGCTGCATTACTAACACCAGGCTGATCGTAACAGTGGATACTACAAGGAAAAAAGCAAGTATCTGACCATGCTAAGTCATTTGGAGGCAGTGCAGTTGAAAGAACTTTGGAGTCAAAAAGACTTTGGTTCAGTCTCTGCATTTGCCACTCACTAGTTGTGTGGCTTTAGGCAAATTACCTAATCTTTCTGAGCCATAGTTTTCTTGTCTATAAAATGAGAATAATAATATTAACTTCACAAGATTGTTATGAGAATTCAATGACGTAAAGCACATAAAGTGAGGGTACAAAGTTGGTATTCAATAAGTCTGAAAAAGCTTCTAGAAAATGTGACTGACTTCTAACAATTATATCTGTATTCAACTAATGTTTCTCACACGTGACCATGTAGTGGCTGTTTCCTGCTTCTTGCATGCCTTCAATTTAACCCCGTTACTTATGTGTGTTACAGCTTATGGGCCAAAGAGCCATCATTCACTTGGAACAGAAAAAGAATGATATTGTCATCTCATCTTGATATTATAATTACTTACTATCTCTAAACCCAGAATAGAAGCCCAAGATGCTAAAAGTGAGAAAAAAACAAAAAATAAAAAAGTTTGCAATGCAAACTAAACATTTCCTGCTCAATTCTCTTCTATTCTACAGTACAGGTTTGTTTCTATAGTATGAGATTGCTTTTGTGGTATAGGAGTATAGAAATAGTACTCAAACTTTCAGTCCTACCATAGTGATACTGTATACCACTGGCAATAATGTCCAAGGTCCCATCCTACTGACATAAAAGGATCTAGTCATAAAGAGAGATGAACCCCACTGAGACAGCAGTTTGGGGTTGGGTCTATGTCTTTACTAGGATTCTAAACTTTCACTTTGAGTTCATGTCCTTTGTAGGGATATGGATGAAATTGGAAAACATCATTCTCAGTAAACTATCGCAAGGACAAAAAACCAAACACCACATGTTCTCACTCATAGGTGGGAATTGAACAATGAGAACTCATGGACACAGGAAGGGGAACATCGCACTCCGGGGACTGTTGTGGGGTGGGGGGAGGGGGGAGGGACAGCATTAGGAGATATACCTAATGCTAAATGACGAGTTAATGGGTGCAGGAAATCAACATGGCACATGGATACATATGTAACAAACCTGCACATTGTGCACATGTACCCTAAAACCTAAAGTATAATAATAAAAAGAAAAAAAAACCAAAAAAAAAAAAAAAGAAAGAAAAAAATAATAGTAACAATAATAACTATAACAATAATAGCTATCAGGTTTGAACCTTTATTATATTTCAGGCATCCACCCACTTACTTTTTATAAATTAATTTCTATTCTCACAAATTCATGAGATTTGTGTTATTTTTAAATATTGTGTGTGAATGAGGAGACTGAAACTTAGAGAAACTAAACATTACAAGTCTCATGGACAATTACACAAATAAGAAGGATGGGGCTGGGGTTTAAGGCAAGGCTTTCTGATTTGGAATCCCATGCTCTTAATCATATATAGCATATACCCTCTCTTCATACTAGGAGACCTAGAGAGACCTGTCTGAGTGTGTTGCAGCAGAGTTTGGATGCATAGCTACTTAAATTTCTTTTTCAGATAGATCAACTTTCTTTTTCAGATTCATTATTTTTCTGATTTTTTTCTTGGCTAATTTTTGTTATTTGTCTGAGTGTAACATTTCTATTAATTTTAGTGAGTTACATGAGATCAAAAAGGGGATAATCTGATTGAGTGTACTAAGACTTTAAATTGCATCCACTTCTATCATTAGGCATCACTAGAAAATTAAAATTTCCCAGAAACTCTCTCTCTAATGAACAGGCAGACTCTTTATTGCTTAGAATCATCATACTGTTATCAACTGAGCACTCTGAAAGCTGAATGTGTTAATATATCAGCTCTATTCTGTACCAGCTTAAATTTTGTGTGGTGATTATTTTATTAAAAATATTCTATGATAAAAAAATTTGGACAGAACACAGGATTTAACTAAAACAAAATGAGCTCCTTGTCATACCAGTTTTCTCTTTTGCCTTCAGCAACATGTAGTATGTTTTCTCAAATTTCACCAGTGAAAACATATTTCTTGTTTTCCTTGTTAGGTATTTTGTTGTTTTTCTTGTTGTTGTTTTTGTAGTATTATTTGCTATTTTATATCTGGTCCACATGTAATTTCTTGAATTTACTAGACTTTAAGTTTTTCAAGGCATGAAGATTGTGGCTAGCTGTGTACAATGTAAAGGGTATAAAGTATAAAGAAATACTCAGAATTGTTTACCATATTTACCTTTCTTGTCACATGATAAAAACGAGTAGTAGTTAGAGACCTTTGAAGTGTAAAGGGTGTTCCCTCCATTTGGGTCACTTTGGACGTGACATCATCGTTATCCATTTCCACAGTGCCAAGGTAGTGTCTGGCCATCTCTGTGTAATTAATGCTAACAATTAATGAAAAATATAGTTTTTAGTGTACATACTCATTACCTAATTATACTCAGTCAGGCATTTTCCTGTCTTATATTACTTCTTGCTTTTTGTGTATTAGTTTGTTGACTTCCCAAATAAAGTAACATCTTTGAAAACAGAAAAAAAAAAATTCCTTTAAGCTTTTCTACCAAGAGACAGTAAAGTGAGCAGATGCCCCACAACCCCAGTGGAATGCTTGTGTCTAGAAAAAGCTTCCAGCCAAGTAGCTCTACAGAAAGCCCAGCCTGCCCAAGGCTCAGGCAAGAAAAGGTCAACACAGATACTGAAGGCATCAAAAAGACAAAATGAACACCTGCCCAGATGGGCAAAATAAGACAAGGAAGATTTTATTTTTGTTCTTATCTTTCCGCACTACCTGTAACTCTACTCAAGTTATTTAACATATCTGAGGTTATTGTCTGTGTCTATATGTAAAATGAAAATAACTTCCACTTCATGTGCAGAGATGATGGGAGGATTAGAGTGCCTACCATAGTGCCTGGAACATAGTAGGAACGTAATCAATGATAATTTTTTAGAATATAGCTTGAGATCTTTATTATAGCACTTGGCTTATTTAGTCTAGAATAAGTAAATCAGATGTTAAATAGTTTTTATAAAATCATTTTAACTGCTCAAAATTAATATAATTTCATGGCTGAGAGGAATCTTAGAGGTCATCTAAGATTTTTTAAATGTAAAAGTATTATTCTGGCACATTGTTATAGTAATCAGCTCTGATGAATTCTTTTGCTACAGTATTCTGTAACTAAGCTATTCAGAAAAAGCACAGGTTTCCAGGGCCTAACAGCCAACATCATAGCTAAGTGTTACAGAATACTTACTATAGTAGATCTCTGTAGGCAAAATGCAGTCAGTTATTGGAGAGACCATGTACAGGTTAGTTTGATGTTAAGGCACAGACATACCTATATGATATAGTCTCACTCCATTTCTGCCAACTGTAAGATGGGAAGGAAAGTCTTTACAGGAGGGTGAGGGAGAAGAAATATTGACTCCTTGTCACCCAGATTAGACCATACCATTCTGCAGAGAGTCAAATATGAGAGAAACTAAGATGGCAAAGCTAGGCAGGCTACTGTGGTCAAAGAAGCTATAGAGCCCTGAAATCACAGTGAAATCACAGAGCCACTTGAGTAGTGACTGATATAAAATCTCAGTGAAAAACATACCCTGGCCTTTTCTAAGTTTTCTCAGTAAAAAAAAAAACGATCCTGGACTTTTCTAAGTTATAATAGCAACACTAAAAAATAGAAAATAGAAACACTAAAAAATGAGAAATGTAAGTGATAAAAGAAAAAATAGATGAATTGAACTTTATCAAAATTAAAAACTCTGTGCTGCAAATGAAACCAACAATAAAGTGAAAATGCTACCACAGAATGAGAGAAAACATTGGCAAAGAATATATCTTATAAGAGATGGGATCCAGAATATATAAATAACTTAATAATAAAAAGACAAATAATCTGCTTGAAGACTAGGAAAAATATGTAAATAGACATTTCTCTAAAGAAAATATATAAATTGGGGGGTGGAGCCAAGATGGCTGAATAGGAACAGCTCCGGTCTACAGCTCCCAGCGTGAGCGACACAGAAGGTGGGTGATTTCTGCATTTCCGTTTGAGGTACCAGGTTCATCTCACTAGGGAGTGCCAAACAGTGGGTGCAGAACAGTCGGTGCAGCGCACTGTGCGCGAGCCGAAGCAGGGTGAGGCATTGCCTCACTCGGGAAGCGCAGGGGTCAGGGAGTTGCCTTTCCTAGTCAAAGAAAGGGGTAACAGACGGCACCTGGAAAATCGGGTCAGTCCCACCCTAATACTGCGCTTTTCCAATGGGCTTGGAAAACGGCACACCAGGAGATTGTGTCCCGCACCTGGCTCGGAGGGTCCTATGCCCACGGAGTCTCGCTGATTGCTAGCACAGCAGTCTGAGATCAAACTGCAAGGCGGCAGCGAGGCTGGGGGAGGGGCGCCCGCCATTGCCCAGGCTTGCTTAGGTAAACAAAGCAGCCAGGAAGCTCAAACTGGGTGGAGCCCACCACAGCTCAAGGAGGCCTGCCTGCCTCTGTAGGCTCCACCGCTGGGGGCAGGGCACAGACAAACAAAAAGTCAGCAGGAACCTCTGCAGATTTAAATGTCCCCGTCTGACAGCTTTGAAGAGAGTAGTGGTTCTCCCAGCATGCAGCTGGAGATCTGGGAACGGACAGACTGCCTCCTAAAGTGGGTCCCTGACCCCCGAGCAGCCTAACTGGGAGGCACCCTCCAGTAGGGACAGACTGACACCTCACTCGGCCAGGTACTCCTCTGAGACAAAACTTCCAGAGGAACTATCAGACAGCTGAATTTGTGGTCTCATGAAAATCCGCTGTTCTGCAGCCACCACTGCTGACACCCAGCCAAACAGCGTCTGGAGTGGACCTCTAGCAAACTCCAACAGACCTGCAGCTGAGGGTCCTGTCTGGTAGAAGGAAAACTAACAAACAGAAAGGACATCCACACCAAAAACCCATCTGTACATCACCAACATCAAAGAACAAAAGTAGATAAAACCACAAAGATGGGGAAAAAACA
>NW_026652282.1:57294778-57336516 GCF_009828535.3 Hylobates moloch | reverse complement strand
TGGCACATATACACCATGGAATACTATGCAGCCATAAAAAATGATGAGTTCATGTCCTTTGTAGGGACATGGATGAAACTGGAAAACATCATTCTCAGTAAACTATCGCAAGGACAAAAAACCAAACACTGCATGTTCTCACTCATAGGTGGGAACTGAACAATGAGAACTCATGGACACAGGAAGGGGAACATCACACTCCGGGGACTGTTGTGGGGTGCAGGGAGCGGGGAGGGACAGCATTAGGAGATATACCTAATGCTAAATGATGAGTTAATGGGTGCAGCAAACCAACATGGCACATGAATACATATGTAACGAACCTGCACATTGTGCACATGTACCCTAAAACCTAAAGTATAATAATAAAATAAAAGAAAAAGAAAATATACAAGTGGCCAATAATCACATGAAAAGATGCTTGACATCATCGTCATCAGGGAAATGTAAATGAAAACTACAATGAGATATCACTTCACACCCACTATGACATAATCAAAAAGATAAATAGTGACAAGTGTTGATGAGAATATAAACAAATTAGAACACTTATCTGCTACTGGTGGGATTATGAAATGATGTAGCTGCTTTGGAAAACAGTCTGGTATTTCCTTAAAAAGCTGAACACAAAGTTAACATTTGGCCCAGCAATTCCACTTCTAGGTACATAGCTAAGATAAATAAAAACATATTTCCATAAAAATGTTGTACTTGAATGTTCACATTAGCATTATTCATAATATCCCAAAGCAGGAACAACCTGTGTTCATCAACTGATGAGTGGATAAAATATAGTATATTCATAAACGGAATACGATTCATCCACAAAAAGGAATGAAGTACTGTATATGCTATAATGCAGAAGGACCTTGACTTACATGCTAAGGAAAGTAAGCCAGACACAAAGGGACAAATATTGTATGATTCCACTTATCTGAGGGAACTAGAATAGGTAGTCATAGATACAGAAAGTACAATAGAGGTGACCAGGGGCTGCAGGGAGCAGGGGCATGGGGATTTATTGTTTGATGGACACAGAGTTTCTTTTTGGAAGGATGAAAAAGTTCTGGAAATGTACAGTGGCAATGGTTGCACAACATTATGAATGTACTCAGTGCCACTGAATTGTATACTTAAAAATGGTTAAAATGGTAAATTTTATGTTATGTATATTTTACCATGATAAAAAAGGAATGAAGTATTGATATATGTTACAACCTGGATAAACCTTGAAAAAATTATGCTAAGAGAAAGAAGCCAGACACAAAATACCACGTAGTGTATGAATCCATTGATATAAAATATCCTGAATAGGCAAACTTATTGGATAGAAAGTAGATTGCTGGTTGCCTATGACTGGGAGAGGGAATAGGGGAATTGAGGGATAATAGCTAAAGGGTTTCTTTTTGAGGTGGTGAAATTGTTCTAGAATGAATTGTGGTGATGATTGCACAAGTCTGAGAACATTCTAAAAACCACTGAATTGTATATACTAAATGGGCGAAGTGTATGATATATGAATTATATCTCAAGAAAGCTGCTTTTTTTCTTTCTTTCTTTTTTTTTGAGACAGAGTCTCGCTCTGTCACCCAGGATGGAGTGCAGTGGTGCAACCTCAGCTCACTGCAACCTCCACCTTCCGGGTTCAAGCAATTCTTGTGCCTCAGCCACCCAAATAGCTGGAATTACAGATGTGTACCATCACACCCAGCTAATTTTTTTTTTTTTTTTTTTTTAGAGATGGAGTTTCACCACATTGGCCAGGCTGGTCTCGAACTCCTGAACTCAAGCAATCCTTCCACCTTGGTCTCCCAAAGTGCTGGAATTACAGGCGTGCCTCACTGGGCTGGGCCTGTTTTGTTATTTTAATAAAATATTGTCTTAATTTTTTAAAAGATAAAAGGGAGCTAATATAATTCTTTCAAATAAATCACATCTGTGTCTAAAAGCTGGCATTTTTGATGATACTGACAAAGGCCAAAGGACCTTGTGGCCAAATCCTCAAAGTACAAGGGATGCTAACAGGAAATGATTGGCCTTCTTGAATGTTGAAACTGCAAACGTAATGACATCCCACATATTTATATGGTATTTAGTTTACAAAACACTTTCTGATATATTTCTGATGCACTGATCTTGTCAATACCCTTGTGAGGTTATCAGGATCAGTGTTAGGTCATTTCCTTCCTCTGCCCAAAAAACTGAGCACGTAAGTCCCATAGCTAGTTAGTGTTTGAACTAGATCTGAATTCCAGATGTATTTCCAACTGAAAGATCTGTGTAATCTACTGTTCTGTTTAATAAATAAGATCACACAGTACTCCATAAACAGGACACATTTTTATATAGCAAAAGCAAACTAAAAATGTGAAAAATATATACATGGGCCATTAATATCCAAAACTCTTCCATGCTGTTCATTTGTGTTTCTAGCTCCAATTTATCTTTTTGTGTGATCTTTGAAGAAGTTTACTGTTATGTGAACTTAATGGTTTTAAATGAAAGCATGAATTTCATAAAATAAACCTAGGTAGGGTTTGGGGCAAATGGGTTCTAGGTAATAATTTTGTTAATAAGTATTTTCTGACCATGTAAATTTATATTACTTTGGAATTAGACCTAGACATGGTCTCTCACCTCAAGGAACTGCCAATCTAAGAGAAGGCAGAAGCAAGACAAATGAACATGTGACCAAGAAAGAAACAGACAAATACATTAGAATTGTGGCGTCAAGGGGTGCAGGCTAGAAGGAAAATGATAATGGACTTTAGAATAGATAGGATGGCTGAGAACAATGACTTAAAAAGTTTCAGAAAAGCCTTCGTTGGAATGCCTAGTTCAAGTCTGCCATTTCCCTGAAAAAGGAGAGGAAAGAGATTCTAATCAGAATAGCAGTAAAAGAGCAGGTTGTATTATTTTTCTCTCACAAGTCTCAACCAGTGCAGGAACGGGGGTAATATAGAGTATGATTTAAAAACTCATTGGTGTGTTTCCTAAGAATATGATGTTGAATGAAGGATTCATTTCATTGAATAGAAAAGAAGGAAAAATGTCAAACTGTTTGATGTCTGTTCCAAGAAATGTATCCAAAATCTTTGAACTTGTCAATCAATAATGTGAACAAAGAAAATAACTTCTGTAATTTCCATGACACTTAGTCCAAGGCTTGAAAAAATAGCTATTTCTATATTAATGATTTTTATAGGGCCTCAGGCAATTTGAAAAGAAAAGTTTCAAGATCTAGCACATAATCAAAATCTGACTTTTGGACCCCTTTTCCACCCCCTCCCCGTCACAGCTACCTCCATTGAATTTCTTCCTAAGAACAGAGAGAAACCTATAGAGAAATAGATCCATCTTGTTTTCTCCAAATCATTACACTCCCATCAGAAGCCTCGTTCATACCCACTGAGAGAAATGATCAGGTACTTTGTTGGAAATCAATACACTGAAATAGTGATTGTTAGTTCTGGTCTTACAATATCCCATTGGGTCTCTGATATTTTCCCAAGGGGTATTAGGAAATTCTCAAAACACTAATTTTAGTTCACTTCAGCTTTTAGTATAAACATATGCCAAATGGAACTTTTGGGGTGAGGAGAAGAGATTTGGCCAGGAAAAAACATCCGAACTCCAGCTAACGACAGAGGACTGTAACTCCAGAGGTGGGAACCACTACTTTAGTTCTCTGCTTGGCACAAACATTGAACCATGACCTTCCATTGCCTCTCTGGTATCAGAAAAAATGAGAAAGAATAGGGATAACTTTGATGTTCACATTCTAATACTTTAAAAACACATATACCTAGAAAATCTTCTTAATTCTTAACCGTGCCTATATCTGGGAGCTAAGATTGTGGTGTTACATTCCTTCTGTTACATCATAAATTTCTCTGATACTTAATTTTGTTCTAAAAGGAGCATGTATTACTTTTGTATTTATTAAAACTTTCAATTAAGGTTTCAGAAGCCCTGAAATAAAATAAATTAGAATTATTAAACCTAAAAAGACAAACTAAATAGCTTTAAGCCCGAAAACAGCTGGCTATACACATAAAGAGCAGAGCTCTAGAATTCTTATACCACCATGACACATTTCTATGTCTGATAGACACATAACGTGAGTCACAAATGTGAGCCACATAGGTAATTTAAAAATTTCTATTAACCATATTAAAAAGGTAAAAAGAATCAGGTGAAATTAATTTTTAATAGATTTTTATGTAACCCAATAAATCTAAACTATTTTAATTTCAGCATGTAATCAATATAGGTGTGTATTAATGAGATATTTTACATTGCCTTTTTGGTACTAAGTCTTTGAAATCTATTATGAAATCTATTTTACATTTGTAGCACATTCACATTGGTCTATATGTAGCCCACTTTTATTTATTTAGTTTTTTAAAAATTTCAACTTTTATTTTAGATTCAGGGAGTACATGTGCAGGTTTGTTATATGGGTATGTTGTGTGATGCTGAGGTTTGTAGTAAAATTGATTCCATCACCAGATAGTGAGCATAGTACCCAAAATGTAGTTTTTCAACCCTTGACCTCTCCCTCCCTCCTTCCCTCCCTCCACGTGTAGTCCCCAGTGTCTACTGTTGCCATCTTTATGTCCATATGTACCCAATGTTTAGCTCCCACTTATAAGTGAGAACATGTGGTATTTGGTTTTCTGTTTCTGTGTTAATTCGCTTAGGATAATGGCCTCCAGCTGTATCCATGTACCTGTAAAGGCCATACTTTTATTCTTTTTAATAGCTGTGTTATATTCCACGGTGTATATGAACCACATTTTCTTTATCCAATCTGCTGTTGATGTGCACCTAGGTTGATTCCATGTCTTTGCTATTGTGAAGAGTGCTGCCATGAACATATGAGTGCATACATCTTTTTGGTAGAATAGTTTATTTTCTTTTGGATATATACCCAGTAACGGGAATGTTGGGTCAAATGGTAGTTCTATTTTTAGTTCTTTGAGCAATCTCCAAACTGCTTTCCACAGTGGTTGAACTAGTTTACATTCCCACCAACAGTGCATAAGTGTTCCATTTTCTCCACAACCTCACTAGCATTTATTTTTTGACTTTTTAATAGAAGCCATTCTGACTGGTGTGAGATGGTTTCTCATTGTGATTTTGATTTGCATTTCTCTAATGATTAGTGATGTTGAACATTTTTTCATGTTTCTTGGCCACTTGTATATCTTCTTTTGAGAAGTGTCTGTTCATATCTTTTGCCCATTTTTTAAAGGGGGTTATTTGTTTTTGCTTGTTCAATTTGCTTGTTCTATGTTTGTATTAAATGTATTTAAGAATCAAGTCATCTCGGACCTGTAATAAAGACAAACTTAAGTTCCTTATAGATTCTGGATATCAGACCTTTGTCAGATGCATAGTTTGCAAATATTTCCTCCCATTCTGTAGGTCGTCTGTTTGCTCTGTTGATAATTTATTTTGCTGTGCAGAAGCTCTTTGGTTTAATTAGGTCCCACTTATTAATTTTTGTTTTTGTTACAATTGTTTTTGATAACTTAGTCATACATTCTTTCCCAAATCTGATGTCCAGAATGGTGTTTCCTCGGTTTTTGTTTAGGATCCTTATACTCTGAGGTCTTATATTCAAGTTTTTAATCAATCTTGAGTTAATTTTTGTGTATGGTGATGGGTAGGGGTCCAGTTTCATTCTTCTGCATATTTTATTATTTTGGACAGTCAGTTATCCCAGCACTATTATTGAACAGTGACTCCTTTCCCCATTGCTTTTTTTTGTATTTGTTTAGCTTTAATAAAATAATGTAATAAGCAGTTGTAAAAGAGTCACCCAAAACAAAAGCTAGGACTTTGTTAAAAACTTACATTCAACCATATGCTTCCTTCTCACTCTCATCTCCCTACAATTTACCCACTCAAGTAATCTTTTTTTTTCAAGTAATCTTTATCCTGAATCCTGTGTTCATTCATTTCCTCAATTTCCTTTTCGTATAATTATATCACGTTTATCTATATTCCTAATATATATGTATTTTTAAAGTTAGTTGTTTGTAACTTACAAAGGTTATTATGCTACATTTAATATTTTAGGACTTAGTTTTTTCAGTATTAAATTAGGTTTGCCTTTATTACAGGTCTGAGATGACTTGCTTCTTAAATACGTTTAATACAAACATAGTTTTTTCTTTTGTTGGCAAATTCAACACAGGGGATTTACTTTTTATAAGCTTAACATTATATTGATAAGATTCACTCATATTCATAAGTGTTGCTACAGTTCATTGGTTTGGTTGCTGTTTAATATTTCATTGTATGAATATATCATAGTTTATCCATACACTATTCTGTTGATGGGCATTCGGGTTGTTAGATTTTGCCACTGTATAAGTCTCCTGTTGTATATATGGAAGAGTGTCTTTTGAGAGAGACCTAGGAACTCACAATTCTCATTCAACTGGGACAACTAGTGAATGAGGGAGAAGGCAATGCAAGTTAGAGGGAGTTCCAGTATGGATCAGAACCAGTAGGAGGAGCAATGGGCAAGGAGTGGAGTTGCTTGTGAAGGCCCAAGAAACATTGTAAGTGGCAGCTGGTCCTAGTTTTACAATCTTTGTTTGCTCTATTGGACTGGACCATGTGGTGTTAGAGCTTGGAACAGTAGCAGTAGGTATAGCCAGGCCCTACTGCTGAAGGTTCCCATACAAATTTTGAGAATGCCAACACATCTGAGGTTGTAGTTCAGCCATCTAGAGAACTTGGGTCCTGTCTTCCCACAAGATCCTTGTCTTGTTTTTGGTGGTCAATCCCTTTCCTCTGCATTCCCTAAGCTGTCTTTCAGCACTGGGCTATGTGTGGGTATACACGGAAGGTATTGGGAAGGCAACAGAAGAGCTTGACTTTTGGTGTATATAAAAACATTCTCTGGGGGTGGGGGAAAAGATTGAAAACTCTAAAGTAAGTAAGGAGTTTTCTGTTTTTCTGTCCCAGACTGCATGCAAGTTCATAATTAAGAACAACCTCTAGGAGTTAGGGCTTAGCATAGCTAATTCTAATGGAAAAGAACATGAATCCGTGACTGTTAGTTGGATCAACTACAAGAGAATGATTTTGAAGGAAAAGGGGATGAGGAATTCATATAAGGTAAGGAAGGAGACAAAGCAATAGGTAGTTGGAAGGCCTAAACCAAGGGTATGGCAATGACAGAAAGGAGAATTACATGGGTGCATAAGCGGATATAGAACTCAGGTTTGCTCAGGGCTTTACATTTTCAAAATTGGTTTTTCAAATAACATTGTATTTAATCCCCATATCATCCCAGTGATGTATTACTGTTATTACCATTTTATAGGAACTGAGGCTGAGAGATCAAGAAGCATGTTCAAAGTTTCATAGAAAATAAGTGGCAGACTTACAACTTGAACCCAGGTCCTTAAATGCGAAACCAAAGTCCATTTTACTGCCCCAGTGACTGCAACTGTGGTATTGAAGTGTACTGCAAACATTTTGTTACTAACAAAGTCCTGAAGGTCACTAATAATTTACTTAAATAAAAACTGGAACAAATGTTCTTTCTATGATAGTGTCACTCTTATTCACATTCTGATAGGTTTTCTTGAGCAAGAAGAAAAGGGGGCCTAGTTACAGCCATCGTGCTAGAAAAATTACAGAACCCTAGGGGCCCCAGGGAGGGTGTTCTGCATGTGAATGTTATCTAAGCTCTGTATTATGCCAATAAATGGTGAAGAGTGCCACACTACACCTTAGCAATCAGAAAAATCGTAAAATTTGGGAGATGAAGGGGAGATAATAAATATGTGATGATAAATTACAATGTAATTTTGTTTCTTAACTTACGTTTAAATGTGAAAATGGAACATTATGTATATTACACAGTATAGCCCTTTGAGGAAGCCATTTGTGCACAGTATCATTACTGTGGTACAGGGATAGAACTGGAAAGGGCCTGAAGGTTGCTCCCTCATGAACAAATATTTATAACAACTTCTTCCCTTGATCTCCCAATAAGTTACCAATTAGTTGCCATTATATATATAACTCATTGTGGCTTCATAGACAACTGCACTGTCTACTGACCATCTCTTAAGCTCTTTCAAATATAGTTTTCTTTTTTGAAAGAAGGGTATGCTTTAGCATTGGGCCTGCAGCATGTTTTCCTTTCAATCTACAAATATTCATTAAGTACTTAACTGTTTGTTTGCATTATGCTAGTTGCCACACTGAGATAGAAGGAATCTCTAACCTCTTTTGGCTTGTTACCTAGCTGTGAAGATGCGAGAAGCACATGAAAAAGGCCTAGAAAATATAAGTATCTTAAGCATGCACGTGGAAGAATGTAAACTAAGATGAGCTATCTGGATAGAGGTTTATCAAGGCCTCTTAAAGGCTATGAAGCCTACAGCTGGATCTTGGAAGGATGAATAAGGATCAAAAGTGAGAAGATAAAAAGGCAGTCAAGGAGGGGGACTGGCTTGAGTCAAACAAGAGGCTGTAACCAGAAATGTCTGGTGGAAAAGATTACTTACTTTGTTGCTATGGTTGCCACCCCATGGCAATGTTGCATGATATACTAAACATAACCAGACCTTTGGTTTTCTCATACGCTCTTATTTCTTTGACATTCCCAAATTAATAAACTGTTTCAAACCATTTTTCTGTATTCAACTTTTATGATAAATAATACTTCACATTTGTACATCACTTTACAGTTTGCATAGCATTTGCAGAGACAGCAATTCATTTGACCTTTACAGCAATCAGTGAAATGACATGGAGGCCGACTAGCTCCAAATTAGAGGATGAGTGAGTGAGGGAGCTCAGGACTTCAACCCAGATCAGGTTTGGTCCAGTCTTCAACATTTACTTGTACAGTTTTGATCAATAATTTATATTCATAAATAATATTGTTAAGGTCTTACAGATTCTGATATATATTTGGCATCAGGAATTATTAAACTGTGTGCTGAGTCATTTTTACGTTTAGCATATTTGATTGTTATTCAATTCTTTAAAAATCCATATGAAATATTTTAGAATACATTATATAATCTTTAAGATGGCATTTATAGAGTTGGCTTGAACACTATACCTCAGATTTCTTTCTAATTACAATGCTATATAGTCCTCACCTAATAGAGTTATGCACAGTTTAATACCTTGCTTCCTTGGCTCCATATAAGGAGTTCCACAGAAATGAGTTTTCTGGGTAATTAAGGTCTACTTCGTTAACAGCAAACTTTGAAACCTAACAGAAATCTTTGTAAAGTGTTTTGAGACTTCCCTGTCTTATCACGCTAGATACAGCTGTCTATTGAGGACTAAGAATCACCATGAAGATCCCGTTCTGGGCCATATAGTGAGATGTTCAGTATATAGTGAAGTTTGGTCCCAATGTTGAGCAGCACTTTATGTTTTTCTAGGTGTTTTAACATTTATTATCCTTTTTGATCATCACAATCCTGTGAGATAAGCAGGATAACTTCTTTTCAACTACGAAATAGCTAAGAGATTAAGGTGCTTGAAAAAAAAAAGCATTCTCATTTATTCGACTTATAACCTGAGAAATAAATGGATTAGTACTATTCTCATTTTACAGTTGATACTAATAATTACCAATTATTGAGCACCTGTTATGTGCCTGCAATGGTTTAGGCATTTTACTTTATCTCTAGTCCTTATAAAGTCTTATCAAAGGAAGTATCATTACTATCATTATATAATGAGAAAGTTAGCTTGAGAGAGGTTACATGACTTGGCCAAGGCCACAAAGCTAAAAGTAGTATAGCTAGGATTTGTGTGATTTTAAATCCTATGCTCTTTCCTTACCCCAAACTGTCTCAGAGAGAAACTAAGGGTCAGAAACTTGATATCAACTGAATTTTTTTCTTTCTTTTTGAGACAGGTCATCACTTTGTTGCCCAAGTTCGAGTGCAGTGGTGCAGTCATAGCTCACTGAAACCTCAAACTCCTGGGCTCAAGTGATCCTCCTGCCTCAACCTCTCAAGTAGCTGGGACCACACATGTGCACCACCCAGCTTGGCTAATTTAAAAAAAATTTTTTTGAGATGGGGGTCTTGCTATGTTCCCAGGCTGGTCTCAAGTTCCTGGCCTCAAGAGATCCTCCTGCCTTGGTCTCCCAAAGTACTGGGAATACAGGTGTGAGCCACCACACCTGGCCTTGTTCTTTTTTCTTTCTTATGTGTGTATTTCATCCATGTACTAGAAGCTTTACTACACTAAATTTGGGCCTTGCTTCTGATAGCTTCTGGATTTTGCATACTATGCTACAGGGTGGGAAGAATGAATTAGACTCAAAACGCTGAAATGAAACTAACTTGAAAGTAACCTCTGAGATAAAATATGTGTACCGCAAATATGCCTTTCTCCTTTAAATAGGTTACAATGTAAACTTATTTTTAAAGAGTTTTGGAGATGATGTATAAAAATAACATAGTATACAAACCAATAACTTTATGACTCATGAAAAAAGTTTTTTTTGTGTAATCTGAAATGTAAAATTCCACTTTTGGAAGTATACAATTCATACTTTATAATCTGATCATTTCAACGCATTTATTTTTTAAAGAGATGAAATACATCTGAAATTCAAGGAGAGAATTAAATTGCTGTATTTACAATAGCTGAACATCCTCTCAGGAGATACTGTGAAGCTATCATGAGAAACACATTCTTTTTCCATTTCCTTTTAAAGAAATCATATTTCTAAGCAGATTAGGATCGAAACATAGCAAATTACCAAGTCAATCTTCTTCCCACTCTTCTGGCACAATGTAAGATAATGAGGTGCTGAATTTCATCTACACAGATGACACTACTAACTTTCTGGCAGCAGGCCAGGCCCACGACTTGTTTTGCTATAGGGAGAATAGATCTGCACAAAGACCTCTTCTTTCCAGTATACCATGTGACAAAGAGCATAGGTTGATTAGACCTCTGGCTCGCAGTATATAGAATTCAGTGTGACTAGACCCTAAACAAGTGACTTAATGCACCAGAGTACTAGGTTCATTAAAGGAACTACATGCTGGAAGCAGTGGTAAAATGCAGCCAAGATTCATAAGCCTACAGCAAAGCATCCTTGGTACTTCACCATTTCAAAAACAGCTCTCTCTACATTTGTGAACATGTTAATTACATAGGACTTATGTTCTCTAAGTCAGCTAAGAGTCTTACACAAGGAAGGTAGGATCAATCACTGCTTCTAAATTACATCAAGGTACTAAATGTATTTTGCTACCTTGCACCAGGGGATTGGTTAGCTTTGTACTTGCTGTTCCCTTTGTTAGAAATAGATTGTCTAGCTTTCTTCATCAAAGTCCCATTCACCTTCCAAAACATAATTGTCACCTAATTTGTCATATATGCATGCCTAGTATGTGCCAGCCATTATGCACTTCTCCTCAGAGATGTATTTAATGTATTTGGTTGACCATTCTGTGGTTCCCTCCTCTATGCTCCCATTGCAGTCTTATTATACCTCTATATAAGTACTTATCTATCACCTTTGTGAATTACTTGTAAGATTTTCTCTTTTCTGAAGGCTGTGGGCTTCCAGAGCTTAAAAAAAACCCATATTTTATGCATCTTTGTGTCCCTGGGTGTAATATAACACAGTGTCTTCCACATAATAGATGCTTAATGAATCTCTGCTATTCCTCTCTTCTCCTCCTCTCTTTTGTTTATATTTGCTGTTTTCTAATTCCTCATCTGGTTTCATCATGAACGCTTCTGCCCCAACTACTGTACTAAACCTGCTCTCACCAGTGTTGCCAACATCTTTCTTACTGAATAAGTCATCCTCTTTCCACTGGGCTTGTTGAATTGGTAAGATGTAAGTCTAGAGCTTCTAGTAGCTATTTTTGTCACCTCATAGCAAGAACCTACATGAAGAATGAGGCCAATACAAAGGAAAGCAGAGCTGAGAAAGTCCTGATGATATCATTTAAGCCCCAAGGTTAAGCCATGTTTTAAGCCAGCTTCATGAAGGACTTTGCAGTTAAATGAGGCAATAAATCCTCCCCCTCCTTCTTTTTTAAAATCTTAAGCCAATTTAGGCCAGCTATCTGTCACTTGTAACTGAGAGAGTCCTAATGTAGCTAATTATCTCCATATCTGTATTTTCAGACCAGCTATCTCTCTTGAGCTTCAGATGCATATCTCGGACTGCTTACAGGTTTCTCCTCCTTGAATTTCCCACTGGTACCTGAAACTCAACCTGTCCAAAACCACACATCTTCTTCCCCTGATCATTACATCAGTGACTAGTATAGTACCTTGCCAGAAACCTGGGTGGCTTCCTTGACTCTTCTTTTTCTCCCTTCAATCAAATCACCAAGTCCTATTTTTTCCACCTATGAACTCAATCTATCTACTTCTGTCTTTATTGCTGTTACTTTAATTCAGCCACTGTCATTCCTTTTGTGTATCATTACAGCAATCTCCTCCCTTCTTTGTCTTCATTATGCCCTTTCCCGTCCATTATTTTTTTTTTTTTTTTTTTTTTTTTTTTTTTTTTTTTTTTTTTTCTTTTTTATTATACTTTAGGGTTTTAGGGTACATGTGCACAATGTGACAATGTGCAGGTTTGTTACATATGTATCCATGTGCCATGTTGATTTCCTGCACCCATTAACTCGTCCTTTAGCATTAGGTGTATCTCCTAATGCTGTCCCTCCCCCCTCCCCCCACCCCACAACAGTCCCCGGAGTGTGATGTTCCCCTTCCTGTGTCCATGAGTTCTCATTGTTCAATTCCCACCTATGAGTGAGAACATGCGGTGTTTGGTTTTTTGTCCTTGCGATAGTATAAATTACAGTTACACATGTTATTGTAACAAATCAAACATATAGAACTACATAAAGAACCACTTAATAGTTATTCCCTTCCCATCCAACCCTCTTCCACCCAAGGTAATCGATATTCACTGTTTGATGCTTCCCCTTCCCACATCTGTTCCTATGTTTACATATATATATATATATATATATATATACACACACACCCCTATACATATTTATAAAATATTTTATATATGTTTACATATAAAATAAAAAATATATGTTAAAATCTTTCTCTATGAAAATGGGATCATATTATACACATTACTCTAAAACTTGCACTTTTAAACCTAGCAATAGAACATGGCTACTTCAGACCCCTACACAGAACTACATAGAACTCATTCCTTTTAATAGTAATAATATTACTATTATTATTACATTGAATAATAATATACATAATATTCAATAGTATGTTTACGTCATAGTTTATTTTACCATTTTCTTATTCATAGATATTAGAGTTATCCCTCCTTTTGGCAACAAAACAGTGATATAATAAATACCCTTTTATGTATGACCTATATACCAGAATTCTCACTTTTTTTTTTTGAGATGGAGTCTCACTCTTTCACCCAGTCTGCAGTGGTGCAATCTTGGCTCACTGCAACCTCCACCTCCTGTGTACAAGCAATTCTCCTGCCTCAGCCTCCCTAGTAGCTGGGATTACAGGCCATGCCACCACATCCGGCTAATTTTTGTATTTTTGGTAGAGACAGGGTTTCACCATGTTAGCCAGGCTGGTCTCGAACTCCTGACCTCAGGTGATCCACCTGCCTCGGCCTCCCAAAGTGTTGGGATTACAGGTGTGAGCCACTGCACCTGGCCGAATTCTTATTTTTGTAGGCTAGATTCCCAAGACAGTGAATGCTGGATCACAGGTATCCTAATGTTTAACTTTACTAGAGAGATTAAGATCCAAAATGGTTATAACAATTTACATTCTTTCCAGCAATATATGAGTTTTTCCACCTCCTAATTATAATAGGATGTTAATGTATTATAAAATTATTGCTAATGTATTTAGGTAATAAGTAGAAAATGGCATATCATGCCCATTTTATTTATTTTTATTTTTTTGAGAAACGGTCTTGTACTGTCAGCCAGGCTGGAGTGCAGAGGCTCAATCATAGCTCACTGCAGCCTTGAACTCATGGGCTCAAGCAATCCTCCCATCTTAGCCTCCCATGTGGCTGGGACTACAGGTGCATGCCACCACAATTCGCTAATAAAAAAAAATTTTGTAGAGATGCAGTCTCACTATGTTGTCCAGACTGGTTTCAAACTCCTGGCCTCAAGCCATCCTCTCACCTTGGCCTCCCAAAGTGCTGGGATTACAGGCATAAGCCACTGTGTCCAGACTATTTTTAAAATTAAATTTTATCTGTTTATTTTAAACTGGTAGAACATGCACATGTTCAACTAGTCAACTCCCTCCTAACCTCAGCCCCAAACACTCAGTTTTCTTCCTCAGAGCAACCATGATGACCAGTTACAGATTTATCATATTTAATGAGTTCCTAAATAATGGACATGTATTTCCAATTCTCTGCTATTATCAGTAGTATAGCAAAGAATATCTTCATTGATAAATGATTTCCAGTGTGTTAGTGTATCTATAAACAGAAGTGGAATTGCTGGATTACAGTATGTGTGTTTAGCATTTGAAGATATTTGCCACATAATCTATTCTTGACATTGATCCTGTACTTCCCCATTGCCTTTAGGATAGTTTCTAAATTCCATAAAATTGATTCCAAAGCCCTGCGTGATTTGACCCCTCTTGGCCAGCTCATTTATTATCATTTTCCCTTTAGATCTTTATACTACAACCTTACAAACTTCTTTCAGTTCCTTAAATGAGCCATGCTCCCTCTTTACTCTAAGCCTTCCAACATATATATTCTCTCTGCCTGGTGCACACTTCCCTCAAATCTTCATTTGGCTAACTATAGCATCCACCAGTTTGCAGCTTAGATGTTACACTTATTAGGAGACATTCCTTGTCCTCCCAAGTCTAGATCAGGTGACAGTGTGTCCCATAGCACCCTGTGCTTACCCCATTATATGGTCACTACACTGTACTGAAATCATCCACTGTGAGTTTGATTAGGGTAGGGTCTTATCTTGTTCACTACTGTGCCCTTAGTGTCTGGAAGGGTGATCAATAAACATTGATTTAACAACTAGTTTGGTACTTAATAAACATTTACTGAATGAATGAGTTTTTTAAAAAAGGAAGCTGTAGTAGTTCCTTATCTTTAGACTGAAGAGGTCCTACAGGTCAAGGAGTAGAATCTAGAGTAAGGCAGGGTTGTGTAAGTAATACACTACAGAGTCAACAGGTGCCTTCTGACCACACATCTATATCTGCCTGTGATATTTTGAGGAGCCATACAGAAGTGAGCTAGCAGTTCACCACTCAGCCAACAGATTAACCTTCTTAGCCTTCACTTCATGAAACCATTTGCATGCGCTTAATCCTTATTGAGCGTTCTCAGGGATGCTAATGAAAAGGCTCACTGATCATCCAAATTGAAACCCTTAGTATTTAATCATCTAGACATCATCTGATTGGCTAAAACTAGCCTAGCTATTATCATTATATTATAGAAGTCAGGAATAGTTAGTAACAAGTTATATCAGAGTTGGAAGGAAACAATTCAACCATCTATTCTAGTAGTTCAACATCTTTTCTTACCCTAATACATCTGAAGGATATGATATGCTCCCATCAGTAATAGTACCTTCCTCAGTATAGTTTTCTTAATGGGATGTGGAGTGGTCAGAATTCCCAGGAGTATGCGTGCTTCAAAAAGAACTCCTTATATGCTTTTGGATCTCTTACACTCCAGTTGAGAATCACTGATTCTAGTTTAACTCATTAGAAGAAACTAAGATCAGAGAAGTGAAGTAAGACTTTCCTAAGGTCATCCTGCTACTATAACTACTAATGGCAGAGCTGGAATTAGAATCTATATCTCCTGGCTTAGAGTTCACCAATTTCCCTAATATTGAGAAAAAAATAACTAGAAGGAACTTTAGAGAGACTGAGTAGACAGGAACGACCTTTAGAGAACATCAGGTCAGGTGGGACTGTGACCTCCTTTAGGCAAGTGAGATATTCCTCAAAGATGTCTTAACTTTATAAGCACTATTGTAGCGGGGCAGTGGGTGGGGAGGGCATGTTCACATTATACCTTTCCTGATTCTGTATTGCTCATATTTGTTATAATATATGTATCATTTTTGTAATTTAAAAAATCCCATAAATATTTCAAGCATCTTAATCTTTAACCTCTATACCCAATTCAATTTAGGCCTTACATACTAAGTACAGGAGTTTGGTAGCTATACCAATTACAGAACCTCGTACAATGTCTTACAAGTAGTTGGTATTCTAAAGGTGCTTGTTAACCAAGTGTTAGTGGTGATGGCCTGTTGAGATCATTTACTGCAGGGCTAGTTCCGTCAATGAAAATACAGTTTTAAAGGATATTTTGGAGTATGAGCAAGCTAAGATATTTTAGCTTACTTAATGTCTTATTTGATATAAAGCCACTCTCCAGAGTGTTCTGCTGTGGGCACTTAAGCTGTTGGCACCCACTACCAGCAGGCAACCTTGGGGATTCTACATCTGAAATCAACAATCCTCTTCGAGTCCACACACATGGTGAGCCTTCAAAAGCTTTACTTTTGTCTTGTGAACAAGCCCCTGAAACTCTATCGCTCTCAAAATGATTTTACTCTCTCATTTGATAATCCACAGTGATGGCTCACTGAAAGCAATAAATACAAGAGCAATACTAAAATGAGGGCAATTCTTAATTCTAGCTAACATTTGTACAGGCAGAAAGTCTGTTTTCTTTGACATCATAGACTCTCATGTTCATCTGTATCAATTTAATAGTAGCTATGCCCCATTCCATTATTATTTTTAAAAATTGAAGTACAAAGGATATATTTCAATCTTGTTTTTCCCTCTGTTCTTTTATAATAGTAGAAAAGAATACTAAGTTTTTTGATATATCCAAAAGTAAACTACAAGGAAGAGAAATTTCTAAGAGGTACTAACAAAAAGGATACATATATACAGCCAGCCAGCCAGAGTGAGATAGTGCCACAGAGCAATGTGCAGATGTGATCATTTGCTGTGATGAAGTAGGCCATAGTGTGAGGCTTGGAGTCTTCTTCCTATGGGCTTGGATAGCATGAGTGAGAACAAAAATGGGCAATTTGGCTGAGAGAGAGCATTTTTGAAGAAATTATAATTGTTGTCCATAAATTAGGGAATGTGAATGCCCCAAATGCCTGGCAGACCATATTAGTATGTTTGTTTTCCAGAGACAGCATAGTAATAGCACTTAATAATTTTTGAAGTATTCTTGCAGGCCAGGTGCAGTGGCTCGTGCCTGTGATCCCAGCACTTTGGGAGGCTGAGGCGTGAGGAACACTTGAGGTCAGGAGTTCGAGATCAGCCTGGCCAACAAGGTAAAACCCTGTCTCTACTAAAATATAAAAGTTAGCCACGTGTGGTGGTGGGTGCCTGTAATCCCAGCTACTTGGGAGGCTGAGGCAGGAGAATTGCTTGAACCCAGGAGGCGGAGATTGCAGTGAGCTGAGATCGTACCACTGCACTCCAGCCTGGGTGACAGAGCAAGATTCCCTCTCAAAAATAAAATAAAATAAAATAAAATAAAATAAAATAAAATAAAATAAAATAAAATAAAATGAGGTACTTTTGCAGACGTTAACACTTTTGATAAATACAACAACTCTGTGAGGTAAGCAGGGCTAATTATCCCTATTTTAAGGACAAGAAAACTGAAGCTTAGAAGTATGTGACTTCTCCAAGTTCACATGGCTGGTAAGGTGGCAGTGATATCAAGATTGGGATCAAGAAATTGCAGCTCAGTCTAGTACCTCTTCTGTTACACCATGCTGCACTTTTATTCTCTTACCAGGACAGAAACATGGAAGGCAGGCAGGTTTGGAGAGATATTAAGATTTTTATTAACTCCTGAAAATGCTCTTATCGGAAGAGAACAGATGTTTTTACAATAATATTTGTAAAATATGGAAACTACCTCCTTGGGAATTCTGGATTCATTTTACCTGATTCTAAGGCCTCATGACCTCCCAAATACACTCGACAGTTCATTCTAACTAGAAAATAAAGTTCTGTGGATTTCTGGAGTGCAGGGCAAGAGATGACCAAACAAGCCACCCGGAGCTATTATTACTTCAGAAACACATCACAAAGATAAGACGCAGCAGGAAATCCTGGCACAGATTTCTAGAACTGTTGTGACTCAACACCCACAATGAAGGTATCATACTTTCTTTGAAGAACAACCACCACCAAAGGCCTCACATAATTAGTACAAATAAACTTAAACGATCTGAAATACTTCTGGCCAACTCAAGTCAGTGAATTCAAGGAAGAAATGTAGTAAAGAAAACGAAATTCACTTCTTTTCTAAGAGTTGAAACTAACCGTGTGTTTGGGACTCCTGCTTAGCTAGACAATGCCTTCATTTATAAAGTAATCTGAATGGAGAAACTGAGATGAACCTAGTCATTCTTGAATGGTGAGTCAGAAAGATTGTATATACCCTGGATATTGCCACTGACTTTCTTTTTAAAAGGCAAGATAGACTATGTGTATGCTATGCCTCTAATCAACTAGTTTAATAGTCTGATGAAAACAGGAAAATAGGCTTCTGCAGCCTGATTTGTTCTTGGTGAACCTATGCAGCTCCTAAGGATCACTACATCCCTTCCTTTTCCAAGAGTTAATGAACTGTTTATTAAAATTTTTTTCTCCCACAGGGATTTGTGGAGATCATTAAGCTTAATATCTATAGTTCCTAGAAAGAAAGTCTAGGCTGGGTGCAGTGGCTTACCCCTGTAATCCCAGCACTTTGGGAGGCTGAGGCGGGCGGATCACTCAATGTCAGAAGTTTGAGACCAGCCTGGCCAACATAGTGAAACCCAGTCTCTACTAAAAATACAAAAATTAGCTGGGTGTTGTGGCGGGCACCTGTAAAAAAAATTTGTTAAATGATGAATGACCAAACAAATGAAGTAGGGTCTAGACTTTCTCTCTCTCTGTCTCTCTCTCTCTCTCTCTTTCTTTCTTTCTTTTGATGGAGTTTCACTCTGTTGCCTAGGCTGAAGTACAGTGGCACGATCTTGGCTCACTGCAACCTCTGCCTCTTGGGCTCAAGCAATTCTCCTACCTCAGCCTCCTGAGTAGCTGGGACTACAGGTGTGTGCCACAGTGCCCCGCTATTGTTTTTTTTTTTGTATTTTTGGTAGAGATGGGGTTTCACCATTTTGCCCAGGCTGGTCACGAACTTCTGCCATGTTCTTAACTCTTCAAGGTAAATGACTTGTTCTTTGACACTTGTGAGGCAAACCTGAGCTTAGATAGCTAAATTTTTATTATAACATATCAAGTAATTTGTGAATTTAGAATCAACACCTGATAAGAATTTTAAAAAAATCTCTTGGCATAGATATTTTTTTGGCCTTAACTTGCCGCACTATGATTTACCTATCCCATCCCACCGCTTATTCTGTTCAGAGCAGTTTCCAGTCTGACTCACTTCTTCAATGACAAGTCCTTTATTTGTACAAAAGAGAGTCATCTCATTTTCATGATACACAGTGATGTATAGTATAGACTTATATATCCACTTGGCTGTTTAATAGCTACCTCAAATTTAACAAGCCTAACTAAACTCTTTCCCCATATTCCTCTACACCGCTTCTCTCCTTTTCTCCTCCATCTCAGAAATGGCAATTCTACCTGTTTAGTTCCTTAAGTCCAAAACCCTGGGGTCATTGATGCCTCTTCTCTGTCTGTCATATATCCCTTATCTAATCAATCTGAAAAATCCTTCAGCCATTCCTTCAAAATCTCTCTAAAATCTGACCACTTCTCCCCACCCACACTGCTTCCATCCTGGTCTAAGCCACCGTCATCTCTTGCCTGGATTACTGTAATACTCTCCTAAAGATTCTTCCTGCTTGTATCCTTTCTTCCTGCACCTATTTTCAATATAGCAGCCAGAGGAATGCTGTTAAAACATACATCAGATCCTGTCATTCCTCTGCTCAAAATCCTCCAATGGTCCTCCATTTCATGCAGAATAAAAGCCAGAGTCCTTATCTTGGCCAACAAGGCTCTAGATTGGATTTTGCTTTCTGACCTCATCTCCTTCCCTCTTCCTCTTCTTACTTTGCTCCCAGCCACACTGATCTTTCTGGAACATACCAAACATTCTTCTGCTTCAGAGCCTTTGAATTTTCTGCTTCTTTTTTCCCCAGACATTTGCATAGCTCTTACTTCATTTCATTCAGGTTTCTTCCCAAATGTTCCCTTATCAGAGATACCTTCCTTGATCACCTTACAGCATACCCCATCACTCTGTCTCCCTGTTGCTTGGCTATATTTTTCTTCATACCACTTATCAAATTTAACCAACTTTATTTATTGTCTGTCTCTTTATGCTGGAAGTAAATCACTTTGAGGGCAACAGGAAATATTTATTGAGGGTCTACTAGATGCCAAGTCTGTTTCTAGGCAGTAGGGATATTAAAAAAAATCCTCATTGAATGTTTATTCAAGTACTATATAAACTGCTGTATTTGCTTAGTAAATATTTGATGAGTATATTGAATAAATATAGTATACACTCATCAGAGTAACAAGAATGGTTCAAAGGAAAAGGAGATTTGGATTGACTTACCACTCTTTAACTCATTGGAGCATCTGCCACATCTAAAGAAATGGTTCTACAGATCACCAGGTGAAAAGTTAGAAATCTAATAAAATTCAAGGACCCCCAGGCATTCTATACTCCTAACTCTAAGGGACTCTTGGATTCCTCCAAGCTATACTGATTAAAGAAAAAATGCCTGGATTGCATGAGAAACTTGGCATTGGCACCAAGAAACTAGAGTCTAGTGACTGACTAGAGTATCAGATCAGGAGGGAAGTAGATAAGAAGTACTAAAAATTAATAAGAGAGGCTTTGACCTTGACCAGAGAGAAAACTGTTTTGTATCAGGACAGAATAAACATTCTAAGGAAGATTGGTATCAGAGATGTTGGTAGCCGAATTTGGATAAAGCAGTTTTGGGGAAAGGAGGAAATTATCTTCTTTAAGAGAAAACTTGGGAGGTTAGATGAAGAGGTAAACATTAGAAGCCATTAGACTTTCCATTCAGAGAGGGAGGGAAGACCATGCCCACTATAGAAGGTGATATTGCTCTTACCACCTGTCTCCTCTCTTCCTTCGCAACCAGGGATTATGAAAAGTTTGATGGTTGTGGGAGTAGCCTCAGGGGAAAAGCCGAAGGTGGAGAGACTTACATGTATCAGAGGGTGAGATTATTAGGAGAGGAAAGGGACCATGCTTCTTAGCTCCCTGCTTCCACATAGCCAGAAGACTTCTGGGAAACTGGCTACAAGTAGTAGGTGGATAATGGGTAACTTTTACTTCATGGACTGCATTTCTTAGACTCTAAGAATGAATCTGCATAACTGCTCTAGAGAATGGCCCCACTGGTCCAGTGCTCCATTCAAAGGCTCAATGCTGCTGCCACCTCCACTGACTAGAAAACCCTATCTTACTGCTCTGGCTCTTTTTTTTTGTATTATTATGGGGTCCTTGTTCTGAGCTCTTTCTCAGATTTCAGCCAGTTATACTTCTTCTTGCCCCTACTGACAAAGTCCTGGCTCCATCTCTTTAATAGCTCCCCCCTTCTAAAACTGCTTCCATCATTGGCCCTTATTCACATCAACAAATGTCCGTTTAAAAATTTCATTTTCATCTGTATAAAGTCATATTGCTTTGTAATCCTCCAAACACATATTATTGGCAGATGTAGCCAGACACATGCTGTCTTTGAATCCAGATGCCTTTGCAGCAGCCCAGAGCTATGTATTCTACAAACCCCTGTGCCTAAAGGGGTAGCATTATGTCAATTGACAGAGTGATGCTGAAATATCAGAGCAATTCGAAGACCCTGCCCAGGAGCTAGCTCAACATTTTGTTATGCCCCACAGAATGCATTGCTAGTTAACTCAAAGCTATTACACCCAGAACAGGGATGGTTTCCATTGATACATCACTGCCTAGCTGAAGGGGCAGTCAACATTATCAACTTACATAACAATCACCAACAGTGTTCCAGATAGTAGGCTAGATTCTAGGCTTATACAAAGAGAAATGAAATCTCTTTTCACAAGAAACTTATAAACGAGTTCTAGAAGGTCTAGTTCAGATTTGGGCATGGTAGTGGATACCAACATTGATAAAATTATCATTGGAATTAACACATCATGTAAGTGCTAGCAGGGTACAACACTGTCAATTCCAAGAATAGGATCAAATCCTCCTGTTGACCTTAATAGGTGTGGGACATCTCCGGGAGAGATGAGGTCCTTATAGAGGGTGATTTTGAGAGATACAAATGCTATCATGGCTCTCAGACATACTGAGAAAGGACTGAAAGTATCTGGAGTTGGAGGAGGGAGGATCCTTGTATAGTTAGTTCTATGTTAAAGGACTGATTGGTAGGTTAGGCTGCAGAAATAGTCTATGACCTTGGGTCTGTGGACAGTATATAAGACGATGAAGCACACTTGAAAAGGTAGTGTTTTTTTTTTTTTTTTGAGATGGAGTCTCACTCTGCCACCCAGGCTGGAGTGCAGCGGCACAGTCTCAGCTCACTGCAACCTCTATCTCCCAGTTTCAAGCGATTCTCCTGCCTCAGCCTCCCAAGTAGCTGGGACTAGGCCCGGGTAATTTTTTTTTTTTTTTTTTTTTGTATTTTTAGTAGAGACAGGGTTTCACTATGTCGGCCAGGCTGGTTTTGAATTCCTCACCTCAAGTGATCTGCCTGCCTGGGCCTCCCAAAGTGCTATGATTACAGGTGTGAGCCACCATGCCCTACCGAGAAGGTAGTTCTTAAAAGGATACTTTTACTAACAAATAATTCAGAAGTGATAAAGGATCAACTGAGTAGACTTACCATCTGCTCCTTCATTGCTTTTGCTTCTTTTATTGCGGCGAACACGCCTATTTTCTTCTTCAGAGTATGGCTTTTCATCAGGGAAGAAGAAATTCAATAGGGCCATCTGTAAAAATTACAAGTACATTAGTCAAATGTTGACCCCACTCAGTTATAGCCAACATAAAAAACCAGATTTCCATAGACAGTCTACCTGTACCTTAAGTTTGATGTGTCTAAAGCCTGAGCCCATCTTCCCCTCCACTGTACAAACCATTTTATTTTTGATACCATTATTATTCCAATCATGTAGGCATGAAATTTTGGTTAATTTCTGAATCCCATTCCTTCCACCCTGAATATCTAATAAATAATCCATCAGGTCCCATTTCTTCATATATTTCTGGGATTCAGAGAGCCTAGCCACAAATTTCTAACTTCCCGCACATACTGAGGATGCTCACTCAGAATTTGAGTTGAACAGAAAATTGAACAGAAAACCTTGAATTTGGCTGGGAGCAGTGGCTCACGCCTGTAATCCCAGCACTTTGGGAGGCCGAGGTGGGCAGATCACCTGAGGTCAGGAGTTCGAAACCAGCCTGACCAACATGGTGAAACCCCATCTCTACTAAAAATCCAAAATTAGCCGGGTGTGGTGGTGGGGGGTGCCTGTAATCCCAGCTGCTGGGGAGGCTGAGGTAGGAGAATCGCCTGAACCTGGGAGGTGGAGGTTGCAGTGAGCTGAGGTCACACCACTGCACTCCAGCCTGGGCAACAAGAGCAAAACTCTGTAAAAAAAAAAAAAAAAAAAAAAAAAAAAAAAAAAAAAAAAAAAAAAAAAAAAAAAAAGAGAAAGAAAGAAAAAGAAAGAAAGAAAGAAAACCTTGAGTTTGCTGCTCCCCATTGGACTTCATTATTACACATTCATGATTTTGCCACATTGCTATTTATGATGTAATTTTGGTTTGTTCCCAAATGCTGTGCATCCAATACTGAGGTACCATTTATGTCAATGCTCTTCTGGGAGTTAGTCATGACAAAGCACACAATTATTTTCTCCTCTTCTGAGATTCCTGCAGCACTTGTGGTCTATAAGACTAATTTTGGTACCTGGTCCTCTACTGTCTTATAATGGTCTCTCATAATAATACAATATGTTTCATATGTGAATGGGTCTGACTTCACTAATAATCATAACTTAAATATATATTTGCTGAATCGAATCATAATCTTTTAGCATGAGTGCTTTATTGTGGTAAAACCATGTGCTTGAGGTAAACAGTAAACATGGTAGTAGGATTGAGTGATTCTAATGCCAACTCTGCCACTTACTAGCTGTATAACCTTGAACAAGTTACTTACGCTTTAGTTTCCTCATCAGTAAATAGGGATAATAATAGTACTTTGCAGATAAAACAGTTGTAGAGTTAGAACAGTACTTAGCATGTAGTATGCACTTAATAAATATTTGCTATTACTATTATTATGGAACTTAATCTTCAAAATAGAATGGTTAATTTGGGGCCTAAAATAGAACAAATGAATCTGCATTTTCATTCTATTATCAGTTCAAAAAATAAACAATTTCAGAGTCCTCATGTCTGCTCCATCTCTGATTAAGTGGAAAAAAATGGGTTGGACCCAAGAAAGCCCTAATATTCTACACAAACTTTCTTCAAAATTCTGTGATTTGCTCAATATCCTTAAGGTGTAGGATTAGCATCTTGAAGGATACATGAATGTATTAAATATAAAATTAATAAATCAATGTGTAGGTAATTTCCATCTTGTCAACAGGATTGCATTTCAAAATAAACTGCCATTTTTGTCAAAAATGGTTGAATATCAATCAACAATTTTACATGGTTCAACTGAGTAGTAGTTTTGAGTCACTTGATCGGAATGTAAAAATGCATTTTCTCATACAATCAACATAATAAAGTTTGGCTAGTTTTCCTGATAAGCCCACAGAAAGTTACTTAACTCACAATATAAATAAGCTAAGTACTAATAATAGTATAAAACTAAACTGCTGTTTACAATAAAATCTCAATCATTTGCAACTCTACAAGTCATCCTGGATAGAAGAGTTTTCTTGAAAACTTTGAGTGCTGAAACTTACTTCAGCTATGCAGCCATTAAAAAAGAACGAGATCATGTCCTTTGCAGCGACATAGATGGAGCTGGAGGCCATTATCCTTAGCAAACTAATTCAGGAACAGAAAACCAAATACGGCATGTTTTCACTTATAAGTGGGAGCTAAATGATGGGAACACATGGACACGTGGTGGGGACAAAACACACTGGAGCCTATTGAAGGGTGGAAGGTGGGAGGTTGGAGAGGATCAGGAAAAATAACAAATGGATACTAGGCTTAATACCTGGGTGATGAAATAATTTGTATAACAAATGCCCAAGATACACATTTACCTATGAAACAAACTTATACATCCTGCACATGTACCCCTGAACTTAAAATAAAAACTAAAAAAACCCCCCAAAACCCAGTAATAACAATATTTACTTCAGTGTTTGTGAATATTAAAGTATATGATAGGGCCTAGTATAATGCAATAAAAAAGAAATTAGTTTATGTGATTTAATTCAGGGCTTACTGAATATGTGGAGGACTATTTGCCTGTACATTAAATGACCTCAGTCCACTATGGGTTTGAGGGTTTTTTAATTATTACAATTACATTATAGAGCAATACATGCTTTGATGGAGAGGAGCTTCAAGCTCTCTGGGAGCAAGAGGGGAAGCATCTAACACAACCTGAAAGTGAACAAGTCGTCTTGGAGGAGGTGTGCTACCTCTGTGAGTCCTAAAGGATGTCAATGATTTAGTGATAAATGGAAAATGGAAAAGGAATTCCAGGAAAAAGGAGTGCTGTGCTTAAAGGTTCAGAGGAAAAAGAAAGAATAACAACTTTTGGAACTATAAGTAGCTTAGAATAAGTGCTAGGAGGTGAGAGGGAATGGTGAGAAATAAGCCAAGGAGTATTAAGTAAGAGCCAGATCATGTTGAGGAATTTAGACTTAGATCCTGCAGCAGGGGGATCTTCTGAAGGATTTTTTTCCCTTTTGAAATTTTTGTACCTTATAAAAATTTGATATATAATTTAGATACAATAAAATGCACAAATTTTAAGCATACAGGTTGAAGAGATTTGATAAATATACACGCTTTTGTAACTACCACCAAAATCAAGATAAATCAAGAATTCCATCACCCCCTAAAATTTTCTCTTGTGCCCTTCAGTCATTCTCCAGTGCCCTGACCCTGACACAACTACTGTTCTGATTTCTATCACAATAGCTAATTTTTCCTGTTCTAGATTAGAATCATCCATTATAATTTTTCATATGTATGAATGAATATGAATTTTCATTCAACATACTGTCAGTGAGATTCATTCATGTTGTTGCATGTATCACTAGTTCATTCCTTTTTAGTGCTGAGTAGCAGTATTTCACTGTATGGCTCTATCACATTGTTTCTATGAATTCTCCCGTTGATAGACATTTGGGTTGTTTCTAGTTTGGGGCTATTATAAATAAAGCTCATATGAACATTCATGTACAAGTCTTTGTGTAGACCTATGTTTTCATGTTTCTTGGGTAAACACCTAGGAGTAGAACCTCTGGGTTATATGGTATTTGTTGTAAGAAACTGCCAAACTATTTTCCAGAGTGACTGTACCATTTTAAATGCCCATCAACAACATAAAGGGTCCCAGTGCCCTGCATCTTCACCAACACTTGGTATTGTCAGTATTTTTAATCAATCCACCATTCTGGTGGATGTGAAGTACTGTTTCATTGTGATTGGTTTTTTGAGTGCTTAAACTTCTTTTTAATGTTATTTTATCTTTTATCTTGTCATCAACTATCAGATTTCACTTTACCTACCTGTAACATCTTTTCCAGTCCCTTCAGATTTGCTGCTTATAATCTGCTATAGGCTTGACATTTAGTTAAAACTAATTAGAGTCATGTACAAACAGAATAAACAGGCAATGAGTGTGGTTTTGAACGGCTTTTCCAATAAGTAAGATGCATATTTTCTAGTGGCTTAGAAGCCATTTGTTTACTGCTTGATTTCTGGCTGTGGTCTAGATCAGTGAATCTATCATATACCCAAGTTCTACAAGGGTAGGCTATTAAGCACAATGCTATTTCTAGGAAAAGATATTTTGAAATGCAGATGAAGAACCTCCCTGCCATTACCAACTACAATTCCAGAGATTCCCTCATACTCGTTGTGCTCTCTCATGGGCTCAGCTCCTATGGGAGTTCTGGCAGGGGCCCCAGCACCTTCCTGCGTCCTAGTGGTGGCAGTAGGAGAAGATACTCTTGTATTAACTGTTCTAAGGGTCTAATAGGAGCTTGTGAGAACTCAAGCCCCCAGAAGAGGAGAGATGAGGGAGAAACAAACTTCGCAGACAGCAGAAACAACTTCACCTTCCATGAGTAGTAAGAGTAGTTCAAAGTCCCTCAAGAGAGGTTGTTGATGAATATGGGACATTCATAAGTCAAGTGTTCATTAGAAGAGAACTGCCTGCCTGTATATGAAAATGCTTTGAACATAGTTACATGGTTTGGCTGTGTCCCCACTCAGATCTCATGATTAATTCCCATGTGTTGTGGGAGGGACCTGGTGGGAGGCAACTGAATCATGGGAGCAAGTCTTTCCCTGCTGTTCTTGTAATTAGTGAATAAGTTTCATGAGATCTGATGGCTTTAAAAAAAAGACTTCCCCTGCACAAGCTCTCTCTCTTTGCCTGCTGCCATCCATGTAAGATGTGACTTGCTCTTCCTTGCCTTCCCCCATGATTGTGAGGCTTCCCCAGCCATGTGGAACTGTAAGTCCAATTAAACTTCTTTCTTTTTTAAATTGCCCAGTCTTAGGTATGTCTTTATCAGCAGAATGAAAACGAACTAATACACATAGTTTCTATTTTTTCAATAAAAATAAGAAGAAAACAACCCAAAAACACTGCTTAAAATGAGAGACTCCCTATTCACGGGGCCCTTTTTTGCATCTCAGTTAGAGGTAGAAGGGAAAACTATCTTCTGTATAATGGTAAAGACAAAAATCAGTGGCTGCTCACACAAAATGTCTGGAATTCTAGCTTGAGTTTTGCATTCATTAGCATAGCCTCCAGAGGCAAGTTGCAGGATATGAATAAAACAGTTTTCTCTTTTAGAATATTGCTTTCCTATTGCACAAGGGAGGAAGCATCAGGAATGTTGGCCACAGCCAGGCATTTTGCTCAAGGGGAAAAGAAATCTAATTCTTTACACTTTATTAAGTGATTACACCCTTGTTTCCTATGGTAAAATTACATGGTAAACAGCACCTGCAGATTACAGGGATCTCAGCTGGAAACAATTCGTTAACAGTGAGACATGAGGGATACATCCATTATTGCTAGTGACTCTCCAGACACTTCTACAAACATATTTTTTATATATCTAAACCCACAAAATTATTTGGTACTTTTTTGGTACCATGACATAGAGTAAATTTAATTCATTTTCTATTTCATGGCTAATGTCCTTGATTTTACTAGATAATTCATAGAAAATTACTCATAAGCCTCTTTAGGGAAGGGATCACACATCCATTTTTGTATAGCTAGTGCCTAGCCCTGGGCCTGGCATATAATAGGCCCTAATAAATTTCACTCTCTTGAAAGAATAATTAGAGTATCTTTGTTCATGTTGTTATAATGAAATACCTGAGATTCGGTATCTTATAAAGAAGAGAAATTTATTTTCTCACAGTTCTGGGAGCTAGAAATTCCAAGATCAAGGTGCTAACAGGTTTGATTATGAAGTGGGGGCTACTCTCTGCTTCCAAGATGGCATCTTGTTGCTGCATCCTCCAGAGGGGAGAAACACTGTGTACTCACATGATGGAAGGCAGGAGGGCGAGAGAGCTGAATACTGCATAAAGCCTCTTTTAAAATGACCTTAATCCCATTCACAAGGTAGGAGCCATAATGGCTTAATTGCCTCTTAAAGGCCTCACCTCTTAATACCACCACATTGGCAACACCTACATTTTGGAGGGGACATACTTAAACCAGAGAGCGGACTATCACCAATCCATTCCTTAAAGCCAAGATTTTTTTTTTTTTTGACTCTAATTGGGCCTAGTTTTTGAGATCCATCATGGAGAGGTACACTAAGGATTCAATACACTACTGGCAGGAATCAAGTCAAAGGGATCCTAAGAATGAGAACCCTATAGGTCAGTGGTTCTCAAACTTCAGTGTACATCAGAATCACTAGGCATGAGTGTCAAAATGCAGAATCCCAGGCCTTACCCTTCCCAAATTTAAAGTCAGTCTGAGGTGGAACCCTAGAATCTGACTTTTCACCTTGCTCACTAGGGGATTCTGATGCACCCAATCCTTGAACTAAACTTTGAGAAACAGCTGTATTGTTCATTTATCAATCAGTTCATTACCTTTAGACTAAAAAAACAAAGTCCTCTTTTTTCTTCTGGGTAAAATAGGGGTCTTGCATAGCTAATGTTTTTCACCTTTTCTTCTATCATTCCCAGGAGTTAATGTATTTGTGAAATTGGTACTTCATGCCCCTCAAGAGGAGGCAGGTACATACTAGGCTCTGTAAAATCAGCAAATCATCTATTATTTTCCAAAATGATTTCTCTTTCACTGTTGTTGAATATAAAATCTATTTCTGTTATTGCAACCACTGCCATCACTATCATCATCCATGAGCTATCAGCTGGGACCTTCAAATAAATTAAACCATTTATGCCCTGAAACATTCAACAAAATCTCTGATTTCACTATAGCAAGATATAAGCATCCTGGCACCAATGAGTGAAATAGGGTTGTCTCATTGGTACATATCCATGATGGATATGTCATAGATATAAAATGATTACAAAAGATGGCATTGAATGCACTTTTAATCATAAGAACCCTTAACTCGACATGCTTTGATTACCAACAAAAGGTCTACAGAAGGTCATTCAGGGTGTTGTTGTCTGAATAAACATTGAGTACTTACCATATGGAAGGCACTGAACTAGAAACTATCTTTAATATACATAGACAAACAACATACAAATAATTTTGTGGTTTTTTGTAGCTGTGATAGCACTACACAATAGGAGGTAGTAAGGTTTCAAAAACAGTGTGACAACAACAGAAGCACAGTACGTGCTAGTTGCTGAACAGAGTGTGCCAACTCCTGGGAGTAAGCAAACAAGGACATTCAACATTGATCATAGCATCCCATGGGAGCTGTCACCAGTGGGTTGGGGGTGGTGGTGGCAGCAATCAGGCCAAATGCCAAATTAAACTGGCATCTTGGACATCTCTGATGTAAGTGCCAGGGATTGCCATGTCTTGTTGTAGACATGTCAGAGGATGACTGAAATTATGGAGTAAGGCTAAATGTGGAATCTAAACACAACCAACATTTTTTCATCACATAGAGCTAAAAGCAGTCACTGAATTCTGCTTCCTAGGCAGTTTGACTTAAAAATCACTGCCCAACAATGCAAGTAACTACAAAGTAGAAAGGAAAATAAAAAAAGTAGTTTTACTTGGGAAGATTACCATGGAATGGCACCAGTGTGAAATTGTACTACAGACCAGTTCAATCTCTGGCTTTTCTTAGATCCCATTTTGGGGCAGAACAGATCCCCTCACATTTATCAAATAATGCCTTATATATCAATTGTATTTTTTCTTCCCCCATAGGTAGTAAGCTCCTCAATGGCAGGTATATTTGTGGGTCCAGAACCAGTGTGGACTTGTCCTCTGGACAGGGTGAAATCTATTTAAGATGTATGTCAAGGAGAAAGATGAGTTATTAGAAACATAAAACTATCAATGCAAAGGGGGAAAATGGACCCCTGCCCTGACTTTTTGTTTCCTAGGTCTAGCTTGACTCCTAACATCCAGAACAGAGCTGAAAAACTAAAAGCTTACTGAACTGATCCTCATCAATGGAAAATATAAGTTGGGTCCAGCTTTTGTATGACTTTGAAATTTACACCCACCACAGATACCACATCTACTTGGTGAACTGTTTTATTGTCAGAGTCAGAGTCATGCTTAATGTAAAATGGTAAGAGGGGATGACTACTACTGGGATTCTGGAAGTCAGCTGGTCTATCAGCATTAAATCACTGTTCCTTGCTGACATGTGTAGAAATACAATGGCAGAAGGAAACCAAAGCATCTTTGGTATGGTGAGCTTTATGGCATAACCACAAGCAGGGGTGGCATAAGAAATACTCTAAAGGTGTATTAAAGAATAGCTCTAAATAATATAGCTGTGGGCTGCTGGGGAAAACAGCAGCAGAGACCAGCTTGGAATGCAACAATATGGAATTTTTGAACTTTTTGAGCAAAGGCTTTCAGCTGACCACAAGTCAAACACAGAAATACATACAGTGACAGGCTCTACAAGTAGCAGCTGCAGACACAAATAAAAAAAAATGGTTTGTATGTATGTCATATAGAAAGGACTTCTGGTTGAAGATTTAGTCTTTGCTCCCCATGAGAGTGGATGAGATCAGTAGTGACATCTTTGAATAAAAGGAAGGGCAACAATATATACTGGATGACACTGCCTTCCCTTGGGAGTGTGTGCTTATTTATTTTGTAATTCCTCATGCTTCTAAAGTGAAAGGTGCTTTGGCACATAAAAACATACTCTTCCACTTACAGTACCTGGAAATCACTAAAGGCAATCATTTGTGAGTAGCTTATAAATTAAATGAGCTCTGGATTCAGAAAACATTAGCTCAAACACAACCTCTTAATTGTGAATTGTTAAATGGCTCTTAAACATTTGATAATGATGTTGCAGTTTACCTTTATGAAGCTGGATTAGCACAGGTTAGAGTAGCGTTATGACTAAAATGAGATTGCCTGAGCAATACATTTAAACTGGGATTTTTTTCTCCTTGTCCAAAATTTCACCATTAATAGCATTCTACGAAATCCATTCTGCTGCCAATGGAGACTTACACCACATAAACTACCCCTAAGCCGCATCTGACTACAACATTCAAGATAAATATGAAGGAAAGATAAAAGTGAGGTAGTTAGTGAAAACAGAGTTGCAACAGTCAGAACTTGGGGGAGGGGAATAGGATACAAGTAAGAAGCAAATTAAGAAACAGATGACTATTGATTCTGAGAAGGCAAAAATGTTCCAAGTATTATAAAAAAAAATTAAGTAGTGGGAAAAATTTTAAGGAAAGATGAGTGATACTCAGTTTACATTGATATTGAAATACATTGTAGACTAGAGTTCAACTGTTATAACTAGGGCTCAGATAATGAAAGAAAGACTAGAAACAATGGTCCAAATAGACTCATGGGCTTGGGTAAATAACAAGGATATGAACACAGATATGTGGCCAGTGGACCATTAATCCAGGACTGGCTCACAGGAATGTGAGTATAGAAAGTGAATCTCAGAGATCAGTAAATAACTTCAGAGGAAAAGGTCAGGCAGGATAGGCTATAAGTACAACAGATTGAATTCAAAGAAGAGTTTAAGATACAGGTATCTTAGGGGCAGGCAGGTTAATCAGCAAGGATTTAGTCCATAATAAATAAAAAAACAGTAAAGGGCCTGGGACACAAATTCAGCATTTTAAAGACTATAACACTAGAATCACCAAGGGCATAAAAGGACTGGCAAGAAAAACACGAGACCAGCAAGACCACGGTGAGATTAGACAAATCCAAAGCTGCAATGCTGTTCTCTGTTAGCTTGGCATTTTAGTGCCTCATGTGTCCAAGTATGTCCAGGGCCTGCCTTCAGGTAAATACAAAATAATTCATTATGTGATGTAATGGCAGGCCAATACTATTTCAGTGGCTGTAAAACTGAGAGACAAATGTCTTGAAAGGCAATTTTTTTCAATATGGCTACTGACTGGAATCCAGCATTAGGATGTCTATGGAAATGTCATTTTCTTAGAGGAAAATTCCTGTCTCCTGCTTGTGACCATGAAAGTCAGTGAAGAAAGTATGCTGAGTGTTGTCTCATGAATATTTTGTATAGTATCTCAATGGAGCAATCCACTCAAAAAGAAATTAGGATAAAATATAAACAAATGAAATGAAATATAGCAAAATACCCTATTCATTAGAGTCAATTTTATACATATCCATTGTTTGATTGTTAGTATTAGGGACTAAAGATATCTTTCCATGGAACAATGGAGAATTAGATTTCAATGCTTTATACTAATCTTTTTCACAGAGCTTTAACTCTAATGAATCCTCTGATTTCTATAAATGGATAAACAATGTAGGTTTGTCCAGTTCATACCTAATTGCTCCTAATTACAAATATTTTCCAAAAAATTCACAGAAACTCCACAAACTTTAAAATTTAACAAGTATATAGTCATCTGCATCAAGGTAACTAACCAAACAGTTTTAGCTCCTCTCTCTCCCAAGATCCCATTAAAATGACATTAAACAAACAGAGGTGGAGCAAAATGGCCAAATGAAAGCCTTCAGTGATCACCCCACCCCCTTGCAGGAACATCAAATTGAACAAATATCCATACAAAAAAGCACCTTAATAAGAACCAAAAATCAGATGAGTGATCATACTACCTAGTTTTAACATCATATTAAAGAAAGAGGCAGTGAAGAGGGTAGGAAAGACAGTCTTAAGACACCTATGCCTCCTCTCACCCATCCCCCAACAGTGGCCATGTGGCACAAAGAGAATCTGCACTTTGGGGAGGGAGAGCACAGTGATTGTGACTTTGCATTGAAACTCAGTGCTGCCCTGTCACAGCGGAAAGCAACCTGGGGCAGAACTCAGCTGGCAACCACGGAAGGAGCATTAGACCAGTGCTAGCGAGAGGAGAACTGTCCATCCCCGTGGTTGGAACCCGAGTTCTTGCAAGCCCTAATACTGTAGGCTAAAGTGCTTTGGGGTTCTAAATAAACTTTAAAGGCAGTCTAGGCCATAAGGACAGCAATTCCTGGGCAAGTCCTGGTGCTGTGCTGGGTTTGGAGACAGTGGCCTGGAATGCATGCAATCTAGTGATATATCAGCTGGGGTGGCCAAGGGAGTACTTGCGTCACCCCTCCCTCAACCAAAAGCAGTGCAGCTCACAGCTCCAGGAGAGATTCCTTCCCTCTTCTTGAGGAGAGGCGAGGGGAGAATAAAGAGGACTTTGTCTTGCAACTTGGATACCAGCTTAGCCATAGTAGAATAGGGTACCAGGCAGAGTCCTAAGGCTCCCATTCCAGGCCCTGGCTCCTGGATGACATTTCTAAACACACCCTGGGTCAGAAGGGAACCTGCTGCCTTGAAGGGAAGGATCCAGTCCTGACAGAATCCATCACCTGCTGACTGAAGAGCCTTTGGCCCCTGAAAAACCAGCAGTGGTAGCCAGGCAGTACTCACCACAGGCCTTGTGTGAGATTCAGCTGTGCTGGTCTCAGGTGTGGCCCAGTACATTCCCAACTGTGGTGGCTATGAGAGAATCCTCTTGCTTGACAAAAGGAGAGGGAAGAGTAAAAGGGACTTTGTTTTACAGCTTAGGTCCTAGCTCAGCCACAGTGGGGTAGAGCACCACGTGGGCTCTTGGGGTCCCAAATTCTAGGCCTTGGCTCTTGGATGGCATTTCTGGACCTGTTCTTGGCCAGAGGGGAGCCCACTGCCCTGAAGGAAGAGTCCCAGGCCTGGCAGCATTCACCACAAGCTGACTAAAGACCCTTGGGCCTTGAGTGAACATTGGCAATAGCCAGGCAGTACTCGCCATGGGCCTGAGGCAGTGGTAGCCACAGGGAGAGACTCTTCTTATTGAGGAAAGGGGAAGGAAGAGTGGGAAGGACTTTGTCTTGAACTTTGGGTGTCAGCTCAGCCACAGTAGAATAGAGCACCAAGTAGGTTCCTATGCTTCTTGACTCCATGTCCTGGCTCCTGGATGGCATCGTTTGACCTGTCTGGGGCCAGGGAGACTTGCCACCCTGAAGGGAATATCATACACTTGGCTAGATTTGCCACCTGCTGATTGTAGAGCCCTTGGGCCTTGAGTGAACATAGGCAGTAGCAAGGCAGTGGTTACCACAGGCCTGGGGTGAGACTCAGTGCTATCTTGGCCTTGGGTCTGACCCAGCACAGTCCAGGTAGTGGTGGCCACATTGGTGCTTGTGTCAGCCCTTTCCTAGCCTCAGACAGCTCAGCATAGAGACAGAGACTCTGTTTCGGGGAAAGTAAGGGAAGAGAGCAAGAGTCTCTGTATGGCAATTCAGGGAATTCTCCCAGATCTTACCCATGACCACTAGGTGGTACCTCTCTGAGTCTGCAAGAGCCACAGCATTATTGGGCTTGGTGTGGCCCTAAAGCTACAGTGAACAAAGACTTAGATCACAACATTCAAGTCCCTTCAAATACCTGGAAAGCCCTCCCAAGAAGGATGGGTTCAAGTAAACCTAGATTGTGGAGACTAGTCAATACCTAACTGTTCAATGCCCAGACATCAATGAATATCCACAAGCATCAAGACCTTACCAAATGAACTAAATAAGGCATTGGTGACCAATCCTGGAGAAAATGAGATACGTGACTTCTCAGAGAATTCAACATAGCTGTTTTGAGGAAGCTCAATGAAATCCAAGCTAACACAGAGAATAAATTCAGAATCCTATCAGATAAATTTAACAAAGAGACTGAAACAAAAGAATAAAGAAGAAATTCTGGAGCTGAAAAATGCAATTGGCATACTGAAGAATGCATCAGAGTCTCTTACTAGCAGAATTGATCAAGCAGAAGCAAAAATTAGTAAGCCTGAAGACAGGCTATTTGAAAATACACAGTCAGAGGAGACAAAAGAAAAAAGAATACAAAAAAATGAAGCATGCCTATGAGATCTAGAAAATAGCCTCAAAAGGGCAAATACAAGAGTTATTTGCCTTAAAGAAGAGATAGAGAGAGATCAGGGCAGAAACTTTCTTCAAAGGGATAATAGAGAACATCCCAAACCTGGAGAAAGGTGTGCATATTCAAGTATAAGAAGGTTATAGAATACCAAGCAGATTTAACCCAAAAAAGACTACCTCATAGCATTTAATTATCAAACTCCCAAAGGTGAAGGACAAAGAAAGGATCCTGAAAGCAGCAAGAGAAAAGAAACAAATAACATAACAATGGAGCTCTATACATCTGGCAGCAGACTTCTCAGTGGAAACCCTATAGGCCAGAAGAGAGTGGCATGACATATTTAAAGTGCTCAAGGAGAAAAAAAAAACCTTTTACCCTAGAATAGTATATTCAGTGAAAATATCCTTCAAACATGAAGGAGAAATAAAGACTTTCCCAGACAAACAAAAGCTGAGGGATTTCAACACCAGGCCTGTCCTACAAAAAATGCTAAAGGGATTACTTCAATCAGAAAGAAAAGAACATTAATAAGTAATAAATAATCACCTGCACATACGAAGTATGTAAGTAAGTAATAGTAAGTATGTAATAGTAAGTACACAGGAAAACACAGAATATTATAACATTGTAACTCTGGTGTGTAAATGACTCTTACCCTAAGTAGAAAGACTAAATGAAGAACCAATAAAAAATAATAACTACAACAACTTTTCAAGACATAGACAATATAATAAGATATAAATAGAAAAGAAGGTTTTAAAGTGGGGGGATGAAGTTAAAGTGTAGAGTTCCTATTAGTTTTCTCTTTGCTTGTTTGTTTGTATATGTAATCATTGTTAAGTTGTCATCAGTTTAAAATAAATGGTTATAAGATATTATTTGCAAGCATAGTGGTAACCTTAAATAAAAAAATACAACAGATACACAAAAAATCAAAATCAAGAAATTAAATCATACCATCAGAGAAAATCACCTTCACTAGAAGGAAGACAGCAAGAAAGGAAAGAAGGAAGAGAAGACCACAAAAATATAAAACAAGTAATAAAATGGCAGGAGTAAATCTTTACTTATCAATAATAACATTGAGGGTAAATGGACTAAACTCGTCAATCAAAAAACATAGAGTGGCTAAGTGGATAAAAAATCAAGACCCAATGATCTGTTGCCTACAAGAAATGCACTTCATGTATAAAGACACACATAGACTGAAAATAAAGGGATGGGAAAAGATATTCCATGCTAATGGAAACAAAAAAATTAGCAGGAATAGCTATACTTATATCTGACAAAATATATTTCAAGACAAAAGCTATAAAAGAGACAAAGAAGGTCATTATATAATGATAAAGGGGTCAATTCAATAAGAGGATATAAAAATTTTAAATATATATATGCACCCAACACTGGAAGACCCAGATATATAAAACAAATATTATTAGAGCTAAAGAGAGAGATGGACCCCAACACAATAATAGCTGGAGACTTCAACACTTCACTTTCAATATTGGATATATCATCCAGACAGAAAATCAACAAAGAAACATCAGACTTAATCTGCACTATAGACCAAATGGACCTAATGGATATTCACATAACATTTCATCCAAGGGTTGCAAAGTACATAATCTTCTTCTCAGCTCATGGATCATTCTCAAGGATAGACCATATGTTAGGCCACAAGAGAAGTCTTAAAACATTCAAAAACTTGAAATAACATCAAGTATCTTCCCTGGCCACGATGGAATAAAACTAGAAATCAATAATGAGGAATTTTGGAAATTATACAAACACATGGAAATTAAACAATATACTCCTGAATGACCAGTGGGCCAATGAAGAAATTAAGAAGGAAATTAAAAAATTTCTTGAAGCAAATGAAAATGGAAACACAACATACAAAAACCTATGGGATACAGTGAAAGCAGTACTAAGAGGAGAGTTTATAACAATAAGCACCTACAATAAAAAACTAGAAAAATTTCAAATGAACAACCTAATGATGTATCTTAAAGAACTAGAATTGCATTTAATTGTACATTGAAAACTAACTAAAATAGTATAATTGTATTGTTTGTAACACAAAGGATAAATGTTTGAGGAAATGGATACCTCATTTATCATGATGTGATTATTATGCACTGCATGCCTGTATCAAAATACCTCCTGTAACTCACAAATATATACACCTACTATGTGCTCACAAAAGTTAAAAAAGAACCAGAAATGCAAGAGTGAAGCAAACTCAAAATTAGTAGAAGAAAAGAAATAATAATGATCAGAGTAGAAATTTGAAATAAAAATACAAAAGATCAATAAAATGAAAAGTTTTTTATCAAAAGATAAAATAAAATTAACAAACCTTTAGCCCAACTAACTACAAAAAAGAGAGAAGACCTAAAGTAATAAAATTAGAGATGAAAAAGGAGACATTAATAACTGACACTGAAGAAATACAAAAGATCATTATAGGCTATTATGAGCAACTGTATGCCAATAAATTGAAAAATCTAGAAGAAATGGGTAAATTCCTAGACACATACAACCTACCAAGATTGAACCATGATGAAATCCATCACCTGAACAGACTAATAACAAATAATGAGATTGAAGTTGTAATAAAACATCTCTCAGCAAAGAAAAGCCTGGGACCCAATTGCTTCACTGCTGAATTTTATCAAACATTTAAAAAAGAACTAATATCAATCCTACTCAAACTATTCCAAAAAATAGAGAATGAGGGAGTACTTCCAAACTCATTCTATAAGGCCAGTATTACCCTGATACCAAAACCAGACAAAAACACATCAAAAAAAGAAAACTACAAGCCAATATCCCTGATCAACATTGATACAAAAATCCTCAACAAAATACTAGCAAACTGAATTCAACGACACATTAAAAAGATCACTCACTGTGACAAGTGGGATTTATCCCAGGAATGCAAGGATGGTTCAACATATGCAAGTCAATCAATGTGATACATCATATCAACAGAATGAAGGACAAAAATGATATGATCATTTCAATTGATGCTGAAAAAATAGTTTGATAAAATTCAACATCTGTCCATGATAAAAACCCTCAACAAACTGGGTATAGAAGAAACATACCTCAATACAATAAAAGCCATATGTAACAGACCCACAGTTAGTATCATACTCAATAGGGAAAAACTGGAAGCCTTTCCTCCAAGATCTGGAATAAGACAAAGATGCCCACTTCCACCACTGTTATTCAAGACAGTACTGGAAGTCCTGGCTAGAACAATTGGATGAGAGAAAGATATAAAGGGCATCCAAATTGGAAAGGACAAAGTTGAATTATCTTTATTTGCAGATGAAATGATCTTATATATGGAAAAAACTAAAGACTCCACCAAAAAAACAATTAGAACTGATAAACAAGTTCAGTAACGTTGCAGGATAAAAAAAAATCAACACAGCATTTCTATATGTCAGCAGCAAACAATCTGTAAAAGAAATTAAGAAAGTAATCCCATTTACAATAGCCACAAATAAAATAAGATACCTAGGAATAAACTTAATCAAAGAAGTGAAATATCTCTACATTGAAAACTATAAAACATTGACGTAAGAAATTGAAGAGGACACACAAAAAATGGAAAAGATAGTCCATGTTCATGGATTAGAAAAATCAATATTGTTAAATATTCATGGTACCCCAAGCTATCTACCGATTCAATGCAATCCCTATCAGAATATCAATGACATTCTTCACGGAAATAAAAAAATTCTAAAATGTATATGGAACCAGAAAAGACCCAGAATAGCCAAAGCTATCCTGAGCAAAAAGAACAAAACTGGAAGAATCACATCACCTGGCTTCAAATTGTAATACAGAGCTAGAGCAACCCAAACAGCATGGTACTAGCATTAAAAGAGACACATAGACTATGGAACAGAATACAGAACCCTGGAATAAATCCATATATCTACAGTGAACTCATGTTTGACAAAGGTTCCAAGAACATACACTCGGAAAAGACAGTCTCTTCAGTAAATGGTGCTGGGAAAACTGGATATCCATTTGCAAAAGAATGAAACTAGACTCCTATCTCTCACTGTAAACAAAGATAAAATTAAAATGGATTAAAGACTCAAATCTAGGACCTCAAACTATGACACTAATAGAAAAAAATTGAGGGAACTCCAGGAAATTGGACTGGGCAAAAATTTAATATCCCACAAGCACAGGCAACCAAAGTAAAAATGGACAAATGGGAGCACATCAAATTAAAAACTTCTATATAGCAAAGGAAACAATCCACAAAGTTAAGAGATAATCCACAGAATGGGAGAAAATATTTGCAAAGTACTCATCTGACAGAGATTAATAACCAGAATATATAAGTAGCTCAAACCACTCTATAGGAAAAAAAAATCTAATAATTCGATTTTAAAATGAGCAAAAGATCTGAATAGACATTTCTCAAAAGAAGACATACAAATGGCAAAGAAGCATATTAAAAGGTACTCAACATCATCAATCACCAGAGAAATGCAAATCGAAACTACAATGAGATATCATCTCACCCCAGTGAAAATGGCCTTTATCCATTTTAACTTTTTTCAAAAGACAGGTGGTGCGAAAAGCGACGGCGCAGCACAGTGTGGCGCAGCTCCTGCTCCTCTTTCCCCCTTGCTGGGCGAGAGGTGTCTATGGGGCACCCGCCACTGCCACCGCCGCCGGGTGCTGTCTCTATGGCCAGGGGGAGGAGGAGGAGCGAGAGCTCAGTGACACAAGTACATAAATAAAGGATAAAATATTCTCTGAAACAAATCTTCAATCAAGTATAACATTTTGATGCTTGGCATCTAGACTCCCTTGTGCCCTCACTATGCCAGCAGCAACTGTACATCATAGCCAAAGAATTTGTGAAGTTTGGGCTTGCAACATGGATGAAGAGATGAAGAAAATTCGTCAAGTTATCCGAAAATATAATTACGTTGCTATGGACACCGAGTTTCCAGGTGTGGTTGCAAGACCCATTGGAGAATTCAGGAGCAATGCTGACTATCAATACCAACTATTGCAGTGTAATGTAGACTTGTTAAAGATAATTCAGCTAGGACTGACGTTTATAAATGAGCAAGGAGAATACCCTCCAGGAACTTCAACTTGGCAGTTTAATTTTAAATTTAATTTGACAGAGCACATGTATGCCCAGGACTCTATAGAGCTACTAACGACATCTGGTATCCAGTTTAAAAAACATGATGAGGAAGGAATTGAGACCCAGTATTTTGCAGAACTTCTTATGACTTCAGGAGTGGTCCTCTGTGAAGGGGTCAAATGGTTGTCATTTCATAGCAGTTACAACTTTGGCTATTTAATCAAAATCCTGACCAACTCTAACTTGCCTGAAGAAGAACTTGACTTCTTTGAGATCCTTCGATTGTTTTTACCTGTCATTTATGATGTGAAGTACCTCATGAAGAGCTGCAAAAATCTCAAAGTTGGATTACAGGAGGTGGCAGAACAGTTAGAGCTGGCATAGATAGGACCACCACATCAGGCAGGATCTAATTCATTGCTCACAGGAATGGCCTTTTTCAAAATGAGAGGAATGTTCTTTGAAGATCATACTGACGATGCCAAATATTGTGGTCATTTGTATGGCCTTGGTTCTGGTTCATCCTATGTACAGAATGGCACAGGGAATGCATATGAAGAAGAAGCCAACAAGCAGTCATGACATGAAATAGTCCTTTTATTTTTATTTTATTTTGAGCTACACACATGCTTGTATATAGGTTTTATCGCTGGTTGAATCCCTTGAACAATAGACAGTACCTTCCCCCGCCCTTTCATGGCCCATTTTATTGTCTGCCTTTCAGTACTAAGTATGATCGTTCCTATCTCAGATCAAAAAAAAAAAAAAAAAAAAAAAAAAACCA
>NW_026652282.1:57272064-57294728 GCF_009828535.3 Hylobates moloch | reverse complement strand
AAAAAAAAAAAAAAAAAAAAAAAAAAAACCACAAAAAAAAACAAACAACAACAACAACAAAAAAACACATTCAGGTTAAATTTGGCCTTAATTTAATATACTTGTTAGCAAGTGTGTGTGACAGAGTGGAGAAAGCTACATCATTGAATATTTTGATAAACTTTACCTACTTGGGAGTTTGGTTTATTTTTCCCTTTTCCTAAATTAACTAGCACTGACTGTAATTTATTTCTCTGTTTCATGTCTCTCCCTTCCGTTCTGCAGGAGTTTTAGCTATTTGAGATTGTGGACCATCAATTTTGTACTTTGGAGAGTGATTCTAACTCAAAACCTCTGTTTTATCAGAAATTTTTTTTTACTTGATCTTAGCTGGAAAAATGACCATCTGCCAACTTTACACAGCATTTACTCGGTTTTGACCCACAGAATGTAGCACATTCATTGTGCAAACTGTCAATTCAGTGAAACTAAAAAAAAGACAAGAAACTACTGAGGAGCTTAGTAACTGCTGTTTCTGTACGTAGTGTTTAACCTTCCAAGCACATCTAGTGTCTCTCAGTTTCTAACTGGCATGTGTAGGCTGCTCTGTGACTGAAGACTTTTCAAACCAGTCTTACACCCTTCAGGAAAAATCCCTTCTGAGTGAATATTTAGTATCTGCCAGGAAACTGGTACTCAAGATGTTGAAGCTACAGTTACTTTATGATAGCACACTTCCCTTGATCTGCTTATTTTTATTCCATCACTGTTTACCCTTGTTTTTTTTTTAATTTTGTAGCCATACTTATGAGGCTCTTGATTCGTTGGTTATACAAATTGATTTTTTTAAAATCCAAAAATAGCAAGTCTTTAGGTATATTTTGTACCAAATTAAATTAGAAGTCAAAAATTGTGCTTTCCTAGTTGCTACAAAGGTAAATAATGGAGAGATTTGGTACAAAACAACAAAATCCATATATAAATGTATATATATAATATATATATATAATGTACTCATATATATATGAGTACATAAAGGATAAAATATTTTCTGAAACAAATCTTCAATCAAGTATAACATTTTGATGCTTGAGAATATATGAGAATATATATATTCTCATATATATAGAGAGAGAGCTAATAAAATTACCTGAAGAGTGTAATACTTGTTTATTTTTTTGTGTATATCTTTGCAATCTATTTTACATATACTGACAAAAGAGACTGTGAAATATTTAGCCATGCAGAATATGTGACCAGACCAGAGTATGTGTAGGATGTAAGAAGACTTTTCGGTAATCATTAACTCTACCTTGAAATGATGGACTACAAGTTATAATGTGTATTACCTATACTTCAATCAATAATATTAGCAAATCTCCAAATGTTAGTCACATTGGTTTGTCTCCCTTGTACATTCTTTATTCATGATATTACAGTGCTGTAACTGGGCAGTCCTTTTTAAACAAAACATTATTTGCAAAACAGAGCGTATTATTTGTTTTTAAAGCTTTTGTAAATAAAGGCTTCAAAAATGTTTTCTTATAAAAAAAAAGACGGGCAATAACAAATGCTGATGAGGATGTGGAGAATAGGGAACCCTTGTACACTGTTGGTGGGAATGTAAATTATTATAATCACTGTGGAGAACAGTTTGGAGTTTCCTCAAAAAACTAAAAATAGAACTACCATATACGATCCAGCAATCCTACTGCTAGGTATATACCCAAAAGAAAGGATATCAGTATATCAAAGAGATATCTGCACTCTCATGTTTATTGTGCCACTATTCACAATAGCCAAGATTTGGAAGCAACCTAAGTATCTATCAACAGATGAACGGATAAAGAAGATATGGTACACATACACAATGCAGTACTATTTATCCATAAAAAGAATGAGATACTGTCATTTGCAACAACATGGAGGGAAATGGAGGTCGTGATGTTAATTGAAAGAAGTCAGACACAGAAAGACAAACTTCATATATTCTCACACATTTGTGGGAGCTAAACAATTAAGACAATTGAACTCACGGGGATGTAGAGTAGAATGATGGTTATCAGAGGCTGGGAAGGGTAGTAATGGGTGGGGGAGCGGGGATTATTAAAGGGTAAAAAATATAGTTAGATAGAATGAATAAGATCTAGTATTAGATAGCATAACAAGGTGACCACAGTCAACAATCATTTATTGTACATTTTAATATTGTACGTTTTAAAATATTGTACATTTTAAAAAACTAAGAGTATAATTGGATTGTTTGCAATACAAAGAAAGGATAAATGCTTGAAGAGATGGTTACTGCATTTACCTTGATGTGATTATTACGCATTGTGTGCCTGTATCAAAATATCTCGTGTACCCCATAAATATATATAGACCTACTATGTACTCACAAAAATTAAAAACAAAAAAATTTAAAAATGACATTAAACAATAAAAAAGATATAATTAAGACAATAGTAGAGGGAGTCAGTGGAAAAGAGATCCCAATCCATTTCTGATAGACAGATATTGAATAGGATGCTGGCTGATAAAGATTGGCAGATAAAATGACAGAGGGGGCTTACAGCTTGGGAGGATGTTGGTCTGCCCTGTAGGATCACAGAAAAATTTGAAAATTGGAAATCCCAAGTAAGGCAGAGGGTGAAAATGAAATATGAGAAATTCATTGAAAATCCGTATATTAATCATTTTCCTCCACTGCATATAGAACTGCTAGTATTCAGGCATTGATTTCCAAGGCAAAGAAAAAAATCAGAAGGTTCTTCTCTAAAGAGATTGAATAAATTGTCTAAGAAGAATTGAGGTAACTAATGTGGGCATTAATGCTGTAAAACAAAGACCTCTACTATCTGGAATTTAGAGGTCCCCCAGTAAAATGGCTCTATTTACATAGTTGGGGCTTATTGAGTTGAAGGCCTTATATCTGGGGTACTAAACCATTTTGCTCAACCCCTACACACATTATGAAATTTCAGAACAGCAAAGATACATAAAAGATCCTAAAAGCTCCCAGAGAGGAAAAACATTAATAGTTAAGGGAACAAGAGTTGGAATGGCTTGGTCATCTCATCAGCAACGCTGGCTCTTAGAGAGAACAATGGAGGAATGCCTTCGAAATTCTGACAGAAAATTATTTCAAACCTATAATTTTGTCCTAACCAACTATCAATTGAGTCTGATAACAAAAACATGACATTTTAATATTGCAAAGACTAATAAAAGTAAGTCCCAGCCGTAAAGTAGAGGCCTAAGGAACACTTAGTCTGAATGGAAGGAAGGGGGGCTCCAAGAGAGAGGCATCAAGAAAAAGACAGGGAAAAGGATTCACCATTTTATCCACTTTTTTTTTTTTTTGAGATGGACTCTTGCACTGTCGGCGGGGCTGGAGTGCAGTGGTACGATCTCAGCTCACTGCAACCTCTGCCTCCCGGGTTCAAGCAATTCTCCTGCCTCAGCCTCCTGAGTATCTGGGATTACAGGCGCCACCACGCCCAGCTAATTTTTTGTATGTTTAGTAGAGATGGTGTTTCACTATGTTGGCCAGGCTGGTCTCGAACTCCTGACCTCATGATCTGCCCACCTCGACCTCCCAAAGTGCTGGGATTATAGGCGTGAGCCACCACGCCAGGCCTATCCATCTTTAAGAAATTACAGAAACTTATGAATGTAGCAGACAATGCAAGAAAAAATAAAGGTAATTAGAAAATCCAGAAAAAAACAAGTTTTACAAATTAAGAAATGTAATACTATCAACACTTGACAGAAGAAAGAAAAATTTTAAATAATTAACAATAGTATAAACACTGTATATTGATTTTCAACTTCTGGAAATAACCAGTATATAAAATCACAGGATATTTAATTATAGAGATAGTTAATTATAAATGTAGAGCAAAACATAAACATTACCACTCTTGGCAATGTAAAAAGTAAAAGTACAAATGACTAGAATTGGTAGGTAGGGGAGAGAGATAAAGGGAACTGATGGCCTCTTTTTACAAACTCTGAGTTTTTACAAAGAACTAAGAGATACTGTCTATAGTTTATGAAACAAGAAATAAAGGTCTAAGTATATTCCTCAAAAAAAAAAAAAAAAAAAGAGGAACTAAAAAGCATGATAACCAAATTGGGACAAGAGATAGTATGAGTGAGTTATAGCCTCATTTATTAAATTACAAAGTTAATAAAGCCTAAAATAGATGAGTTAAGAAATAGCAGTATATATGGAAGCAGTCAATAGAAGAACTAAACAGAAACAGTTAATAGAGTGAAAGGTAATCTCAGAGGATTAGGATTTGGAGGGTTGGAACAGTGAAACATTGCCTGCATTATAAACTTTTAGGTACTTAGTTCATATTTTTAAAAACTATGTGCATGTATTACTCATAAGATATAAAAATAATCATATGGCAATTTAAAAACCAATTAGTAACCTTGGAACAGAAATCTTCCTTTGCCATTACTAAATTTAAATCCGTCTCTCAGAACCTTTACCTGTAAAAGCGTTCTGGCAAGAAGGCAACTAAAGAATAGCCCGTCTCTATTATTTAACCTGCCTCTTTCCCTTAACCCCAGCCTCAAAGACTATATCCTTTCTCTTATAACCCACTGATACTTGACACAAACTCCAGATTAAGTTATAACCAGCTTCATTTTCAGCCACAGAGATCATTTTTATGGCTTTATAGACATATAACAAACTGTACATATTTAAGTTTTTACATATGTATGTCCATCTATGTACACCTGTGAAACCATCATCACAATCAAAATAACAAGGATATCCATCACCCCCAAAAGTTTCCTCATGCTCCTTTGTAATCCCTTCCCACTCAGCCCAGTCTCTGATGCCCTCTGCATTTCCAGGTAACGACTGATCTGCTTTTTGCCACTATAGATCAGTTTTCATTTTCTAGAATTTTATATAAATAGCATCATACAAGACACTTTGTCTGGCTTCTTTCTCTCTGCATAATTAGTTTAAGATTCTAACATGTTATAATATGTATCAGTTCATTCCTTTTTATTGATAAGTAGTATTCTGTTGCATGGATGTAACAGAGTTTGTTTATCCATTATCTGTTGAGGGACAAAATGATTTGTTTCCAGTTTTTACTTACTACAAATAAAACTGTTACGGACATTGGTGTGCAAGTCTTTCTGTGGACATATGCTTTTATTTCTCTTAGGAAATACCTTGGAGTAGAACTGTTGGGTAACATATACTATGTGGTAAGTACATGTTACAAGAAACTGCCAAACTATTTCCTAAAGTGGATGTACCATTTTACATTCCCACCAGCAGTGTGTATGAGAGTTTCAGGTTCTCATATCCTCATCAAAACTTGGTATGGTCAGTCTTTTTAAGTTTAATCATTCTAATAGGTATGTAGTAGTCTCTCATTATGGCTTTAATTTGCATTTCTCTGATGGCTAATAATGTTGAGGATCTTTTCATATATCTTCTTTAGTGAATTGTCTTTTCAAATACTTCACCCATTTAAACTTTTTGTTTGTTTGTTTTTAGAGACAAGATCTGGCTATGCTGCCCAGGCTGGTTTCAAACTGGGCTCAAGTGATCCTGTTACCTCAGCCTCCAAGTAGTTGGGATTACCGATATCCACCATTGTCCCTGACTCTCTTTCTTCCATTTAAAAGTATTGAGTTGTGTGTTTTTTATTATTGAATTTTTAAAAGATCATTATATATTCTTGATAACAGTTCTTTATCAGATATGTGATTTGCAAATATTTTCTTCCATGCTGTATTTTGTCTTTTTAATATAATTTTTCCATTGAATTGCTTCACACTTTTGTTGCAGATCATTTGACCATATATGTGTGGGTTTATTTCTTGGCTCACTATTCTGCAACTAGATCTACTGTCTATATTAAAAACACTATGTACTATAGCTTTCTAATAAGCCTTGAAATCAGGTAGCATAGGTCCTCCAACTTTGCTCTTTTTTCATAGTTGTTTAGGATATTCTAGGTACTCAGACTTTCCACATAAATTTTCAGATCAGCTTATCAGTTCCTATAAAAAATTTAAATTGCATTGAATCAATTTTGGGAAAACTGACATCTTAATATTTCATATTTTTGATGCTATTAAGAATGGTATTCTTAAAATTTTCAATTTCTGATTGTTTATTCCTAGTATATAGGAATAGAATTGATTTTTAATAATGACCCTGTATCCTGTGAACTTGCTGTATTCACTTACTAGTTCTGGTAGTTGTTTTGTGTATTTCTTACAACTTTTTACAAAGATAATCATGTCATCCGTGTATAAAGACAGTTTTATTTCCTTTCTAAATTGGTTGCCTCTTATTTATTGCTTCCTTATTTCACCGGCTAGAACCTCCAGCACAATGTTGACTAGAAATGTTGAGAGCAGACATCTTAATCTTGTTCCTGATTTTAGAAGAAAAGCATTTAGTCTTTCACCATAAAGTATGATGTTACCTGTAGAACTTTTGTAGATGTCCTTTATCAATTTGTGGATGTTCCCCTCTACTCCTAGTTGGTTGGGAGTTTCTTTTTTTTTTTTTAATCATGAATTGGTATTGGATTTTGTTAAATACTTTGTTTGCATTAATTGATATGATCATATGATTTTTCTTCCTGAGCCTTAATAGAATGAATTACATTGATATTTCCCCATTAAAAGTAAGGGTATAACTGATATGCAAGTTGAAAACAGCCCAGTGAACACCCATTTCTATATTCAGAGGCCTAAACTAGAATATTAGGAGAGGAGCTCAGAATCTTATTCACGTGGGTGGACATATCAATGGACATTTTCCTGTCTGTTCTATCATCCATTTATCCATCTACCTATTCACTATTCACTGTTTGCTAGTTACTTGCTCTAACCAAATACAGTGCAAGGCACTGAGGATATAAAGACCTTGTTCTTCTGAGGCTCACCATCTACCTAGTGAGAAGACAAACAGGTAATCACACCAATGGGATGAATGCCATATGAGGTTCATAAAGGAAAGTCTACGGAGCCACAGAGAAGTGTTAACTCTGCTTGGGGTACAGAAGATGGGGACAATGACTTTTGAAAAATAAGCAGGATACTTCTGGGCAGAGGTGAGAGATAAGAGCATTCCAGAAAAGTGGCCATAACTTAGAGCAGTGTTTTTAAGATTCTCCACACTTCCAAATGCCGTCTCCCCGTGGCAGGAGTGGGAGGGACAGGCTTAAGTCCTAACATTTCTTTGAAGTCTCCCATTTTAGAAGAATTTTGCATTATACATCACACACACACACACACACACACACACACACACACACACACACACACAGAACGAAGTGAAATGTTTTCTGTTAACCCCGAGCAGAATCTACACTCCAGGAAGATTCATCCTGGACTTTGGCAGACCACTGTCAGTAGGTGAAACACAATTCTATGTGTAGGAGTGGAAGGTCACTGGTAAACAATCGGCAACTAGGAGTAGCTTCTCGGGGTAGTTGTTTAACCTCAGAATCATGTCAATCAGGCACTAGGCATGCAATTAGAAATACCCTGGCTTCAAAGCTTGTATGTTTGCCTAAGGACCTAAATTATCATTCGCTCACTCTGTGATTATCCCAGCTCCATGATGAGCCAAGTTCTACCTAGCACTGCCAAAAAACAGCAAGAATGCTTTTAATAGCTTTAAAAAAGTTTTCAAATTTCTTTGGCAAATGAAGTCAGCTGTACAGTATCATGCTGGGGTCTTAAATTGACATTGAACTTGGACCATGCAGAGCCAAGTTCTAAGCAATAAATAATTATGTTAGTACTAAAATCCTTGAGCACTTGCCAGTCACAATATTCATTTTTACTTGTACTAATGGTAACTGCTGAAATAGTAATCAGAGATCTCATCTCTTATCAGCTGGTACCTAGTTGTGTGGAAAGTGCTGCCATATCATGCTTGAGAATTGATTAGAATTGATTAGAAATGTTTTACATTATTTCTTGCCAATAAAGGTCAAATTACAACACAATGTAAACTTTTATAGAAAGAAGAAATTTCTAAGTGTAAGTTGGTGGCACATTTATTTTTAGCAACGTTCAATACCATAGAGCCCAAGGCAACCAAAGTATTTTGAATCAACAAAGATCCTGCTTTTTATAAAGGATAGTAGGCTACCCAAACTTTTCTATGAGTTCCTACTTCAGTGTTTTTCAGCTATTTAACAATTTAACCTATGCCACTTTAATAAATGTTAAACATTTCATGCAGTCTCTTTTTCTGATGGCAATCCATTTCCCAAGGAAATATCCCTGGTTTACAATTATGTGCTATGTATTTGTACCAGCCAAACAGACTTTATCAAATTTTACTTTTTTTTAGTTTGCATTATGAGAAAAGTAGTTTGTTTCCAGAAAGAATAAAAATATGATAAGCATTCTCTTCTTTCTAAAAATTGTTGCCTCTGTGTTTATATGGGTTTCATTCATAGTTATCACCACCTTTCACTTCTACTGCTCCCCAGAGATGTAGCATTTATCTGAATAAATTTACTTGAATTTTTCAAAATCCACCCACCCACAGTAACATACAACATAACATGGGCATTTCCATAAACCTCAAATAATTCCTTCAATAAACACTGACCAAAACACTACTGTGGAATGCAAAATAGACTCTGCAATGCAACAGGAATACAAATATCAGTAAGATGTGGCTCTTGCTCTCTACACAGTATTGTTTCATATGATGACTCTTAACCAGGGGCCAGTATCAGAATTACTTGGAGAGTCTTTTCAGAATTGACATGGGCAGTGCTGAGACCACCAGCTAGGGAGATGACATCTGAAGTGGCTTTTGAAGGTTTGGTAGTTTGCTAGATAGAGATGGAACTGAAGGGGTATCCTAGACAGAGGAAATAGTACGTACAAAAGGATTAAAGCATGCCACTTACCTCTAAATTAATGGCATCTATACAACAGAAATAACAATCACCACGGGATTGTTGTGAGAATTAAATGAGAACATGTATAAAAGTGCTTGGTGCATTGTAGATGTTCAATTAATGTTAGTTGTATTCTTCCCCACTAACATTTAAAATAAAATTGATTTAGACAATTACTATTATTGTTTTTTACCTAGTGTGACCCTGAAGTAATGGCATATAGAATGGGTAAGATGGAATTGGAAACAAAGGGAGAAAGACAAGTTTGCAGCTTGGGGAGAGATGGGGCAACATGGTAGCACCAGGTATACTCAGAGAGGAAGGACCTAAATTAGTGTTAAAAGGCAATCAAAAAGCTGGAAAACACACTTCAGGATATAATCCAGGAGAACTTCCCCAACCTAGCAAGACAGGCCAACATGCAAATTCAGGAAATACAGAGGGCACCACTAAGATACTCCATGAGAAGATAAACCCCAAGACACATAACCATCAGATTCTCCAAGGTTGAAATGAAGGAAAAAGTGTTAAGGGCAGCCAGAGAGAAAGGCTAGGTCACCTACAAAGGGAAGCCCATCAGACTAACAGTGGACCTCTCAGCAGAAACTCTACAAGCCAGAAGAGATTGGGGGCCAATATTCAACACTCTTAGAAAAGAATTTTCAACCCAGAATTTCATATCCAGCCAAACTAAGCTTCATAAGCAAAGGAGAAATAAAATCCTTTCCAGACAAGCAAATACTGAGGGATTTTGTTATCACCAGCCTGCCTTGCAAGAGCTCCTGAAAGAAGCACTAAATATGGAAAGGAAAAACCAGTACCAGCCACTGCAAAAACACACCAAAATATAAAGACCAATGACACTATGAAGAAACTGCATCAACTAGTGTGCACAATAACCAGATAGCATCATGATGACAGGATCAAATTCACACATAACAATACTAACCTTAAATGTAAATGGGCTAAATGGCTCAATTAAAAGACACAGACTGGCAAATTGGATAACGAGTGAAGACCCATTGGTGTGCTGTATTTGGGAGACCCATCTCATGTGCAAAGACACACATAGGCTCAAAACAAAGGGATGGAGGAAAATTTTCCAAGCAAATGGAAAGCAAAAAAAAGCAGGGGTTGCAATCCTAGTCTCTGACAAAACAGACTTTAAAAAAACAAAGATCAAAAAAGACAAAGAAAGGTATTACAAAATGGTAAAGGCAACAATGCAACAATAGCTAACTATTCTAAATATATATGCACCCAATACAGGAGTACCCAGATTCACAAAAACAAGTTCTTAGAGACCTACAAAGAGACTTAGACTCCCACACAATAATTGTAGGAGACTTTAACACCCCACTGTCAACACTAGACAGATCAATGAGATAAAAATTAACAAGAATATTCAGGACTTGAACTCAGTTCTGGAACAAGTGGACCTAATAGACATCTACAGAATTCTTCACCCAAAATCAACAAAATATACATTCTTCTCAGTGCCACATGGCACTTAGTCTAAAATAGACCACATAATTGGAAGTAAAACACTCCTCAGCAAATGCAAAAGAACTGACATCATAACAAACAGTCTCTCAGACCACAGTGCAATCAAATTAGAACTCAGGATTAAGAAACTCACTCAAAACCACACAATTACATGGAAATTGAACAACCTGCTCCTGAATGACTCCTGGGTAAATAATGAAATTAAAGCAGAAATCAAGAAGTTCTTTGAAACCAATGAGAACAAAGAGACAATGTACCAGAATCCCTGGGACACAGCTAAAGCAGTGTTAAGAGGGAAATTTATAGCACTAAATAGCCAACATCAGAAAGCTAGAGAGATCTCAAATCGGCACCCTAACATCACAATTAAAAGAGCTAGAGAGGCAAGAGCAAACTAATCCAAAAGCTAGCAGAAGACAAGAAATAACTAAGATCAGAGCAGAATTGAAGAGGATAGATACACAAAAAACCCTCCAAAAAAAAAATCAATGAATCCAGGAGCTGAGTTTTTGAAAAAATTAACAAAATAGACCACTAGCTAGACTAATAAAGAAGAAAAGAGAGAATTAAGTGGACACAATAAAAAATAATAATGGGGATATCACCACTGACCCCACAGAAATACACACTACCATCAGAGAATAATATAAAAATCTCTATGCAAATAAACTAGAAAATCTAGAAGAAATAGATAAATTCCTGGACACATACACCCTCCCAAGACTAAACCAGGAAGAAGTCGAATCCCTGAATAGACCAATAATAAGTTCTAAAATTGAGGCAGTAATTAATAGCCTACCAACCAAAAAAAAAAAGCCCAGGACCAGATGGATTCACAGCCGAATTCTACCAGAGGTACGAAGAGGAGCTGGTACCATTCCTTCTGAAACTATTCCAAATTGAAAAGGAGGAACTCCTGCCTAACTCATTTTATGAAGCCAGCATCATCCTGATGCCAAAACTGGGAAGAGACACGACAAAAACAGAAAACCTCAGGCCAATATTTCTGATGAATATCGATGCAAAAATCCTCAATAAAACACTAGCAAACTGAATCCAGCAGCATATCAAGAAAACTTATCCACCAAGATCAAGTTTGCTTCATTCCTGGAATGCAAAGCTGGTTCAACATATGCAAATCAATAAGTGTAATCTATCACATAAACAGAACCAAAGACAAAAACCACATGATTATCTCAATAGATGCAGAAAAGGCCTTTGATAAAATTCAACATCCCTTCATGTTAAAAACTCTCAATAAACTAAGTATTGATGGAACATATGTCAAAATAATAAGAGCTATTTATGACAAACCCACAGCCAATATCATATTCAATGGGCAAAAGCTGGACTCATTCCCTTTGAAAACCAGCACAAGACAAGGATGCCCTCTCTTACCATTCCTATTCATCATAGTATTGGAAGTTCTGGGCAGGGAAATCAGGCAAGTGAAAGAAATAAGGGTATTCAAATAAGAAGAGAGGAAGTCAGATTTTCTCTCTTTGCAGACAACATGATTTTATATTTAGAAAACCCCATTGTCTCAGCCCCCAAACTCCTTAAACTGATAAGCAACTTCAGCAAAGTCTCAGAACACAAAATCAATGTGCAAAAATCACAAGCATTCCTTTACACCAAAAATAGACAAGCAGAGAGCCAAATCATAAGTGAACTCCCATTCACAATCACTACAAAGAGAATAAAATACCTAAGAATACAGCTAACAAGGGATTTGAAGGACCTCTTCAAGAATTTGTTACAAACCACTGTTAAAGGAAATAAGGGAGGACACAAACAAATGGAAAAACATTCCATCCTCAGGGATAGGAAGAATCAATATCATGAAAATGGCCATACTGCCCAAAGTAATTTATAGATTCAATGTTATTCCCATCAAACTACCATTGACATTCCTCACAGAATTAGAAAAAACTATTTTAAATTTCATGTAGAATCAAAGACAACCCTGTATAACCAAGACAATCCTAAGTAAAAAGAACAAAGCTGGAGACATCACGTTACCTGACTTCAAACTATACTACAAGGCTACAGTAACCAAAACAGCACAGTACTGGTACCAAAATAGACATATAGACCAATGGAAGAGAACAGAGGCCTCAGAAGTAACACCACACATCTACAACCATCTGGTTGTCGACAAACCTGACAAAAAGAGGCAATGGGAAAATGACTCCCTATTTAATAAATGGTGTTGAGAGTTCTGTCTAGCCACATGCAGAAATTTGAAACTGGACCCCTTCCCTACACCATATACAAAAATTAACTCAAGATGGATTAAGGACTTACATGTAAAACCCAAAACCATAAAAACCCTAGAAGAAAACCTAGGCAATACCATTCAGGACACAGGCATGGGCAAAGACTTCATGACGAAAATGCCAAAAGCAGTTGCAACAAAAGCCAAAATTGACAAATGGGATCTAATTAAACTAAAGAGCTTCTGCACAGCAGAACAAACTATCATCAGAATGAACAGGCAACCTACAGAATGGGAGAAAACTTTTGTGATCTACCCATCTGACAAGGGTCTAATATCCAGAATTTACAAGGAACTGAAATTTGCAAGAATAAAACAACCCCAATCAGAAAGTGGGCAAACGATATGAACAGACAATTCTCAAAAGAAGACATTTACATACCCAACAAACATATGAAAAAAAGCTCAACATCACTGATAATTAGAGAAATGCAAATTAAAACCACAATGAGATACGATCTCATGCCAGTCAGAATGGCAATTATTAAAAAGTCAGGAAACAATAGATGCTGGCGAGGCTGTGGAGAAATAGGAATGCTTTAACACTGTTGGTGGGAATGTAAATTAGTTCAACCATTGTGGAAGACAGTATGGCAGTTCCTCAAGGATCTAGAACCAAAAATACCATTTGACCCAACAATCTCATTACTGGATATATACCCAAAGGAATAAATCATTCTACTATAAATAAATCATCTAAATAAATCATTCTACTGATTTAAAGACACATGCACATGGATGTTTATTGCAGCACTATTTACAATAGCAAAGTCATGGAACCAACCCAAATGCCTATCAATGATAGAGTGGATAAAGAAAATGTGGCACATAAACACCATGGAATACTATGCAGCCATAAAAAGGAATGAGATCATGTCCTTTGAAGGGACTTGGATGAAGCTGGAAGCCATCATCCTCAGCAAACTAACACAGGAACAGAAAACCAAACACCTCATGTTCTCTCACTCATAAGTGGGAGTTGAACAATAAGAACACATGGACACAGGGAGGGGAACAACACACACCAGGGCTTGTTTGGGGGTGGGGGGCAAGGGGAGGGGACTTAAAGGACGAGTCAATAGGTGCAGCAAACCACCATGGCACACGTATACCTATGTAACAAACCTGCATGTTCTGCACATGTATTCAGGAACTTAAAGTAAAATTTTAAGAAAGGCCATCAAAATCAGATACAACTAGCAGTTGTGAAAGAAATCATTTATCCACTAGTCACATTGGAATAGGAAAAAGAAAGTCACACTGGTTTTCTGGTCCTAAAGCAAGAAAAAGTCATGCTGCATATATATTCTGATTACATTTTAGTCCTCCTTACTGCTGTTTCCATCTTTAGGTGGGGAGGACAGAAAGGTGTGTGTGTGTGGTGATGGTAATGAGAGAGAGAAAAATAAAAAAGAATAAAATGAAGTCCCAGATACATCCAGAAAAACAATAATCTTATAGGCATCTTTGCTTACCAACAAAACTCCCTCTACTTTGTGCACAACAATCCAATAAGGTTCTTGTGATTCACTGTCTGCCACTGGTGACTTAGCATTCACTTTAGTAGATGCTTCCTTTGCCTACGTTGTAGCTAATTAGTACAGAAGCACAAATCGACACATTTATAAAAAGGTAGCAGCCTGAATTTTAAACCTTTTTCTAATATAAATAAAGCCTAACACTTTGAAAGCATTGTTCCCTCAATTCCAACAAAGAGAGAATTAGTAAAACCAAAACTATTGTTTAAAAATTCATAGTTTATAACCACTGAAAGGTGGGCAAGGTTGTCATTATTGAAATAAAAATTAAGACAAAAATGAAATATCATTAGACACTCATTAGAAAGGCTGAAATTCAAAAACTGACAATACCAATTGCTGGCAAGAAAGCATAGTAACAGGAACCCTCATTCACTGCTGGTGAGATTGCAAAAATGGTTAGCCACCTTGGAAGACAGTTTGGCAGTTCTTACAAAGTTAAACATAGTTTTACCATATGATCCAGCAATCACACTCCTTTGTATTTACCCAACTGATTTGAAACTTATGATTACACAAAAATCTGCACACAAATGTTTATAGCAGCCTTACTCATAATCACCAAAATTAGAAGCAACCAAGATGTCACTTAATAGGTGAATGAATAAACAAACTGTGGTACATCCATACAATAGAATTTTATTCAGCGATAAAATAGGAATGAGCTATCAAGCTATCAAAGACATGGCTAAATGTAAAATATATATTGCCAAGTGAAAGAAGCCAGTTGGAAAGTCTATACATTTCACTATCCTATTTATGCAACATTTTGGAAAAGACAAAACTGTAGAGATGGTATACAGATGATCAGTGGTTGTCAGAGGTATGCGGAGGAGGAGGGAGGGTTGAATAGGTGGGACACAGGAGATTTTTAGGGCGACAAAATATTCCGTATGATATTGTAATGGTGGATATACAACACTATGCATTTTTCAAACTTCACAGAACTTTACAGCCCAAAGAGTAAATCTTAATGTATGAAAAAGTTAAAAAATAATCTAAGAAGTCATCAGGGGATTGATCTCAGGATGGGATACAGAATTTGACAAAAGAATCCAATTATATGTATGAAACAACTTCACTGAAGGACGCCGGGGGGAAAAAGGCCCAATCTAAGTAACTTTGGAAATGAGTTTGTAAGACTAAAGACAAAAGGAACCATAGATAAGCATCTACTATATTTGATAAAGTTGTTCCCACAGAGGTGTGAATTAACAAGCTTGAAACCACTATAGCCACAAATTGGAATTGGATGATCAAGTAAATGGATGGTGGATGGCAACAGGAAGTTACACGCAAGCAGGAGAGAAGGTTAGAATGATCCATGTGGTATTGTATTAGCGTTGGGGACATCAGTATGAACTCATGTTTAGCTTAGTAATGATCCAGATGGTTACATATGGAAATATTGATAGATATGTGTATACATACATGGGCTAGTATACACATACGTTTTCTTCCTCTGTCAGCTGAGAAGGCCTAGAAGTAATGACACCCAGTAGCAATGAGCACATCTAGCACTCAGATCTTGTTTTGTAATACCCAATAAAAGGAACCAGAGATCCTTGGAGAATTGGGTGGTCACAGGACTAAGTGGGGCAGGAAATATACATATAAACCTGTAGCATCTTGTAGTGCCATCAAGTTAAGAAGTGTTCAATAAAAGCCCACATGGATGAGGGTACATCAAAGGGACACAGGAGCCAACTGAAAGACCTCCCAAAGGCCAAAGCCAGAATGATTTGAACAACAGAATAAAGCAGTATTGGATTGTAACCCAAAGTATAAAATAAATATCACTGTATCTAGACATAAATAAATAAATCCTATAGTGTGAGAATAGGCAAATCAACTGCAGAAGAATTCCAAATAATTTATGTAGATACTTCACCATCAAGGAGGTGGAGCCTAATTCCTCACTCCTTTAGCATGGGCTGTGCATAATGATTTCCTTACAAACAGTGAAATATGAAAAGGGAAAATAAGTTTACAGTGGAGAAATCTGACAAACACTACTTGGCCAGGCAACCAAGGTTAACAATAATAGTGATAAGTCACGTTGATACTATGTACTTAAAATTTTTTTTTTCAATCAGCTTCCCCAAGTTAAAGATAGTATGTACCTTTGCTATGATGTGCTTCAAATGGCATTTTACCTCTGTAGTCTTCCTTCCAAAAGCCCATAACCCCATTCTAGTCATGAGAAAAACATTAGACAAATCCCAATTGAAGGACATTCTGCAAAATACCTAACTAGTACTCCTCAAAACTGTTAAGGTCATTGGAAAGTCTGAGAAATTACTATAGTCAAGGGGATACTAAATGTACTGTGGCATCTTGGATGGAATCTTGGAACAGAAAGAGGACATTAGGTAAAAACTAAAAACAGTGAATAAAGTATGAATTTTAATTAATAATAATGTATCAGTATTTGGTCATTTGATATGATAAATGTACCATACTAATGTAATAGGGGCACACTGGGGATATATATATATGGGAACTCTGTATTATCTCCACAACCTTTCTGTAAATGTAAAACTATTATAACATTAAACATTTATTTAAAAATTTTATTTAAAATATTGCATTAATATATTATTTATCTAAGAAAAATGTTGACAAGGAAGTATAAAATTTAACATAAAACCAGAAAAACTTGTCAATGCAATGGTGAAGGGAAAAAATGGTATTTCTAGACTGGGATTGCCCTATGAAGATTCCCAACACGAAGGAAAAGAAGGAGAAAAGTATGCATACAAAAGAAGCTGCTCTCACTGCAGTGACATGCAAAATCTTATCTGGCAAAGTTAAATAGCAATGCTCTGGAATGTCATGATAGCACAATAGGAATTAGCCAAATAACTTAGCCTGCAGTTACCCACAGACTAATTTGTTTTCTGAAGAACCACATTCCAAAGTTTACACAAATCATGAAGCCTACAAAGATTTATTTTTAGTGTCTTTTTTCTTGCAATAATGCTAAAATTGAACTTTTCTAGACATTAAATATAATTTGAAAGTTTATTATTGGAGATCCAAAACAGAAATACTATGACTTCTGAAGCAGAATCCAAGATTTTCTCCTCTTCAGATATGATTCCTTATTTTGATGCTTTTCAATTAAATTCACAGTAAATCCAAAAGGAAGCGCTCTTGTATGGCCACTATTGGAATTAAACTTTGACTTATCGGCACTAACAAAGATAAAACTATATAGACCTGTGCACTAGGCTGGACTCAAACTATGCCACAATAATGTAAAAGGCAAGACTGTTGAAGCTAGGGTGGGGAAAGAGAGAGCTCAATGGCATAAAATGATTGTTTCATACCACATACTTGTTAATCTGGATGAGACCAACGTTATAAGTATCTGCCAGTGTCTCCTTGAGAAACAAGTTGGCGGTCTCATGGTTCTGAGTTTCCCTGAAATATTTATTCTGTTATTCCTTTGGGTAATTATAGCTTATTAGCCCTAGTTATATTCTCATGTTGCATAGTAAATTATTCTCCTCTCTCCTTGGTGTTTACACCCTTCAGACAGTTGTATCCCCACCCCCTTCCCCCTTAGTCATCACTTAGTTAAATTGTATAGACAAAATTCTTTTAATCTTTGCTCATAAATCAATCCCTCTGGCCCCTTAATCATTTTTGTTACTCTTCTCTGAACTCCCTCCAATTAATCTATATCTTTTCAGTTAATGAGTTTGGAGAAGCTGAATCGCCCAGGTGTGATCCCAGTCATGTTTAGTGTCTGTGTGTTTATAAATGCACCCAGGAGTTTTTTTTTTTGTAACGGGGATTAAAAAATACAATAAATTATCAGTGGCTTTTCTGCCCCATTTTGTAGTACTCCAAATGGTTACTTATCTATCAGCTATGGGTTTTCATCATCAATGGCCATTTCTCAAGTTTTAACTCCTGCTAGACTATGAAGTCTATTCTAGTTCCTGCTGTTAGCCAGTCACAAATACTCTGAGTTATCTGTCAAAAATAAATCTATTTAGAGTGAATCCAATCAGTTACTTTCGAAAGAACCCTAGGTTTAATTCTTCCAGAGATTTTTTTCAAAACAGTCTGTGTGTACGGATACCACCAGAGTTGACTGTCTTCATAGGAAAAGCTAAGATGGAGTTTGGAAATGGTTTTGATAAAACTGAAAGGAAATTAACTCACTTGACTGCTAAAGGAGTGAAGGTTCTCTTTTTAGGGAAAAGGTAACACATTTCTTAGAGAACTGTCACTTCATAGTAAGGCAGATGATTTCAGAATAACAATTTCTTTGCACAGAGTTCAAGTTACATTTCACTTGTAATAGGTATTCAGCTTCCTGGCCGGGCACGGTGGCTTACACCTGTAATCCCAGCACTTTGGGAGGCCGAGGCAGGCGGATCACTTGAGGTCAGGAGTTAGAGACCTGCCTGGCCAACATGGCGAAACCCCATCTCTACTGAAAATACAAAAATTAGCCCGGTGTGGTGGCACATGCCTATGGTCCCAGCTACTTGGGAGGCTGAGGCAGGAGAATCTCTTGAACCCGAGAGACGGAGGTTGTAGTGAGCTGAGATCGTGCCTCTGCACTCCAGCCTGGGTGACAGAGGAAGACTCTGTCTGGAAAAAAAAAAAAAGAAGGGGATGGGGGTATTCAGCTTCCTTTAGCAGAAAGGATGGATTAGCCTATTCTGGAATTTGGGAAATAAATTCAGTTTAGGCATAATTTCATCACCGGTACTTGCCATCATGAATTCCCTTCCACTTCTTTCCTGCTGATATTCTTTTGCCTTTTTCAAAGTAGTTATACCCATGAGAAGGTATAAAATTAGTTAACAAATGGTTACTAAGCATCTACATTGTACAGAACTTGTAAATCACCAGACATTATAGAATAAGATATATATAAAAAGAGAACCTCAAAATATATTTCATGCTTACATAGGAGTTTGTGATCTTTTGGGGGTAGTAAAACACAAGGTATATGAAAACCAGAGACTGACTTAAAACATATTATATTAACAATACTATTATTAAAAAATTGATAACCTAAGTGCCATAGAAATTTGGAATGAAGAGGCGATTAGTATAAAATAGAGTTAATCTGGGACTACTTGATGTAGATGAAAAGTGATTTTAGTCAATTTTCTTCCTCTGGTATATAGTTTCTGATGAAGAAATGTGTTCAAACGATAGATAAAGGAAGGCTTGAGGATCATCTGTGGATACTATTTATCCATGATATTCCTTTACCGGTTAACACAAACACTAGGAGTTGGGCTTTATAAGCTTACTGAGGTTCTGAAATACTCTCCTAGTTTTGAGTTCAGACAACTTAATCTATAAGACCAAATATGTAAATGGCAACATAACTCAGTGGGGAAAGGCAACCTATTTTCTGTAAGTAGAAATCATGTCTTGATTCATTTGCAAGTGTTTTTGAGGAAGTAAATATGAATATGGTCAATGGAAAACCAATGGATGATATTTATTTGGGTTTTCAAGTTTTTTAAGGTCATATACCAAAGATTGCTTACAAACAAAAATGAGTGGCCAGGCATGGTGGCTCACGCCTGTAATCCCAGCACTTTGGGAGGCTGAGGCGGGTGGATCACAAGATCAGGAGATCAAGACCATCCTGGCTAACACAGTGAAACCCTGTCTCTACTAAAAACATACAAAAAAATTAGCCGGGCATGGTGGCGGGTGCCTGTAGTCCCAGCTACTCGGGAGGCTGAGGCAGGTGAATGGCGTGAACCCAGGAGGCGGAGCTTGCAGTGAGCCAAGATCATGCCACTGCACTCCAGCCTGGGCGACAGAGTGAGACTCCGTCTCAAAAACAACAAAAAAGAACAGTAGAGATTAATGTTACTAATGTCTGCTGGCATGTACGAAAACAGAAAATTTCTTTGGTTTATCTTAAAATTCAAGTAAACTTTGCATTCTACTTTATAATAAATGTTTTACTTCAAAGATAATACTTTAAGTCACTTATTTATTGAAACTGGCATAAAAGGAAAATGGCTCATGTTTAATCTGTGTCCTCTCTGTAACTTCAGCCTTGCATAACTGATCTCATTTAATTCTCATACCAGTACCCTGAAGTAGTCATTATTCCCATTTTGTAGATGTGGACGTTGGGGTCCAGAGAGAGTATAAAACTCAGGTGTATCTGCCTTCAAAGTCTGCACTTACAGTATCATGCATCACTACTGAAACTGCAGAATTAACTAATTGGAAAAGACGCTGAAGACTATGTTGTCCAACAACTTTATTGACTTGTGAGAAAACTGAGGCCAAGAGAGGAGCACTGACAAGAAAGCCACATAAGGTTGCAGCAGAACTGGGATCAGAATCTGTCTTAATCTGGAGGGTTTTCTCTGCCCTCTCCCGCCCCAGACAGGTTAGATTCTACTGTTATGTGCTTCCATAGCACCCTACACTTCCTCCCATGTCCACACTTAGTTTTTATTCTTTTACTGCTTGTTTAGTTGTCTGACTTCTCTACTGGACCACAAAAGCCCTAGGAAGGCAAGGACTATGTCTGTCTTGCTCATTATTATAACTTCAGCACCCAGCAAAGTGACCAGTGCAGAGTAGGCACTCAATAAATAGTTTTTGCATATATGTACACCTGTCATGATGCTTTTTTTTTTTTTTTTTTCCATTCTTGTTGCCCAGGCTGGATTGCAATGGCACGATCTTGGCTCACTGCAACCTCTGTCTCCTGGGTTCAAGTGATTCTCCTGCCTCAGCCTCCCGAGTAGCTGGGATTACAGGGATGTGCCACCACACCTGGCTAATTTTGTATTTTTGGTCGAGATGGGGTTTTTGCCATGTTGGTCAGGCTGGTCTTAAACTCCCAACCTCAGGTGATCCACCCACCTTGGCCTCCCAAAGTGCTGGGATTACAGGCATGAGCCACCGCGCCTGGTCCATGATGCTTTTTTAATTCACAATACCACACAGTCTATCTTAACATTTTTGCTAGTGATCTGGAAGAACATGGGTTTAAGATTACAGAGGACATAAAGTTCTTTCTATATGAAAGGCTACAACAAATGGGAAACATTACAAAAAGAAAGGCCTAATGAGACTTATGAGAGAGTAGAAAAGGTAAAATTTCCTATAAGGGTGAATAAAGTAACATATTTAGGAGGAGAATAATCTGAATTATGTAAGATTACAGTTTCTAAACTTCTACTTTTAACACAGAAATCATATTTACTAATTTATTTTTTTTATTTTTTATTTTTATTATACTTCAGGGTTTTAGGGTACATGTGCACAATGTGCAGGTTTGTTACATATGTATCCATGTGCCATGTTGATTTCCTGCACCCATTAACTCGTCATTTAGCATTAGATGTATCTCCTAATGCTGTCCCTCCCCGCTCCCCCCACACCACAACAGTCCCTGGAGTGTGATGTTCCCCTTCCTGTGTCCATGAGTCCTCATTGTTCAATTCCCACCTATGAGTGAGAACATGCAGTGTTTGGTTTTTTGTCCTTGCGATAGTTTACTGAGAATGATGTTTTCCAGTTTCATCCATGTCCCTACAAAGGACACGAACTCATCATTTTTTATGGCTGCATAGTATTCCATGGTGTATATGTGCCACATTTTCTTAACCCAGTCTATCGTTGTTGGACATTTGGGTTGGTTCCAACTCTTTGCTATTGTGAATAGTGCCGCAATAAACATACGTGTGCATGTGTCTTTATAGCAGCATGATTTATAGTCCTTTGGGTATATACCCAGTAATGGGATGGCTGAGTCAAATGGTATTTCTAGTTCGAGATCCCTGAGGAATCGCCACACTGACTTCCACAATGGTTGAACTAGTTTACAGTCCCACCAACAGTGTAAAAGTGTTCCTATTTCTCCACATCCTCTCCAGCACCTGCTGTTTCCTGATTTTTTAATGATGGCCATTCTAACTGGTGTGAGATGGTATCTCACTGTGGTTTTGATTTGCATTTCTCTGATGGCCAGTGATGAAGAGCATTTCTTCATGTGTTTTCTGGCTGCATAAAAGTCTTCTTTTGAGAAGTGTCTGTTCATGTCCTCTGCCCACTTTTTGATGGGGTTGTTTGTTTTTTTCTTGTAAATTTGTTTGAGTTCATTGTAGATTCTGGATATTAGCCCTTTGTCAGATGAGTAGGTTGCAAAAATTTTCTCCCATTCTGCAGGTTGCCTGTTCACTCTGATGATAGTTTCTTTTGCTGTGCAGAAGCTCTTTAGTTTAATGAGATCCCATTTGTCGATTTTGGCTTTTGTTGCCATTGCTTTTGGTGTTTTAGACATGAAGTCCTTACCCACGCCTATGTCCTGAATGGTATTGCCTAGGTTTTCTTGTAGGATTTTAATGGTTTTAGGTCTAACATATAAGTCTTTAAGCCATCTTGAATTAATTTTTGTATAAGGTGTAAGGAAGGGATCCAGTT
>NW_026652282.1:57215356-57267064 GCF_009828535.3 Hylobates moloch | reverse complement strand
TTGCTTGATAGATCTTCCTCCATCCCTTTATTTTGAGTCTATGTGTGTCTCTGCACGTGAGATGGGTTTCCTGAATACAGCACACTGATGGGTCCTGACTCCTTATCCAGTTTGCCAGTCTGTGTCTTTTGATTGGAACATTTAGCCCATTTACATTTAACGTTAATATTGTTATGTGTGGATCTGATCCTGTCATTATGATGTTAGTTGGTTATTTTGCTCGTTAGTTGCTATAGTTTCTTCCTAGCCTCGATGGTCTTTACAATTTGGCATGTTTTTGCAGTGGCTGGTACCGGTTGTTCCTTTCCATGTTTAGTGCTTCCTTCAGGAGCTCTTTTAGGGCAGGCCTGGTGGTGACAAAATCACTCAGCGTTTGCTTGTCTGTAAAGTATTTTATTTCTCCTTCACTTATGAAGCTTAGTTTGGCGGGATAGGAAATTCTGGGTTGAAAATTCTTTTCTTTAAGAATGTTGAATATCGGCCCCCACTCTCTTCTGGCTTGGAGAGTTTCTGCTGAGCGATCAGCTGTTAGTCTGATGGGCTTCCCTTTGTGGGTAACCCGACCTTTCTCTCTGGCTGCCCTTAACATTTTTTCCTTCATTTCAACTTTGGTGAATCTGACAATTATGTGTCTTGGAGTTGCCCTTCTCGAGGAGTATCTTTGTGGCGTTCTCTGTATTTCCTGAATCTGAATGCTGGCCTGCCTTGCTAGATTGGGGAAGTTCTCCTGGATAATATCTTGCAGAGTGTTTTCCAACTTGGTTCCATTCTCCCCGTCATTTTCAGGTACACCAATCAGACGTAGGTTTGGTCTTTTCACATAGTCCCAAATTTCTTGGAGGCTTTGTTCATTTCTTTTTATTCTTTTTTCTCTAAACTTCCCTTCTCTCTTCATTTCATTCATTTCATCTTCCATCAGTGATACCCTTTCTTCCAGTTGATCGCATCTGCTACTGAGGCTTCTGCAATCTTCGCGTAGTTCTCGAAACTTGGCTTTCAGCTCCATCAGCTCCTTTAAGCCCTTCTCTCCATTGGTTATTCTAGTTATCCATTCTTCTAATATTTTTTCAAAGTTTTTAACTTCTTTGCTATTGTTTTGAATTTCCTCTCGTAGCTCAGAGTAGTTTGATCGTCTGAAGCCTTCTTCTCTCAACTCATCAAAGTCATCCTCCATCCAGCTTTGTTCCGTTGCTGGTGAGGAACTGCGTTCCTTTGGAGGAGGAGAGGTGCTCTGTTTTTTAGAGTTTCCAGTTTTTTTGCTCTGTTTTTTCCCCATCTTTGTGGTTTTATCTACTTTTTGTCTTTGATGATGGTGATGTACAGATGGGTTTTTGGTGTGGATGTCCTTTCTGTTTGTTAGTTTTCCTTCTACCAGACAGGACCCTCAGCTGCAGGTCTGTTGGAGTTTACTAGAGGTCCACTCCAGACCCTGTTTGGCTGGGTGTCAGCAGTGGTGGCTGCAGAACAGCGGATTTTCGTGAGACCACAAATTCAGCTGTCTGATAGTTCGTCTGAAAGTTTTGTCTCAGAGGAGTACCCGGTTGAATGAGGTGTCAGTCTGTCCCTACTGGGGGGGTGCCTCCCAGTTAGGCTGCTCAGGGGTGAGGGACCCACTTTAGGAGGCAGTCTGCCCGTTCTCAGATCTCCAGCTGCGTGCTGGGAGAACCATTACTCTCTTCAAAGCTGTCAGTCAGACAGGGACATTTAAGTCTGTGGAGGTTCTTGCTGAGTTTTTGTTTGTCTGTGCCCTGCCCCCAGAGGTGGAGCCTACAGAGGCAGGCAGGCCTCCTTGAGCTGTGGTGGGCTCCACCCAGTTCGAGCTTCCTGGCTGCTTTGTTTACCTAAGCAAGCCTGGGCAATGGCGGGCGCCCCTCCCCCAGCCTCGCTGCCGCCTTGCAGCTTGATCTCAGACTGCTGTGCTAGCAATCAGCGAGACTCCGTGGGCATAGGACCCTCCGAGCCAGGTGCGGGACACAATCTCCTAGTGTGCCGTTTTCCAGGCCCGTTGGAAAAGCGCAGTATTAGGATGGGACTGACCCGATATTCCAGGTGCCATCTGTTTCCCCTTTCTTTGACTAGGAAAGGGAACTCCCTGACCCCTTGCGCTTCCCGAGTGAGGCAATGCCTCGCCCTGCTTCGGCTCGCGCACAGTGCGCTTCACCGTCTGTCCTGCACCCACTGTTAGGCACTCCCTAGTGAGATGAAACCGGTACCTCAAGCAGAAATGCAGAAATCACCCGTCTTCTGTGTCGCTGGGGCTGGGAGCTGGAGACCGGAGCTGTTCCTATTCGGCCATCTTGGCTCCACCTCCGAGAAATCATATTTAAAGCCTCAAAAACCATTCCATGAAGATGTTGCTGGGATATAATTCAAAAAGGTCATTGGAAAGTAAGCAAGAGACACTTTCCTCTTTTTATGTAATGAAAGCCAATACTGGAAAACAGTGGAAACCTAAAAAAGATTAGAAGGAAGTTGGAAAATGTTTAGTGGATATCTACAAGGAAAACTCATTAAGGTAATGGGAGTAATTGGTATTATATGAGGAGAGACAAAAGAATCAGGACTTATCCATCTGGGAGAATAATGCCTGAGAAAGAATGTTACTGATATCTAAAGGATAAAAAATTATACCTGGGAGGAGTAAGTTCTAGTCTTCTATACCACCGTTAAGATGTTTATAGTTAATAATAATTTATTATATAGTTCCAAATAGCTAGAAGGGGGATGCTGAATTTCCCAACACAAGGAAATGATAAATGTTTGAGAGGACAGATATGCTAATCACCCTGATCTGATCACTATACATTATATGTATTGAAACATCACTATGGACCCCCAAAATATGTACAATTATAACATGTCAATTAAAAATAAATTAAAAGGTAAATTATAAAAAGTAACATGTAGAAATGCTCTGGATTGGGAGCCAGAAAGCCTATATTTAAACTTTAGCTCTATTATTTTCTAGTCACGTGACACTCAGAAGGTCGCTTAATCTTTCTGAGCCTCAGTATTCTCTTCTAAAACATGTGAGTAGATATATTACAGGATGGCTCCACTTCTGGTCATGGCCATGTAAGCTCCTGTCAGATCAATACAGTTATTATCTGCAAGAGGCTTGATCTGACAGTAGCTTTAATATGCTTCACCCATACTGTGTTTTAAACAAATTAAATGTTTGTGGCAAACCTACCTTGAACAAATCTATTGGTGTCGGTTTTCTAACAGCATGTGCTCACTTTGGGTCTCTGTGTCACATTTTGGTAATTCTCACAATATTTCAAAAGTTTTCATAATTATGATATCTGTTATAATGAGCTGTGATCAGTGATCTTTGATGTTACTAGGGTAATTGTTTTGGGTCACTACAAACTGCACCCATATAAGAGAGAAAACTTAATTAAAAAATATTGTGTGTATTCTGACTTATCCAACAACCAGCTGTTCCCCCATCTCTCTGCCTCTCCTCAGGCCTTTCTATTCCCAGAGACACAACAACATTGAAAACAGGCCAATTAATAAACCTACAATCACTTCCAAGTGTCAGTGAAAGGGAGAGTGGCACATCTCTCATGTTAAATCAAAAGCTAGAAATGGTTAAGTTTAGTGAGAAAGGCATGTTGAAAGCCGAGATAGGCTGAAAGCTAGGCCTCTTGTACCAAGGAGTTAGCCAAGTTATGAATGCAAAGGAAAAGTGTTTCAAGGAAATTTAAAGCACTACTCAAATGAACACACAAATGATAAGAAAGAAAAACAGCCTTATTGCTGATATGGAGAAAGTTTTAGTGGCCTGGATAGAAGATCAAACCAGCTACAACATTTCTTTAAGCCAAAGCCTAATCCAGAGCAAGGCCCTAACTCTCTTCAACTCTGTGAAGGCTGAAAGAAGTGAGGAAGCTGCAGAAGTAAAGTTGGAAGGTAGCAAAGGTTGGTTCTTGTGGCTTAAGGAAAGAATCTGTCTCCATAACATAAAAGTGCAACATGAAGCAGTAGGTGCTGACAAAGATGCTGCAGCAGGTTATCCAGAAAAATCTAGCCAAGATAACTGATGAAGGTTGCTACATTAAACATCAGATTTTCGATGCAAACAAAATACTCTTATATTGGAAGAAGATGCTATCTAGGACTTTCATAGCTAGAGAGGAGAAGTCAATGCCTGATTTCAAAGTTTCAAAGGATTGCCTGACTCTCCTTATTAGGGGTTATTGCAGCTGGTGATTTTAAGTTGAAGCCAATTCTAATTTACCTTTCCAAAAATCACAGGCCCTTAAGAATTAGGCTAAATCTTCACCAGGTGTGGTGGCTCATGCCTGTAATCCCAGCACTTTGGGAGGCTGAGGCAGTTAGATCACCTGAGATCAGGAGTTCAAAACCAGCCTGGTCAACATGGTGAAACCCTGTCCCTACTAAAAATACAAAAATTAGACGAGTGTGGTGGTGTGTGACTGTAGTCCCAGCTACTCAGGAGGCTGAGGTGGGAGAATCGCTTGAACCTGGGAGGCAGAAGTTGCATGAGTCAAGATCATGCCACTGTACTCCAGCCTGGGCAATAGAGTGAGACCCTGTCTCCAAAAAAAAAAAAAAAAAAAAGAAAAAGAATTATGTTAAATCCATCCTGCTGCAGCTCTAGAAATGGAACAAAAAAGCCTGAATGACAGCATATCTGCTTGCAGCATGGTTTATTGAAATTTTAAGCCTAGTATTGAGACCTACTGCTCAGAAAAAAAAAAAAAGATTCCATTCAAAATATTACTGCTCATTGACAATATGCCTGGTCACCCAAGAGCTCTGATGGAGATGTACTAGGAGATAAATGTTTTCACGTCTACTAACACAACACCCATTCTTCAGCCTGTGGATCAGGGAGTAATTTCAACCTTCAGGTCTTATTATTTAAGAAATACATTTCATAAGGCCATAGCTGCCATAGATGGTAATTCCTCTGATGTACTGGGGCAGAGTAAGTAAAGAACCTTCCAGAAAGGATTCACCATTCTAGATGCCATTAAGCATATTCACGACTCATGGAAGCAGGTCAAAATATCCACATTAATACAAGCTTAGAAGAAGTTGAGTCTAACCCTCATTGATGACTTTGAAGGGTTCAAGACTTCAGTGGAGGAAGTAACTGCAAATGTGGTGGAAACAGCAAGAGATCTAGAATTATAATTGAAGCCCAAAGATGTGACTGAATTGCTGCAATCTCATGATAAAACTTGAACACATAAGAAGTTGCTTCTTATGGATTAGCAAAGAAAGTGGTTTCTTGAGATAGGATCTAATCCTGGTGAAGATGCTGTGAACACTGTTGGAATGACAATGAGAGGATTGAACACAATTTTGAAAGAAGTTCTACTATAGTTAAAATGCTATCAAACAGCATCACATGTTACAGTGAAATCTTTTGTGAAAACAATAGTCAATTGATACAGCAAACTTTATTGTTGTCTTACTTTAAGAAAGTGCCACAGCCACCTCAACCTTCAGCAACCACTGCCCTGAGCAGTCAGCTGCCATCAACATCAAGGCAAGACTCTTCACCAGCAAAAAGATTATGACTGAAGGCTCAGTTGATTGGTAGCATTTTTTAGCAACAAACTATTTTTGAGTTAAGGTATGTAGTTTGGTTTTTTGGACATATTGCTATTGCACACTTAACAGACTATAGTATCACGTAAACATAACTTTTATACTTACTGGGCAACCCCCAAATTCATATGACTCATTTTATTATGATATTAGTTTTATTCTGGCTGCTTGGAAACAAATCCACAATATATCTCTGAGGTGTGCCTGTAACTCTGGATAAAAGAAAAAGAAAAAAGCTACCTGAAAGCACTGGAGAATAAAATAAGCATACAGATGGAACACATGAGAGGGGAGTTGACATTTAAAAGAAGGGAAATTGAGTGAGTTTTCTATTTCTAAAAATGGCTTTTAGCATCTCATGGAGTGTGTAGAACTCAGATAGAAATCTGCATTCCCACTGGCTTAAAGAACTGGAGGACAGAGTGGGCATCTACAGCTATAGGAAAGTGAGGGAGAAATCCTAGAAAGGAGAAAGCCAGAGGTGATCCTAAATTCTGCATATAAATTCTGTCTGAATCACTGGCTAACATTTGAACTGTACATATGCAGGGTAGACTACAAGCAGCCCAGCTAAACATAAAAGTTCTGAACATAGATTTGAGCTACTTCCCACTGCAGGAGAGAGAGGGTTTATAATTTGAGTTCAGCCAAGTTAAATGCTTGCTTAAAAAAATACTCTTTTGAGGAATGTAACAGAATCCAGAGGGTCTATAACATAATCTTTTATAGTACCCAGGATATAATACAAAGTATGTAGTATACAATCTTTCATAATATCCAGCATACAATATGTTTTTTCACATTCAACATATGAAAAAAACTAGAAAATTTTACTCATTCTAACAGAGACCAACTCTGAAGTGATACATACATTGAAAACAGCAGACAAGATTTTAAGGCAGCTATTGTTAATTATGCTTCAGGGTATAAAGGAAAACATATCTGCATAAAGTAAAAGACAGGAAATCTCAACAAAGAAATAGTAACTGAAAAAGAAAGAAAAAAATTGAAACAGAAAAATCCAATATTTGAGATAAAAGTTCACCCTCAGACTTAGTAGAATGGAAATGACAAAATAGTCAGTGAACGTGATAGATTCACAGGAAAGTCCAACTTAGACAATAGGAAGGAAAAAGATTGGAAAAAATAAGCAGAGCCTCAGGGACCTGTAAGATGAAAGTTAAGGTTCAAACATATACGTAATTGAAATCTTAGAAGGAGAGGAGAGAGAAAATTGGGTTTGAAAAATATTTGAAGAAATGGTCAAAATTTCCCCAAATTTGGTCAAAGATATAAATGTATAGATTAAAGATTCAAGAAGTACAGTAAACCTCTAGGAAGACTGAAACACACACACACACACACACACACACACACACACACACACACACACAACACACACACACACACACACACACACACACACACACACACACACACACACTTTCTCTCTCTCTCTCTCTCTCTCCTTTACCTAGCATATTATAGATAACCCACTGAAAATCAAAGTTAAAACCTATTAGTAGGTGGGTGCGATGGAGTGTGCCTATAGCCCCAGATACTCAGGAGGCTGAGGCAGAAGGATTACTTGAATCCAGGAGTTTGAGGCCAGCCTGGGCAACGTAGCAAGACCTTGTTTCTAAAAAAAAATTAATTAATTAAAAAAACCCAAACCTATGAGTAATTCCATCTACTTCGCAAGCACTTTAATAATAGATATAAAACTGCCTACCACATAGTAGGGGCTTAATAACTGTTGAATTATCCACTTAAAAGAGATATACAACAATACCAAACATTTGTATGGAAGAAAATGCATACTACTTTATCAAAAATTTATGAGTTCATTATCATCATTATACTTAGAAATGATTTAGGCTGAAAATAGAAATGGGTAAAAAAGGTTCAAGAGAAGTTGTATACATTTATAGACAAGACATAAATCCATAGTCATTTAATAGGGGATACTAGAATGCTTGGACTACCCTTAATCTTTTCAGGTGACATCCTAAATGATAAAACAGTACTTGATACTTCTAGAAGACAGATTATTTTACTGGGTGGATGGTGGAGACTAAGCAGTATATCACTTTTTCAAAATAAATATTGACTTATTCTGTTAAAAATGTTGTGAAGTTTTTTTCTCCAAACACATACATACAAAAGAAAAGAGCAAGCAAATTTATAGTTCATTCTGATGGTACAAATAATTGTAGAAGGGCCAGGCGTGGTGGCTCACGCCTGTAATCCCAGCACTTTGGGAGGCCAAGGCAGACGGATCACTTGAGCTCAGGAATTCCACACCAGCCTGGCTAACATGGTGAAACCCTGTCTCTACTAAAAACACAAAAATGCTGGTCGTGGTGGTGCACACCTGTAATCCCAGCTACTTGGGAGGCCGAGACACGAGAATCCCTTGAACCTGGAAGCAGAGGTTGCTGTGAGCTGAGATGAGATCAAGCTCCTGCACTCTAGCCTGGGCAACAGAGTGAGACACTGTCTCAAAACAAAACAAAACAAAACAAACCAACCAACAAACAAAAAAACCCAAATAATTGTAGAAGGTATAAATAAGTAGGGCTCTGATTATCGCTACGGGTGTATTACTAATTGAATATGCCTTTAAATGAGTATATGGGAAGGAAAGAAAGGAAGGAAGATACGAGAAGATGGAAAACAAACATTTTGGGGGAAAAGCTTTATAGATAGGATATCTGTGATGTAATTTTCAGGATTACTGACTTTCCCCTTGAAAATTATGATGGACACAGGTGTTAACAAGAAAAACTGCCAGTAGAGATAGTAATCATAAAATCTCAGAGTTGTAAGAGATTTCAGAACTTATCTTGTCTAAATCTTCCTCTAAGGAAAGAATCACATTAACAATCACTCCAAAAGATGGTTGTCTAGCTTCTGCTTGAATTCCTCTATTGATATGGAAGGAGCTCACTAACTTATTAAACAGACCACTGCTATGTTAAACAGAAAAAAATGTTAGAAAATTGTCCTAAACTAAGCCAAAATCTTCCTTCCTATATATCCTCCACTCAGTTCCAACTATTCCCTCATCCTTCTAATTTCTCCTACATATACCATTTTTTCAAATATTTAAAGACCACTACCATGTCCCACTAAAGTCTTTTATTTGCCATGCTAAAAATCCCCGTTCTTCATCAGATATGGTTTTCAGCCCCTAAGTAAAACCTTCCTCCAGATGCAATATTTTCCAGTGATTCCTGAAGTATGGTACCTTGCCTTGGTTGATACCAGACAAGCCATTTGTCATGCATATGTTATCCGTTGTTTCTAATTTTGTATAATCCAATAATTTAATGTATATATATAATATATACTTTTTATATCCTTTGTCAATATATTTATATCAATAACTTTGTCCAAGTTATTGATAAAAGTGTTGAACAGGACAGAGCTCTATGGTAAGCTACTCAATAATTCCCTCTACACTGAAATGAATACACAGAGTTCAACCATGGTAAATTCCTCTAACTGCTATCAGTCTTCTCTTATGTCCTGGTTTCCACGAGGATAACACAAGACATAGGATTAATTATCTTACTGGATCCCTATTTTATGATGTCTTTCCCTTAAAGTCTAGTTTAGTAATCCTACCAAGAAATGACACATAAATATTATTTTCTTAATGACTTCTTAGAGAACCAACTTGGAGGTCCCAGTGGCCATTATTTTCCTTAATGAATGTCTATAAAGCATCTCACTGAAAACACATTTTAGAATTATGCTGGGAGTAACTGTCAAGTGTACAGATCCATAGCTTCAGCAAATCACCCCCAACCTTCCTCTCTGTTTGAGAAAATCAGGGAATTTGTCCATCTCTTATCTTTTGGAATTTACCCTTTATGACATCTCAAAAACTGGGAGTAGTAGTTTTGTGATTATCTCTGCAGCTTGTTTCTCATAGATCTAGTTTTTCTTCTCTAGATTTTTTCTTTTCTCTTAGACCTAGTTCTTCTGGGATTAGAGACTCAAAGGGAATAGATATCTCTTTTCTAATTTCTCATCTACCTTGAGCTTCAAAAATTCCTTCTTAACCATGTTCCATTCACTCTTTTCTGTTTGAACATCAATATCATTAATAGAGAAGTCTGGGTGAATAGTTCTGCCAGCTGTCACTTTTAACAGGATGCCAAGTAGGCCTAGCTCTTCCTTGTTCTTGTTCTAAACAGAACTAAATATAGGTACACATTTAGTGGTCCTTAACATTTTTTTTACAAGGCTCTGACTTTCCTGATACTATTTATAGAATAATGTCCTTGTCTAGAATGTGTACTTGGTTCTATGTTCTTCCTTTTATCATGTCACATCTGAACTTACCAAAGAACTTCCTGTGCAGTCACACAAAACAATGATACCACGTGTAGAGGCTAGGGAGAGGAGAATGGCCCTTTGGGTGGGGATTCAAAATACATATGCTTCTCTATAAATTGTGATGTGTGTTATTGTACATTCTGTAGTGAGCACTATTACTAGGTATATGTCATGTCCTTTCTGGTATGTGTTAGGGCACAGGAAATGTTGAATATGACTATTTTAGATACTCCCTTTCCTTCTCTATTGCCAAGAAATTAGGAGTATTCAATTTTGAAAGCCTCTTATCATTTTAAAAACATGTAGTATATCAAGACAAGGGGGACATACCTATCTTTCATTTCCCTAATTTCTGAAATATGCTTTCGTAAAGCCTATAATAGATGTGGAACCATCAGCAGCACTTACTTCCTTCATGATTACAAACTCTAGTATGACACACTCACTTTCTCCCAAGGTGCCTATCATCACTATCTCACCAAGCAGTTCTTTCTTCCTTTTCAGAATTATGACCAGAGTAGCAATTCCTTGCTTGAATTATTCTACAGCCCAAGAAATGAAATTGTCATCAAGGCAACAATTTTAACTTTGCCACATACTTATTGAATATCTTTTATGTTCTCAGATATGCATGGAAATACAGAGAAGAAAAGACATTACGTTTAGCTAAAAGTATTCTTTTTTCTTATACATAAATACTGTAGAACTTGTACTCTAACAACCTGTGTGTGTGTGTGTGTGTGTGTGTGTGTGTACGTGCACGCGTGCCAATAAATCTGACTTTATGGTGCTGCTGTCAATTTGCACTGATGATTGAGAATATAGACAGCACCACCATAACATATCCCATCATCCTAGCTCTCACGAGGGAACAATACAAAGACATTCCGAAAGCCACAGCATTCTGTGTCACTCTCAATTCAAAAGCTACACAAAATCCAATTCGAATGGCAGATGTGTCAGTGTGATATCCAGAGGAGAGAAGAAGAAGGCAGACACTTGCAAATTTAACTTCAGGAAAGTACTTTCACACCATCACCTCAATGTGATATTTTAAAATTTTCATTTCAAAAAATGGAGTTATCCTGCTTCTTTTTGTCCTTGTGCTCAAAAGATTCCTCTTACTATTTACGATTTGGGGTAGCCCTTCTGGGAGGTAGAAAGGAGGTGGCCCTTATTATGCAAATGTAACTTTGTGTTCTATAGGACATCAAGTAGGAGACTGACTGCAAGTACAGTACATCGTAAGAAATTTTTGAACCCATATAATCTTGAACAATAGATAAAGGAAAGATTTTGTCAGAAATGATGTAGGATGGTTAGTTAGGAGAGAAATCTGGTGTGAGAAGAGGGCACTTGAAGAGTTTTAAGAGTGGGCAATCAGAAAAATATTGCTGCCAGAAGGTTGTTGGAAGTTGCTGGGGTGTAGTCTATACTCAAAGATAAACAGAAGACATAGATGACCTGGTTTCATCAATAACCAGGCAGAGTTCAGCAAGAGGGCTCTTACTGTAGCAAATACGGGAACTAGGACAAGGCTACTGACTATTTAATTCAGTCAATAAATATTTTTTGAATACCTACTATGTGCCAAGTATTATATTAGGCATATGAGACATAGAAATTTATAGCAGTGAATAAGGCAAACAGTATAGTCTCCTCCCTCATGGAGCTTATGGTCTAGTTAAGTCAAGTGAAAACAAAAACAAAAAGCTTAGGTTTGGAGGGGCTAGAACAGGTCAACATCAACAGAAAAAGACTCATGAAAAGTGATCCAGGCAAAGACGGGTTCTAACATATACTATATCCATATCATTTTCTAACTACCATAGTTTATATTCTGAAATTCCTCACACAGTAGCAATCTCTTACATTTTCAATCACTGAGTGCTATCTATTGAGAAGGGATGCCAAGAAGAAAATAGTCTAGAGTTACAATCATAACATCATAGCCCAATGAAGAGGCTGACCTTTTAAGCCTAGTGAAGCTGCACAAGAAATAACCAGTAGAAAAGGCCAGGAGATTCATTTGGAAGTTTCTGGGTTTTCAGCATTAAAAAAAAAATTCAGAGGAAGAACCAGATAGCTGAACTAGTAATTGCTTCCATTTCCCAAAAAGGTTGTTGGACATATTGTATAAGTATTAAGTCTATGAGTGAAAAGTCTTATATTCCTAGTGTTGAGGAGATAGAGTAAAGGAAGGAAAAATATGGGAAAGCTGAATAATACACCTTGTGGCTAAGTCCACTTCTCCTCAGCCATCCTAACCAGTGTCCCTCCCATCAATCAGTTGGCTGGTCCTTTCATTTAACTTTTGATTATCCCTGACAAGGGTAAAAGAGAAAGGGGGAATTCTTGTACACTGCTGTGGGAATGTAAGTTAGTACAGCCACTATGAAGAACAGTATAGAGGTTCTTCAAAAAACTAAAAATAGAACTACCATGTGATCCAGCAATCTCACTGTTGGGTATATGCGTAAAAGAAATGAAATCGGTATATTGAAGAAATATCTGCTTTCCCATGTTTATTGCAGCACTGTTCACAATAGCCAAGATTTGGAAGCAACCTAAGTGTCCATCAACAGACAAATGGATAAAGAAGATGCAGTACTTATAACAAAAAGGAGTCCTATTCAGCTATAAAAAAAAACGAGATCCTGTCATTTGCAACAACGTGGATGGAACTGGAGATCACCATGTTAAATGAAATAAGCCAGGCACAGAAAGACAAACATTGCACATTCTCACTCACATGTGGAAGCTACAAAAAAAATTGAACTCATGGTGATAGAGTAAAATGATGTGGTTACCAGAGGCTGGGAAGGCTAGTGGGGAGGGTGGATAAAGAGTAGAAGAGGGGGTCAGGCACGATGGCTCATGCCTGGTAATCCCAACACTTTGGAAGGCCAAAGTGGGAAGATCACTTAAGTCCAGGAGTTTGAGACCAGCTTGGGCAAATAGTGAGACCCTATCTCTACAAAGATTTAAAGAAATGGCCAGGCATTATGGTGCATGCCTATAATCCCAGCTACTTGGGAGGCTGAGGTAGGAGGACTGCTTGAGCCCAAGAGTTCAAGGCTGCAGTGAGCCATGAACGTGCCACTGCACTCTAGTCTAGACAACAGAGCAAGATAGTGTCTCAAAGAAAAAAAAAAAAGAGGGGAAGAGGGAATGGTTAATGAGTACAAAAATACAGTTGAATAAAAGGAATAATATCTAGTGTTTGGTAGTACAATAGGTCAATTATAGTTAACAATAATTCTTGTATATTTCAAAATAGCTAGAAGAATTGATTTGGAATATTCCTAACACAAAAAGATAAATGCTTGAGATGATTGATATTCCAATTACCCTGATTTGATCATTACACATTGTGTGCCTGTATCAAAATACCACATGTGGCCAGGGGTGGTGGCTCACACCTGTAATCTCACACTTTGGGAGGCCTAGAGGGGCGGATCACTTGAGGTCAGGAGTTTGAGACCAGCCTGGCCAACATGGGAAACCCCGTCTTTAATAAAAATACAAAAAAATTAGCCAGGCATGGTGGTGGGCGCCTGTGATCCCAGCTACTCGGGAGACTGGGGCAGGAGAATCACTTTAACCCGGGAGGCAAAGGTTGCAGTGACCTGAGATCATGCCACTGCACTCCAGCCTGGGCAACAGTCCATCTCAAAACAAAACCAAAACCAAAATATCACATGTACCCCATACATATGTACAACTATTATGTACCCATAATATAGCTTTTTAATGTACATTTTCAAAAAAATTTTTTAAAAATTTAATAATTTTTAAATATTTTTTTTAAAAAAAGTCTTTTCTGGGAGTGCTGCTTCAAAGCAGAAAAATAAAAGTTTAAGAGATTTGTTTTCATCTCCCCAAGATGTGTGTGTGTGTGTGTGTGTGTGTGTTTATGTGTGTGTGTGTGCGGAGGGGGGCTGGTAGGGGTGATGACGGAGTGTAAAGAAACTTCAGAAGAGAAAATGTGACAGACAATATATAGTATGTCAGTGCTATTGGTTTTAGTGTGTAGGCTCCAAAACTCTAAGAACCATGCCTTCTGAAGCAAATTGCTTCAGACTGGGTTCACCATGTAAGCATTTAACAAACATTTTTTTCATTGGAATAATTCAAAGGATACATGATAGAAGAGCAAAGATGCAAGCTCATCCAGCTCTCCTTTTATTAATAAATACAAGGTTAAAGCATTTAGAAGAGGCTAGACGAGATGATCTCAGAGGACCCTTTCATCTCTAAACTGCTTTGAATGTGCATAGTTTTGTTGAGAGAATTCAAATGGCTAGTTGCATATATGTAAGCAGCACGCCAACAAAACATTCTATTTGGTCTTGGAAATAAACTTATGAATAGACAAATAAAAATGAAGTAAGACCCTGAGGGATTATAAACTTGCTAAATTTTTCTTGCTAGCACATCTTACAATTGTACATTTGTCTAAGAGTTACTTTGTTGCTCTTATTAGGTGCATACAAAAAAAGAGTGACTTAACATGACTTAACATTCCTCTTTCACCCAAAAAGAATGATTTAAATCGCTTCCAAAGGAACATAGAAAGCTGGTTTCTAAGGTAGAAAACTCACTTAAAATTGATTCAGAACAATAAATGATTGCTAGCTCCATGGGAAGAGATGCCTCCTCGGGAAAAGTGTAGCTGCCAAATTTCTCAGCAGGGTCTTAAGTTACCAGCTCCAGTAATTACTGGATTTTACTCCAAGATCCTGCAATGGGAACTTACTGGGCAAAGTGATGGCTAATATTGACATTCCTTCAGAGTAAAATAAAAATAAACCTAGAAATGTAGATGAAATCCTTTAAAGAAGCAATTAAAACATCAACAGTTGTTAAACTGCCAGATCAAATAACTCTGAATATCAAACAGAATTTTTTTTAATGTTATAGCTTTAGAGGAAAAGGAACTCTGCCTTTGCCCCAACATGCAATATGTAAAATTGGGAGCAGCTTGTTGTTTCATTACAGACTGTTCCCCATGGTTCAGCATGTGGGTTTGTCTCTAGCAGGAATGCATCAGGGAAGGGGTCAAACAGAACAAAAGCAAGCAAGCAGGACAAAGAATCAATAGTCAAACTCTACACCATCTCTTTGGAACCAGAATGTTACTATGTGTTTCTGAGAGAAGGTATAAAAGCTCCAGAGAGCTTTGTCAATCAGGGAGTGTCCAAAGCTCCATCTTTAGGGTATTTACAAAATTAGTTTGGCCAGACCATGCTCCAAGACAGAGAGATGGAGAAAGAAAAGATGACGTCACTCATGAAATGGGGAGAAGAGACTAGGTCTATAACCAAACAGACAATTCATGCATGGGTTCTCAGTTCTCTATTTATAACATTACAATTCTGAATTCAAATGCTAGAACTATGTACCAAATGCTAGTTGAGAGCACAATTTTACAGCTTTCTAATGGCCTGGTCAAGTAAGAAGCACACGAATTGGCCTAAAAGATCATATGTGATATCATTTCAACATACAGTGTGTTAACACCTACTATGTGGTAGTTATTGTTGGAAGCAGAGGGATGAATAAGAAACCATATCTGCCCTTCAAGAACTAGTCTAGTGGGGGAGAAAGGGAACATAAAGGAACAGTACAGAAAGAATGTGTGAATTGAAGTTAAAAAGGTGCTGGGGTTTCATGGAAAGCTTCTCACTGTCTTTCTTTCCACTGGGATCCTACGCACAAACTGAGCTCCCCACTTTTCTTCTTTTTATCATTTACTGTGGTCAATTCCACCTTAAGCAATCACAGAACCTCACATGGATCCATATTACCCCTTTAAATGGTTCTTTCTTCTGCTATTTCTTGCCCAGTTACCTCAAAATTACCTTTCTTGGTCTCTTTGTTCTATTTATGAACCCCAAATAGCCCTAATAAAGGCTGATAGTTATAAGAGCACTGTGAGATATCTGTATCAAGGAAAAGTAAAATCATCCTTTCTGAAGTGAAGTTAGACATAAAACCTGTGCCATCAACTTCTAATGTCCATTGAAAGTACCTAGAAGTGCTCTTCAGAAAGACTCTCCCAAAGCCTCCATCTATCTTCTTAACCTGTAATTAACTCTGCTATGCTCATGCTTTAGTGTCAAGGTGCTGTTTCTTATTCAATTACATTTTGCTTTAATTGCTAGTTAATAGTATTTCAGTACAGTACAGTATTTCAGTTCTATCACAGTATTTCAGTCCTATCACAGGTTGTAGGCTAACCTGGAAACCTCACCATAATAACACAATAACCTAATTGCTACAGAAAAATAACATAATTTCTATAGAAAAATATTCAAGTGCCAAACTATCAACTTAGAAATGATCTTCTGGAATAAAGTCATCCCCTAAAATGAGGGTTTGCCTGTGATCTGTCTGTAGGATGATCTCCTTTATTTCTTAATGAATTGGGCCTAGAAAAGTTATTTCTAAAATAACTACTAAGTAAATATCATTGTCCAGTTGACTTCTAATATGATATTGGAAAAAATTTCAAACTTGAAACAATTTTCCTCCTAAATATAATGATACCACACTGTCTTACCACTATAGACCCACCCCACCATGGGCTGGAAAATATAGCATTACAGCATTAGTAGGGAGAGAGAAAAGAGGGTGACTGAGAATTCATTTATTACTCTTGCTAAAGTTTTTTTCTCCAGGCTCCAGAATTTCACTTGTAAGGCCACTCGGCAATAGAACCAGATCTCCAGTGAATACTCATTTCACCACACCATACCAAAATAACTTTTATACGACAAATACATTCCTACCAAGAACTATCATGACAACCAAACCACTAGCTTGTGTGATTAGACTATAGAGGGCTGATGAATTACATATTTCATATACAATATACAACTGCCACACAGACACCTCATGGGTCTGAGTTTGCAGCCAAGATGTTAGGAATAAGGCAAGTGGGGCTTCTAACATCAAACACTAGGCTAAGTATGTTACGTGAATTAACTAATTTAGTAGTCAAAACAGCCATGTGTGACTAACACTTTATTTATGATATGTATTTTTATGATAAAATATATATCAAAAATATATATCATAAATATATAAAGCGTTAGTCACACATGGCTGCTATGACTACTAAATTAATTAATGTAACATACTTAGCCCAATGTTCGATATATATATATATCATATATGTGATATATATATTTATGATAAAACTGAGGCACAGAAAGTCAAAGTAATTTGTCCAACGTCACACAGTAGTAGAGTTTGGATTTGAATCTAGACTGTTTGCATGCAGTGACTGAGATCTTAAAAAATACAGATCTTAGCCACCATGCTATGCAATATGCTGATTATGACAAGAATGATAATAATAAAGGTAATAATAGCATCAAACACTAACATAATGCTAACTACTCAAGTCACTGTTCCAAACACCATCTCTATATCAATTCGTTTAATCCTCACAACAAAGGTAGATACTATTATTATTCCCATTTTTCAGATGAGGAAACTTTGGCACAGAGAGGTTTAATAATTTGTCTAAGGTCATACCACTAGGAAGTAAAAGATCTCTGATTCAAATCCAGGCAGTCTGAGTCCATTATATCACACTGCCTCTATAACAAAGATAGCTGGGGTGTAACAGAAAAAAGCAGTAGGCTAGGAGTTTAGAAAAACAATTCAGACTCAACCATTTCCTAGCTCTGAAATCTTGCAAGATATATTACCTTTCAAAGCTTCACTTTCTTTATAAAATAGAGAACGATTTTTACTAACAGAGCTAGTATAAGGATTAAACAAGAATGTATGTGGAAGTATTTTGGAGAATGTAAAGTGATATATAATTGTATGGAATTAATGAATAGAGTGGGTAGGAACAGTTAAGAAATTATATATATGTATTCACTGTATATATATTGTAATAATTACGGTATATGTATATACATATTATCTAGTGACACACACACACACACACACACACACACACACAACTGTTAATAATTGCAACTTCCAATACTCAGACAGGAATTATGATCTCCCTCCCATTTGCAACATGGTTTTTTAGATTTTTGGATTATACTACTAGGAATACTGTATTTCTCGTAATGTCACAGGTTTCGTAAACAGACCTGAGGTTGGCAGGTCAGCTAAGGGCAGTTCATTACCAAATAATCAGATTGCAAATAACAACCTGAACAATGGTAAAGCAATTGCTAGTTGCTGTGATTAACATGGACCATTTGATGAGGCTATTACAGCAAATCTAGCCCACCAGATGTACCTCATTGTGTCTCTCACAGAACTAGTTCAATCCTTTGATAAGCAATAGTGCTGGAGAAGAATGGAGGTGATTCTCAAATATCTGATTTCAATATATCCCTCTGAGTCTTACTGGATGGTATGATCTCACATTAAAAGAACCATCCAGTGGAGCTCAACAGTTTTATTCCCACTATACAATAACTCCTCTTCAGTACTATACTTCATAGAAGATGACACTTAAAAATCATAGCAAAAGCAGCACCCCCCAAGTTACAGGGGTGCAAATGTCTGCTGAAAGCAATAGTAATTGCAAAGAAGTAAAAAAGCAAGAGAACTCTGTCTCTATCAGAGCCTGGCTGTAGGTACATCAGACAACATAGTGGACCTTGCTATTCTGACTGCTGAAAACAAGGATAGGGAAAAGATGATGACACAAGTAATTTGTCACTATGTGAAGGAAATTTGTTCAAAAGGTACAACAACCAGGGCAGTTCCAATTGTATGGTTTTCAATAAAAAAATTTCAATACATAACACCTATTTTTATTTTATATAGCCAAGAATTTTTATATAAACATATTCAGATATCAGGAAAAAATTTTCTCTCATAGTACTTTATGACATTTTCTAGAAACCAATGAACTTCCTATTCAAACGAATTATTAATTTTTTTATTTAGACAGAGTCTCGCTCTGTCACCCAGGCTGGAGTGCAGTGGCGCGATCTCGGCTCACTGCAACCTCTGCCTCCCTCCCGGGTTTCAAGCGATTCTCATGTCTCAGCCTCCTGAGTAGCTGGGAGAACATGCGCCTGCCACCACACCCAGCTAATTCTTTTTTCTGTATTTTTAGCAGGGATGGGGTTTCACCATGTTAGCCAGGGCTGGTCTCAAACTCCTGACCTCAAATGATCCACCTGCTTCGGCCTCCCAAAGTGTTGGGATTACAGGCGTGAGCCACCATGCCCGACCTCAAATGAACTAGTAAACAGAAATTAAAATCTTAAAGCATAAAAAGTGGAACTTTATGCATTTTTACCACAATAAAAAATACATATGGAACTTCCAGTTGAAATTACTTGGGTAGGAGGAGGAATCGAGTCCTATAGCCAACCCCCCTCCACCAAATCAGAAATTTCTAGACCCTCTGAGAATGCCATTTGAAAAAGAAATCACTGTTTTATTATTTCATGTTGTCCGAATTGTTTATTAAATAATATGATCCTGTACTTATCTTCACCCACCCGTTCATGTCCAGTCTGAGAGCATGTCAATCAAATTTAATCTATATTTCTATCTTCTGGACAGTCAAAATCATTAAGACTGTGGTACAATACAGATCTGCTTGACAGACATATTTTAATTGTCTTTTGTACCTTAATGGCACAGACACCTATATTTTAGTGCTTCCCAGTGTTTCTGTCTGTACTGAATAAGCAGGCAATAGGATCAAGCTCTGACATGTTGCACTAGAGGCAGGATGGGATGAATCCCTGCCCCTTTCTTGTCTCCATAGAGGGTGGCTTATCCAGAGGAATTCCTTAGTAATCAGCAAGGTAAGAGAGGGGCAGCATGGGGGCTATGTTACCCAAGGGACTCATTTGAAGAAAGGCTTTTTGTCATTAAACATCTATCTCTCAAGAAGCAAACAACTGGAGATTTAGACAGGAGAGAAAAGTGTTCCCTGGTCCACTGAAGTAACTAGCTGACTATTGAAAAGAAATAGTTTCTGTTAGTAGTTTAAGTAAAAGTAAAACCCTGGATTAAATGGAAGAATACACCTAATTTTAATAAATGTTTTAAACATTCATATCATTCACTTTATAACTCAAAGTTTCTCCCTTTTCTCTCTTGATATTTCACTCTAAAAGGCGAATGGAGAAGATTTACAAGTAAAGAAAAGGTACATTTATATTCAGAATTTTCTTTCCTTTCAGGTTCCAAAGTTTGAGCTTAAATACCTCTGGCTAAAGAATGAAAAATCAGGCACTTTTTATGGCATCAGTTCAATGATGGTATTTATTGTTTTGTTGGGGGAGGGAGGAGGAGTGTGTATATCAAAGTTTCTAGAAGCTTTAAAATCCTACTGTAGGGAAAGAGAAGGACAGGTAATAAGAAGGGGGAGAGGCATAGGTTTGTGCAAATTTTTTTCTCTACCTCAGATCCCAAGAAGGTGACAAAAAGCTGAGGGTTCTTTGATTTCATTTCATTGTCTATTCTGGCAAGCAAAGTTCATTTATCTTAGAAAAATCCTGTTATTTCAAAGCAAGAGTGAAAAATATATGTATAAAGAGAAAATTGATGGGAAATTAAGTAGAAAACTCCTTAAATTTTTTTCTTTTCAAAATTTGAGTTGTGGAGGGTAGTAAGGACAGGAAAATTAAGGTAAATATAGTTTTAAAAATAGCTAATTTAATATATTTGCCAAATTTATTCTAAATGATCAAGAGGAGGAGTGAGAAGAAGAGAAGTTAAAGGCATCAGTAAGTCAAATGGACTAAAGTAGCAGCATGGTATGGTGGAAAGGGGATGGAACTTGGAGCTGGAAGACCTGATTTCTAGTCCTGCCTCTGCCACTAATTCCATATGGCTTGCCTTAGGTAAATGTCTTTAACTTCCGTGTACCTCAGTCTTTATAACCTACAAAATGAGAGGATTATACTAAATAGTCTCTAAATTACTTCTAGGTTTAACATTTCATAATGTGTGAAATAATATGGTACATGTTATGGGCTGAATTGTGTCCTCTTCTCCCCAAATTTGTATGTTGTACAAAACCATCCATCTTCCTCCTCACCCCATCCCTTCTTTGCAGCCTTTTTCAACCTACACACACACACACACACACACACACACACACACACACTGATGCACATACCCTTATCATCTTTCTGTCCCAGTATATAGCCATTGAAAAAGAAGACAACTGGCAGACCAAGATGTCACACCAGTACCCCCAGTACCTCACAATGTGGCTATATTTGGAGATAAGATAAAGAGGTAATTAAGTTAACATGAGACTGAGTGGGCCTGAATCCAATCTCACTGGTGTCCTTATCAGAAGAGGAGATTAGAATCTACAGAGAGATATCAGAAATGTGTGCTCACAGAGGAAAGACCATGTGAAGAGGCAGTGGAAAGACCATGTAAAGAGGCAGCAAGACAGTGGCCATCTGCAAGCCAAGGAGAGAGACCTCAGAAGAAATCAACCCTGCTGATACCTGACTGGAAGTCTGGTCTCAGACTTCCAGGTTTCAGAGCTGCAAGAAAATAAATCTCTGTTGTTTAAGCCACACAGTTTGTGGTATTTTCTTATGGTAGCCCTGGCAAACTAATACAGTACATCATTTAAGTAAGAACTCGAGTAATTTATTTAAAAGAGAATAGACTTGTACAGTTTATCTAGTGAATTATACTTAGGGAGATTTTGCTGGAAGCTCAAATTTCCTGGCTCCTTTTTCAGAACTAGCCACAGAATAAATGATAATTACCGTTGTGGAAAGTGGAAAGTTGTAGCCTATAAAGTCAAATGTGGAAAGCGGAAAGTTGTAGCCTATCAAGTCAAATGTCAAGAAGGTTTAAAAATTAGAGCACAATGAAGAGAAATCAGGGTGAAAACAGTTTGTCAGAACAACATTTATATAATGTAGGATTTTTTATTTTTACTCTTTTACCTGTTTATAGTCAAAACAGGTATTTTTTGGTTTCAGGATGGTGTTAAAGTGTTTAAAATCAGGGTGTGACATCTTGGTCTGCCAGTTGGCTTCTTTTTCAATGGCTATATACTGCGACAGAAAGATGATAAGGGTATGTGCATCTGTGTGTGTGTGTGTGTGTGTGTGTGTGTGTGTAGGTTGAGAAAGGCTGCAAAGAAGGGATGGGGTGAGGAGGAAGATGGATGGTTTTGTACAAATCCAGTCTCACCGCTGGAAACTAAACTTAAAGTACCCTCATCCCCTCATCGTAATAGAGGTGGTGTGATCAAGCAGGCTTTATCCCTTCGATGCAATTTTGATTCAACATATGCAAATCAATAAATGTGATTCATCACATAAACAGAACTAAAAACAAAAACCACATGATCATCTCAATAGACGCAGAAAAGGCCTTTGATAAAATTCAACAGGCTTCATGTTAATCCCACCCCTGCAAATGTGGCATCGAAGGAACATACTTCAAAATAATAAAAAGTCATGTATGATAAACCCATAGCCACATCATACTGACTGGGCAAAAGCTGGAAGCACCCCACCTTGAAAACCAGAACAAGACAAGGATGTCCTCTCTCTCTCCACTCCTATTCAACATAGCACTGGAAGTCCTGGCCAAAACAATCAGGCAAGGGAAAGAAATAAAAGACATCCAGATAGGAAGAGAGGAAGTCAAACTATCCCTGTTTGCAGACAATATGATTTTATACCTAGAAAACCCCATAGTCTCTGCCTAAAAGCTCCTTAAGCTGATAAACAACTTCAGCGAAGTTTCAGGATACAACATCAATGTACAAAAATCAGTAGGATTCCTATATATCAACAGCATCCCAAGCTGAGAACAAAATCAAGAATGCAATCCCACTCACAATAGCCACAAAAAAGATAAATTACCTATGAATACAGCTAACCAAGGAGGTGAAAGATCTCTACAATGAGAATTACAAAACACTGCTCAAAAAAATCAGAGATGACATAAACAAATGGAAAAACATTCCATGCTCATGGATAGGAAGAATCAATATTGTTAAAATGGCCATACTGCTCAAAGTAATTTACAGATTTGATGCTATTCCTATAAAACTACCAATGATATTCTTCACAGAATTAGAAAAAATAATTTAAATATTCATTTGGAACCAAAAAGGAGCTCAAATAGCCAACACAATCCTAAGCAAAAAGAACAAAGCTAGAGGCATCACCTTACCTGACTTCAAAGTATACTGCAAGGCTCCAGTAACCAAAAATATTGGTACTGGTACTGGTAAAAAAAATAGATGCACAGTCCAATGGAACAGAAATAGCCCAGAAATAAAGCCGTCCCCTACAACCATCTGATCTTCAATAAAGTCGACAAAAGCAATGGGGGAAAGACTCCCTATTCAATAAATGGTGCTGGGATAACTGGCTAGCCATATGCAGAAGATTGAAACTGGACCCCTTTCTTATACCATATACAAAAATCAACTCAAAATAGAGGTGGTGGTGAAATAGATTTTCTCTTCTGGAAACTACTATTCCTAAAAGCTTAGCTGGACAATAGTACCTCAAAGTGGCTGACTAACCACATTCAGAATAATTCTGCAAGAATCCCAGAAAATTGGTGCTGGGGGAGACCTTAGAATTCATCTTGGTCCAACTCCTTTGTTTTACAAGTGGGCAAATTGAAAACCAGAGAGAGGATGGGACTTGCCCAGGAAAACACAGCAAGTTAGTAACAGAGCCAAGATTTGAACAACAACAAAATATTTTCTTCAGACAGCTTTAAATTACCACGCAACTGGTTTATGTACTAATTTCTGATATTTTAATAGAGAATAACAAACTGTTAAAGAGATCACACATTTTAAAGATTTCCATCAGCTAAAATAATGCACAAAATTACAAAGTGATAGAGCTAGAGGCAACTTATTATTCCTTATGTTTATTCCATATTTTATGTGGCACATGAACTGATCTGATGTAAAAGAGCAACATAAAATAGTGGAAAGGAAACTCATTTGGGAGTTAGGGGACTAATGTTTTTGAATCAATTCTATCACAAACTAGTTGTATGATTTTGGAGGAGTAACTAAACCTGTCTTGGATTCAGTTTTCTTATCTTTAAAATGGAGTTGTAGTGAGTTAAATAGTGGTCACAAAAAGATAAGTTCATGTCCTAACTTGGAACCTGTGAATGCAGCCTTGTTTGGAAAAAGGGCTTTTACAGATAAAATTAGTTAATGATCTCAATGTTAGATCATCCTGGATTTAGGGTGGGCCCAAAATCCAAAGACAGGTGTCCTTATAAGAAATAGGCAGAAGAGGATTTGAGACACATAGATACAGATGAGACGGTGATATGAAGATTAAGGCAGAGATTGGAGTGATGGGTCCACAAGCCAAAGAATAGCAAGGTTTGCCAGCAGCCACCAGAGAGGCACGAATAGATTCTCCTTCAGAACCCACAGAGGGAGCCAAATCTCCCAACACCTTGATTTTGGACTTCTAGCCTCCAGGAGCGTGAGATTACAAATTTTTGTTGTTTTAAGCCACTAAATTTGTAGTAATTTGTTACAGCAGCATTAGAAAGCTAACATGGAGGGGGAGTGGGGTGAGAATTGAATCAGATGTGAGGGTCCAGGCAGGTAACATTAATAAATGAAATGGGCTGCTACGTGAAACATAACTGTAAGTGTAATGATTCATGGAAATGAAACAAGCATCTTAGTGTCAGAGGGACAAGAGTGAGTGATGACCTGAAGAACACTCCTTAGTTCCAGCCTATTGTTATCATGTGAGAATGCAGGCCCAGGATTGCCAGAGCATCTGGTTTTCAAGAAAAGTTCAACCTTTTATTTGAAATTATTTCCATTTAAAAAATAGGGGAAACTGCATTGCCAAGTCAATCTTAAGCCAAAAGAACAAAGCTGGAGGCATCACGCTACCTGACTTCGAACTATACTACAAGGCTACAGTAACCAAAACAGCATGATACTGGTACCAAAACAGAGATATAGATCAATGGAACAGAACAGAGCCCTCAGAAATAATGCCACATATCTACAACCATCTGATCTTTGACAAACCTGACAAAAACAAGCAATGGGGAAAAGATTCCCTATTTAATAAATGGTGCTGGGAAAACTGGCTTGCCATATGTAGAAAGCTGAAACTGGATCCCTTCCTTACACCTTATACAAAATTAATTCAAGATGGATTAAAGACTTACATGTTAGACCTAAAACCATAAAAACCCTAGAAGAAAACCTAGGCAATACCATTCAGGACATAGGTGTGGGCAAGGACTTCATGTCTAAAACACCAAAAGCAATGGCAACAAAAGCCAAAATTGACGAATGGGATCTAATTAAACTAAAGAGCTTCTGCACAGCAAAAGAAACTACCATCAGAGTGAACAGGCAACCTACAGAATGGGAGAACATTTTCACAACCTACTCATCTGACAAAGGGCTAATATCCAGAATCTACAATGAACTCAAACAAATTTACAAGAAAAAAACAAACAACCCCATCAAAAAGTGGGCAAAGGACATGAACAGACACTTCTCAAAAGAAGACATTTATGCAGCCAAAAAACACATGAAAAAATGCTTATCATCACTGGCTATCAGAGAAATGCAAATCAAAACCACAATGAGATACCATCTCACACCACTTAGAATGGCCATCATTAAAAAGTCAGGAAACAACAGGTGCTGGAGAGGATGTGGAGAAATAGGAACACTTTTACACTGTTGGTGGGACTGTAAACTAGTTCAACCATTGTGGAAGTCAGTGTGGCGATTCCTTAGGGATCTAGAACTAGAAATACCATTTGACCCAGCCATCCCATTACTGGGTATATACCCAAAGGACTATAAATCATGCTGCTATAAAGACACATGCACACGTATGTTTGTTGCAGCACTATTCACAATAGCAAAGACTTGGAACCAACCCAAATGTCCAACAACAATAGACTGGATTAAGAAAATGTGGCACATATACACCATGGAATACTATGCAGCCATAAAAAATGATGAGTTCATGTCCTTTGTAGGGACATGGATGAAACTGGAAAACATCATTCTCAGTAAACTATCACAAGGACAAAAAACCAAACACCGCATGTTCTCACTCATAGGTGGGAATTGAACAATGAGAACTCATGGACACAGGAAGGGGAACATCACACTCCGGGGGCTGTTGGGGGGGGGGGGGGAGGGGGGAGGGAGAGCATTAGGAGATATACCTAATGCTAAATGACGAGTTAATGGGTGCAGCAAACCAACATGGCACATGGATACATATGTAACAAACCTGCACATTGTGCACATGTACCCTAAAACTTAAAGTACAATAATAAAAAATAAAGAAAAAACAGGGGAAACTAATTTTAATTGTTAAAACACTGTGTGTCAAACAAACTAAATTTGTGAGCTAAATATTACATGATCTCTAATGTTCTTCATGGCTCTAATCTATTTTTCAATTGGTCTATCCTAGCACTGAAATATGTTATTAGAACTGGAAGATTTTTTGTTCCCTAGCTCTGTGGGGACAATAGTAGCTGTGGTCACAGCATAAGTGTGACATTTTTGTTAGTTTGTGTCTAAAAAAAAAGGCCATGGCAGACACTTCTCTGGAATTTTAAAAACTGACTGACAGGTCAGAAACTTTTCCTATTAAAATACACCTCAAGAAGCATTTTCTCTATCTGCATCATTTTTATTTACTAAAAGCTTTATTGGGTATGAAAAAGAGAAGCTGAAAGAGCATGTAATATTAGTTTACATATAGCAAAGACATTTATACCTGAAACTCTCCTGTTCAGTAGAAATGGCATTCAAAAACTCAATTAACCTTCTGCATATTTACATTTGCAGGTATTTGTCAAAGAAGCATACAAATACCTTATAACTCCAGACTGTCAAGGTAAATACTTCCTGAAAATGTGATATGTACCCCTCAATACTTTGTAATCAACAGTATCTTACTAAGCTCATTACCATATTGTACTCATGAGAAACATGAAGGTTTAACAAACTCAAAGCTTAGGTTCTAAAGATCACCACATGAAAAATTTTCTCCTGTGTCCTTTTCTAACTTCATGCACTCACTTTTTTTTTTCATTTCCAACTTATAAGTTCAGGGTACATGTGCAGGATGTACAGGTTTGTTACATAGGTAAACGTGTGCCACGGTGGTTTGCTGCACAGATTATCCTATCACCCAGGTATGAAGCCCAGCATCACTAATTATTCTATCTGATCCTCTCCCTCCTCCCACTCCCCACCCTCTGACAGGCCCCAGTGTGTATTGTTCCCCCCATGTGTCCATGTGTTCTCATCATTTAGCTCCCACTGATAAGTGAGAACACGTGGTACTTGGTTTTCTGTTCCTGCATTAGTTTGCTAAGCATAACGGCCCCCAACTCCATCCATGTCCCTGCAAAGGACATGATCTCGTTCCTTTTTATGGCTGCATAGTATTCCATAGTGTATATGTACCACATTTTCTTTATCCAGTCTATGGTTGATGAGCATTTAGGTTGATTCCATGTCTTTGCTATTGTGAATAGTGCTACAATGAACATATGCATGCATGTGTCTTTATAGTAGAACGATTTTATTCCTTCACATATATAAGGAATATATACAGTGGTTTGGGTACATCCCCAGTGATGGGATTGCTGGACAGAATGGTATTTCTGTCCTTAGGTCTTTGAGGAATCGCCACACTGTCTTCTGTAACGGTTGAACTAATTTACACTCCTACCAACAGTGTAAAAGTGTTCGTTTTTCTCCACAACCTTGCCAGCATCTGTTATTTTTGACTTTTTAATAATAGCCATACTGACTGGCATGAGATGGCATCTCACTATGGTTTTGATTTGTATTCCTCTAATGATCAGTGATGTTGAGCTTTTGTTCATGTTTTTGACCACATATATGTCTTCTTTTGAGAAGTGTCTGTTCAGTCCTTTGCCCACTTTTTAATGGAGTTTTTTTTTTTGTAAATTTGTTTAAGTTCCTTATAGATGCTGGATATTAGGCATTTGTCAGATGCATAGATTGCAAATATTTTCTCCCATTCTGTAGGCTGTCTGTTTACTCCGTTGATAGTTTCTTTTGCTGTGCAGAAGCTCTTTAATTAGGTCCCATGTGTCATTTTTTGCTTCTGTTGCAATTGCTTTGGCATTTTCATCATGAAATCTTTGCCTATATTGAATGGTATTCCCTAGATTTTCTTCTAGGGGTTTTATAGTTAAAGGTTTTACATTTAAGTCTTTAATTCATCCTCAGTTGATTTTTATATATAGTGTAAGGAAGGAGTCCAGTTTCAATTTTCTTCATATGGCTAGCCAGTTCTCTCAGCACCACTTACTAAACAGGGAATCCTTTCCCCATTGCTTGTTTTTGTCAGGTCTGTCAAAGATCAGATGGTTGTAGATGTGCAGTCTTATTTCTGAGTTCTCTATTCTGTTCCATTGGTCTATGTGTTCTTGTATCAGTACCATGCTCTTTTGGTTACTGTAGCCATGTAGTATAGTTGGGTAGTATAGTAATATAGTAAAGTTGGGTAGCATGATGTCTCTAGCTTTGTTCTTTTTGCTTAGGATTGCCTTGGTTATTTGGACTCTTTTTTTTTTTTGGTTCCATATAAATTTTAAAATAGTTTTTTCTAATTCTGTGAAGAATATCACTGGTAATTTAATGTGAATGGCATTGAATCTTTAAATTGCTCTGGGCAGTATGGCCATTTTCATAATATTGATTCTTCCTATCCATGAGCATGGAATGTTTTTCCATTAGTTTGTGTCACGTCTGAATTCTTTGAGCAGTGGTTTGTAGTGTTCCTTGAATAGGCCCTTCACTTCCCTTGTTAGCTGAATTCCTGGTATTTTATTCTTTTTGTGGCAATTTTGAATGGGAGTTCATTCACCATGCACTCACTTTGAATTTAATAAAAAGGAGGAGGATGTCAAGGCAAGTCAATGAGGAAAGCATAGCCTTTTAAACATACGGTACTTGGACAACGGAATATCCACGTGGAAAAGAAAGAAGTTAGACCTCTACCTCATGCCATACACAAAATTAACTCAGAGTAGACCATAGAGACCTAACCGGAAAAGCTAATATTATAAAACTGCCAGAAGAAAACAGATATGAAGTCTCATGACCTTGGATTAGAAAATGAATTTTTAGATATGACACCAAAAGCACAAACAATAACAACAAAATATAGATAAAGTAGACATCATCAAAGGTATAATCTGTGTGCTTCAAAGAACAGCATAAGAAAGTGAAATAAAAACCTACAGAATGAGAGAAAATATTTACAGTCATATATTTGTTAGGGGATTTATACCCATAATATATAAAGAATCCACATAAATAAATAATCAAATGACAAAAAACAATTAAAAATTGGCCAAAGAATTTGAGTAGATGTTTCTCCGAAGAAGATATACAAAGAGCCAATAAGCACATGGAAAGATACTCAACCTCACTAATCAGTAAGGAAATGCAAATCAAATCTACAATGAGACACCACTTCACACCAATTGGAAGACTATTATTAAAAAAACAAACCAGAAGGCCAGGCGTGGTGGCTCATACCTGTAATCCCAGCACTTTGGGGGGCCAAGGCGGGAGGATGGCTTAAGCCAAGGAGTTCAGGACCAGCCTGGGCCACATGGTAAGACCCTGTATCTGCAAGAAAATTTTAAAAATTAACCAGGTGTGGAGGTGTGTGCCTGTAGTCCCAGCTACTATGGAGGATGAAGTGGGAAGATCGCTTGAGCCCAGGAGGTCAAAGCTGCAGTGATCCATGATTGCACCACTGCACTTCAGTCTGGGAAACAGAATGAGACCCTGACTCAAAAAACAAATACGTAAATAAATAAAAAGTAAAAAACAAACCAGAAAATAACAAGTTTTGGTAAAAATGTGGAGAAATTGAAACCCTTGTCTATTGCTGGTGGGAATGTAAAAATGGTGCAGCTGCTGTGGACAAACATAATATATATATATATATAACTACCCCACAATACAACAATTCCACTTCACTTCTGGGTATATACCCCAAAAAATGGAAAGCAAGAACTTGAACAGATATTTGTACCGCCATGTTTATAGCAACATTATTTACAATAGCCAAAAGGTGAAAGCAACCCAGGTGTCCATCAACAGATTTAGTGGATAAACAAAATGTAGTATGTACACATTCAGTGGAATGTTATTCAGCCTTATATATCCATAATTTTTATACCCTCTTGATGAATTGACCCCTTTTTTCATTATATGATGACCTTCTTTGTCTCTTTTTACAGCTTTTGACTTAAAGTCTATTTTGTCTGATATAAGCACAGCTACTCCTGCTCTCTTTTGGTTTCCATTTGTATGCAATATATTTTTTCATCTATTCACTTTCAATATATGTCTCCTTAAAGTTTAAATGGGTCTCTCGTGGGCAGAATGTCACTAGGTCTTTTTTTTTTTTTTAAATCCATTTGGTCACTCTGTCTTTTGATTGGAGAATTTAATTCCTATACATTCAAGGTAATTATTGATAGGTAAGGACTTATCACTGCCATTTTATTACTTGTTTTCTGGTTGCTTTGTAGGTCCTTTGTTTCTTTCTTCTTCTTTTTGTCTTCCTTTGTGATATGATGATTTTCTTTGGTGGTATGCTTTGATTCCTTTCTGTTTATCTTTTGTGTATTTACTATAGGTTTTGTTTTGTGGTCATCATAAGACTTAGACAGAACATCTTATATTTACAGAAGGTTATTTTAAAAACTCTACACTTTTGTCTCCCCCAACATTTTATGTTTTTGATGTCATAATTCATCTCTTTATATTGTGTATCCTTTAACAAAATGTTATAGCTATAGCTATTTTTAACAGTCTTGTCTTTTAACTTTTATACTAGAGATAACTTTTATACTAGAGATAAGTGATTTATATACCACTATTACATTATCAAAGTATTCTGAATTTGACTATGTATTTACCTTTAGCATTGAGTTTTTTACTTTCATGTGTTTTCATGTTGTTAATTAGCATCCTTTTGTTTCAATTCTAAGAACTTCTTTTAGTATTTCTTGTAAGACAGGCCCAGTGATGATGAACTCCCTCAACTTTTGCTTGTAAATGTCTTTATTTCTCCTTCATTTCCCAAAGACAGATTTGCCAGGTATAATATTCCTAGTTGGTAGTTTCCTTTTCTTTCAGTACTTTGTATATACGATTCTACTCCCTCCTGGCTTGCAAGGTTTTCTGTTGAGAAGTCTCATGGTAGCCTTATGAGGGTTCCCTTATATGTGATGAATCTCTTATCTCTTGATGCTTTGTCTTTGACTTTTGACAATTTGAATATAATGTACCTTGGAGTATTCTTCTTTGAGTTATTTTACTTGGGGTCTTTTGAGCTTCATAAATCTGGGGGGGTCTATATCCCTTCTCAACATTTGAAGTTTTCAGACAGTATTTCTTTAAATAAACTTTCTTTTCCTTTTCTCTCTTCAAGTGTGCTAATTCTTCTCTATGATGGAGTCTGCTGTTGAAGCTCTCCATTGAAGTCTTCAGTTCTGTCATTGTATTCTTTAGCGCCATTTAGTTCTTTTTAAATGATTCCTATTTCTTTATTAGACTTCTCACTTTGATCATGCATTATTTTCTTAATTTTATTTATTTGTTTTTATTATTTTTTTGAGATGGAGTCTCACTCTGTTGCCCAGGCTAGAGTGCAGTGGTGCGATCATGGCTTACTGCAGCCTACCTCCTGGGCTCAAGTAATCCTCCTGCCTCAGCATCCCAAGTAGCTGGTACTATAAGGCACACTCCAACATGTCCAGTTAATTATTTTTGTAGAGATGAGGTCTCCCCATGCTCCCTGGGCTATTAATTTTATTTGTCTATCTATGTTTTCTTGAATCTCATTGAGCTTCTTTAAGATGATCATTTTGAATTCTGTCAGGTAATTTGTAGATCTCCATTTCTTGCCATCAGTAATTGGAACTTTGTTTCCTTTGGTGGCTCACATTTGCTTGATTCTTCCTTATTTGTGTAGCTTTGCATTGATGTCCATGTATTTGAAGGAAATTCCTCTTTCAGTCTTTGCAGACTGATTTTGGCAAGTTAAGGCCTTCTTCTGCTAGGTTCTTGGGTTGATGGAATGCCTCTGGAATCACAGTCAAATGGGGTTTGAACTGGGTAATGTGGCTGCTGCTGGGTCTGCAATTGGGGTCCAGAGTTGGCAGGTCTATTATCAGGGGTTCTAGCAGGTGTGGATCCTGTCTGGTCCCTGGGTGACTGGACTGTCTCTAGGATGTTGGTTTGTAGGACTGGTGCCAGGATGAGCATCCAATTCAGGGCCCACAGATGGCAGGCCTGTTACTAGGTATGTGGATGGGTGTGACTTACTTTGAATTCCTGGGAAAGCTCTTGTTGGATCACTGAGTGGGTACCTTGGCATGCAGTACTACTGTAGTCTGCAGCTGAGAAGCGCTAGAACCAAGTTGCAGGGCTGTTTTAGGGCCTACAAGCTGAAACTGAAGTCTTCAGCCTTTTTCTGGGGTCACAGATTGGCATTTCTCCTGGTGGGTCCCTGGGTGGGCAGTCCTGCTATCAGACTACAGTTGAGAGGCACTGGAGCCAAATTACGGGGCCATTTCAAGATCCACAGTGGGACTGAGAACATCAGGTCCACCTGCAAGGTCACCAATGTCATTTCCCCCTGCAGGTCTTTTTATGGGCAGGACTGCTCTCAAGCTATAGCTGAGAGGGGCTGGTGCCACTTTTTAGGTCTGTTTCAGGATCTCCTATGGGAACTAGGTAAACTGGCCTGCCTGCAGAGCACAGTCAAGGATTGCTCTCAGACCAAAGCTGGGAGAGGCTGAAGATGGGATTCAGAGCCATTTAGGCACCTGCTGTGGGAGTGAGGTTGGTAATCCTGCCCCAGGGACCTAAGTGTGTCTCCCTCCGGATCCTTATGTGAGCAGGATTGATCTTGTACAATTACCAAGAAAGGGTGGAGATAAGTTATAGTGTTATTTTAAGGTCCACATCTGATACTGAGGCTAGTAGGCCTCTCTCCTGAGGCAGTAGTACGCATAATTCCTCCTGGGCCTCTTGGCAGACGGTTTTGGTAGCAGGACCAAAGCTAGATGGGGCTGTAGCTGAGCCCACAGGTAGATGGGGCTGTTTCCGGGTCTGGAGTTGAAACAAAGGTTAATAAGTATATTATCTGGATGTGGGTACATCTTCTCAAAATGACCTTCGTAAGTCTTGGGTTCTGCAGGGGTTTCACAAACTTGTACCTGAATTCCAAGGCTCCTACAAAGACAATTTTGTCTGTGGATGGCTGTAAAATTATTGTTGCTGTGGAGGAATATGAACAGCATCCTGTTTCACGATCTTGTTGACGGCACTCTCCCATTCAGCCTTAAAGAGAAATAAAATTCTGATTCATGCTGAAACATGGATGAACCTTGAAGACATTATGCTAAATAAAATAAGCCATTCATAAAAAATATTGTAAGATTCCATTTATATGAGGTACTTAGAACAGTCAAATTCTTAGAGACAGAATGTAGAATGGTGGTTGCCAGGGGCTGGGAAGAAGAATGGGGAGTTAATGTTTAATAGTTAAAGAGCTTCAGTTTGGGAAGATGATAACATTTTGGAGATGACAGTGGTAATGGTTTCACAACAATGGGAATGTACTTAATGCCACAGAACTATGTGTTTAAAAATGGTTAAAATGATAAATTTTATGTTATTTATATTTTACCACAATAAAAGAGACAACTGAACTAATTAAAAATTGAGCAAAAATATGAATAGATGTTTCCCCAGAAAAGATGTACAAATGGCCAATGAGCACATGAAAAGATGCTTAACATCATTAGTCACTAGGAAAATGCAAGTAAAAAACCACAAGGAGATACCACTTTATATCCATTAGGGTGGTTATAATAGAAAAGAGAGATAATAGTAAATGTTGACAATGATGTGGAGAAATTGGAATCCTCCACCATTGCTAGTAAGAATGTAAAATGTTGCAGCCACTTTGGAAGACAGTTTGGCAGTTCCTTGAAAAGTTAAACATAGAGTAACTATATAACCCAGATATCCCACTCATAGGTATATACACGAAAGAATTGAAGACAGGTATTCAAACAAAAATTTGTACATGAATGTTCATAGCAGCACTATTCACAATAGCCAAAAGGGGGAAACAATTCAAATGTCCATCAACCGATGAATGGATAAAGAAAATGTGGTATATCCATACAACGAAATATTATTCAACAATAAAATAGAATAACACTGCAACCTGGATAAACCTTAAAAATGTTATGTTAAGTAAAAGAAGCCAATTACAAAAGACCAGAGTTTATATGATTCTGATTCCTTTTATATGAAATGTTCAGAATAAGCAAATCTATAAAGATAGAAACATTTCCACTTTTACTTCATTTCTAAAAAATTGAGATATAATTCACTTACATAATTCATCCATTTAAAGTCTATCATTCATTGGTTTTTAGTATATTCATTAAGTTGTGCAACCATCACCACAATCTAATTTTATGACATTTTCATCACCAGCAAGAGACTCCTTGCCTATTAGCAGTCATTCTATATTTCCACCTTCCCTCTACCCCTAGGCAACCATTAATCTACTTGGTAATTAAACTAGAAATACATGGAGTATAGGTTCACTTCTTCTTTTGTAAGCTGATATACAAACAAATACCGAAGTGAGTTTCCTGGCTGCTTTTTGAGGAAATATGTCAACTACTACCATCTATATTTTGGGACCTACTTATTATTTTGAATACAATGGAGAAACCTATTCTTTTGCACTCAGTCACTTGCAGTAGTAGTTAGAAAAAAATTCTTTTTTTTTTTTTTGAGATAGGGTCTTGCTCTATTGCTCAGCCTGGAATGCAGTGGTGTAATCATAGCCCACTCCAGTCTTGACCTCTCAGGCTCAAGCAATCCTCCCACCATGCCTGGCTAATTTTTCTTTTCTTTATTTTTTGTAGAGACAATGTCTTGCTGTGTTACCCTGGCTGATCTCAAACTCCTGGGCTCAAGTGATCCTCCCACCTTGGCCTCCCAAAATGCTGGGATTACAGGCATGAGCCACCACCACACCTGGCCCCCTAAAAAGCATATTTTTAAGACTACTTAGTTGATCAAAGACTTCTAAGATTGCTTATTTATGGCTGAAATACTGCTCAAAACTCTATAAACCCTCATAAGGGCCATGGTATTCTTTTCTTTTTCTTATTCAGAAACAAAATAAACCTCCCATCAAAAAAGTGTGAGGAAACAAAACCAAAGAAATCCCAATTAGATTTCTACCAACCCATCATGGGGAAGATTGGGAGTCACTGGCCATCAACATATAGATAGGACTTTCCCACAGCACTGGGGAGTCAACAAAGGCAAGAATCTTAGAGACAAATTCCTGCTGCCCACATGGTCAATCCAAATTGGGTACCCAGTTATCCTGGCTCCCTAAGAATTTCTAGAATTCATCTGCCCACCTTGAGTCAATGGTGGTAATGGTGGCAGTGGCCTGGCAAAGGCAATTTGGCTGTATGGTACTACGAGTTCCTGATCTGAGAAACTCTGGCCCTAACATGGCTCTGACACTCAAAACAACATTGTCAGGTCAACTCACTGGGAATGAAAAACTGATTGAAATAAGAAAATGGAAGAGGTGGTTGGGACACACTAGGCATTGGGCTTGAAAGACATGCATCAGAAGAAAGCTTAAGTTCCTTTGAGGAGATAATGTTATAGGCTGCCATGAAAGTACTTATATTTGAAAATGTAGGCCATACTTGCTCACTAGGAGGGGGAACAGATTATATATTTACATTAAAAATTAAGCTTGCGATCTTTAGTAATCGCTTTGAATTAACAGCATCACATTTTATATTTCTGGCATTAAAAGTAGTTACAGGGCCGGGTGCAGTGGCTCACGCCTGTAATCCCAGCATTTTGGGAGGCCAAGGGGGGCGGGGTGGATCACCTGAGGTTGGGAGTTCGAGACCAGCCTGACCAACATGGAGAAACCCCATCTCTACTAAAAATACAAAATTAGCTGGGCATGGTGTCGCATGCCTGTAATCCCAGCTACTCGGGAGGCTGAGGCAGGAGAATCGCTTGAACCCGGGAGGCGGAGGATGCAGTAAGCTGAGATAGTGCCATTGCACTCCAGCCTATGCAACAAGAGTGAAACTCTGTCTCAAAAAAAAAAAAAAAAGTAGTTACAAACACTGAGAATTAACACTGAATATGCACCACCAGTGTACATTTCCACCGAAGTAAGTTGGAAGTTACTTTAGAAGATGATGTTTCTGCCTAACAGACAGGGGCTGTTTCTGTGTACTTAAAGCTCACTGTGACTAAACAAGCAATCAACACTTCTACTGGGGACCTCATAAAATGGAACTTCAGTTGGAGGCTAACCTAGTCACCTGACTTGCACCTTCTTAGACCCTGTTTACTCCTAGACAGACCAAAAATAGCAAGAGAATGTTCATTAAGGCAATCATGAATGCACAGTGGGTGCTGGTGTACTCTATCCACATTTGCAGAGCAGTCTGGAGTGAGACCTCTGGGAAGCACCAAGGTATGTATAGCAACTGATTAACCCTTACATGCTTAGACTGCATAGACATGAGTCATGCTCTGGTCACCAAGGGAAGACTCTTTATAACTCCATGGAATCCTAGCCTGCTTGCCTCAATCTGCTCAGAATGCAATGCTGGAAGGACTGCATGGCTTAAGAGAACTCCTAATGGTATAATATTAAGGCTAGTTTTTTTTTTTTTTCAATAAACAGATGCTAAATTAAGAAAAAACAATTGCATCAATCCCAAAGAAAAAGATCCTCAGGCATCACGGCAGTTGAGATAGTTTGGGTGTTCATCCCCTCCAAACCTCATGTTCAAATGTGATCCCCAATGTTGGAGGTAGGGCCTAGTGGGAGGTGTTTGGGTCATGGAGGTGGATCCCTTATGAGTGGCTTGATGCTGTCCTTGTGGTAATGAGTGAGTTCTTGCTCTATTAGTTACCACAAAATCTGATTGTTAAAAAGAGCCTGGCACCACCCCCCTCTCTCTTACTCCCTTTCTTGCCATGTGACACACCTACTCTCCCTTCACCTTCCACCATGAGTAAAAGCTTCGTGAGGCCTTGCCAGAAGCCGAGCAGATGTGGGTGCCATGTTTGTACAGCTGGCAGAACCATGAACCAAATAAACTTCTTTTCTTTACAAATTACCCAGTCTCAAGTGTCTCTTATAGCAACGCAAAATGGACTAATGCAGCAGTGAAATGGAGACAGCTCAAAAACTACAGAGCAAATGGATTTGAGTGGATAGGGGCCAGTGGGAGGGACCAATTCCAAGGATCTGGCTGAGGCATATAGCTAAGCAACTATGGCAACTGGGCTAAGGAGGGAGTCCTGTGATGTGTTGGTGAGGACTGAACTGGTGACCTAATCACTTCTGAGGTATTCAAATTTACTTAAGAAAGATGACAACACAATCTCCTATGAGTCTGGGACCACCTTGATGTGCCAGTGGCCCTGGAGGGATCCCCATTACTCTGCATGCTAAAGGGACCTGGAGCTCTTTACCTTTGTTATGAAGGCCAAATACCTAGTAAGAGGTTTTTTTGGGGGGTGGTGGTGGAGAGTGAGAACAGCGCATTAGGAAGGAAGCCCCCTGCCCAACCTCTTAGGATCAATCCCTTAAGAGCTATCCTTAAAAAAAAAATTAAAACAAAAATGTCGGAAAGCTAGTTGCAAAGGGGCTGGCCCTGCAGCCAAGCTGGTCACTGGCTTTGCTTTTTCTTGTGGAGGCAGGGCACTTCGTGGGGTATGAGGTGTCAGGATGCATCAGGCTTTGCCACCACTCCCCCTTGCCAAAGGCAAGGATTTTTCTATACAGGGATAAGGAAGTTAAAATTTCTACATGGGAGGTTAGAGTTGCCCAAATACCAATTGAGAAACGATGTAAATTTCAATGATGGGGCTTTAACCACTAGGTAATGGCAAGAAAGCAAAGTCCAATATCCAAAGTCCTTGTGGAGAAGGGGCATGACATTGCATCTCCCTGCCACTCTGTTTTGCATACAGGAAAATTTCCTAAAAGAAAGGAAAGATTACAATCTGTATGTAAGATAAGCCTGTTTGAAGCCAACGAAGTGATATTCCCTAACCAAGGCCCAACGGGAACAGGTGAAGCCCAGTAACTATGATCCATGCTAATATAGCTATTTCTGCCCAATGTGGGGTATACCAGGAGACCAAAATGCTATAATTCAGCTACTGGGGTAGAAGGACAACACATGGATTTTCCTTTTCTGACCCGATGATGCCACATCCTGAGGTTCTTCTGGCAGCTGTAAGGCAGATTCACTTTCCTTCTCTTTTTGTCCACTACTGGCAATATGGTGGTGGCTGTTTCATCACTAGTTTCGTCCCCTAAGTCACCAGGAAGTCACATGCCTCACTAGTTGAAAGTCTCCAGCAGTGGAGGAAACAGATATTTTGAATTTTTTTTTCGTTGTTGTTAAGCACATCCTTCACTGGGATGAGCTATCTCCTGGTCATGGTCTGGCTCTGATGGCTCATCTCATGTATTGGAGAGTTTGATTTTCCAAACTGCAGGATGATTAGGTCAAGAGATGGGTAGAAACATTCTTTGGTAGCTGAAAAGGTGAATGAAAATTCAAGTACATTTCCTTGCCAACCTGACTGTTCACTCAAAATGACATAGTTTGGCTTATCTTCTGGGTGCTACAGATTAAGCTCTTTCCATTTAGAAAGTCCTGTGAACCCATGTTCATTGTGAATGGCTTGGCTGGTCCCATCCCCCTCAGAACAAAAAAATGCTAAACCTCCCAATGTAATCAGACACAACATGCCACTTTATTGGTTTTTTAAAAAAACTAAAATAACAATAAAGTGATTTTTTTCCTTTGCTAAGAACAACTTGTTGTCCTACTACTATTGTTTTGGAGAACAGAGTTTGCTTGCCAAGAAAGTAAGAATACCAACGCATGGGGAGAGTTGACTTTAGATTTTTCACAGTTTGTGTCTTATAGTGAAGCTTCACAGGAGGGAGGGAAGGAGGAACCTGCACCCATGGTCAGCTGGGGATGGAGGCTACACAGGCACAGAGGAAGAGGAAGCCATACTGCTAGAAACAACGGGTAGGTGGAGAAAATTTTTCTCCAGTCCAGGTATGCCATCTTCCTTTTCCTCTTAAAGAAACAGCAGTATCTCTTGTTCTGTTTTGAGGAGGAGACAGTGGAGTAAACACTCTGTGTGTTTTTTTGGTTCCTTTTTCCATACTCTCATGACCTAGTTACAGGCATTTCCATTATAGAGGCAGCAGCATTAATGGCAGCATCAGCATTGGCAAGGATGCTGTAGTTGCCTAAAACTGAGGGAAGGCGAACTTTCTCTCCTGTTGGAGGAGCTGAGGTCTCAAGAGAGTGAGTTGACCACCATTATATTTTTTCTTTCTTTCTTACAGCCACTTGGCCTGGGTGCAGGTAAAGTAGTGATGAGTATGTGACAGAAACAGGTAACTAAAGCCCTATCACTATGGCTGAAGAACCAAAAAGAAGAGCAACAAGGAATAGGAAAGGACTGAGAGACTGTAGAGAGGGAGAAGATCAGGAAAGCAATTCCATAAAGTTGCTTATAAATCCCTGGGCTCATCCCCAAGTTGCAAATGCAAGGATCAGATCCTAAACAGCAATATGAAAGACTTCGAGAGCTGAACTAAGCAGTAGTCCACAGTGCAGGTTCCAGACTAGCCACTAAGTGGCGCAGATGTGGAAAAGAGCTGAATAGTACCTTGAAGGCTTGGCAGGGGCGGGGGGGCGGGGCGGGGGGGAGGGGCGGGGGGGGGGGGGGGGGGGAGGGGGAGGAGGCGGCGCGGAATCAAAGAATGAGAATGGCTAAAGCAGTTTTGAAAAAGAACAAAGTAGAATGTTCAATAATATTACTATGATTTATTTTTATAGTCAGCAAACATGAGATTTGAAATGGGGTGCCCAGGTTCCTCTCATTTTTCCCTCAATCTACCTAGCATGCATTTTACACACATTAGAGGAGTCATATGCACTGTTTTTCTCTGTTGCTGACGGAGGCAAGAAGGCCTTCTAATTAGTCTAACTTAAACGGATGGGATTCACTTAACAAAAGCAAGAAGAAAAGCACAAGAACAGGTGTCTTAATGCATTTGGATAGTTTCTTTGCGGGGTGTGTGTGTGTGTGTGTCTTGGTGAAGGTGAGGGGCTGTATTTTCACCAAGCCTTTTCATAATCAAGTTTGCTTTGCAAACCTTATGGCCTTGCGCCCCGCAGAACAGTCCTTCCTAATAGCAGGGATGCTCTGTCATGGTTTTCTGTAAATTATCGTGTGTTGGGAAGTTCTGTTCAGGCTTAGTTTGATCTTCCATGGTGGAGACGTCTGTTCTGTATGTAAATGGCATTACAATTGTGTTTTAGCGGATGAGATTTGAAGCCTTTCCACAGTCCTTGTCCTCTGAGATGGCTGTTGAGCTCTGCTCAGCTGTCGTAGCTGAATTCTTTTTTTGCGCTGAACACTGGGCAGCCTCACCATGTTGCCAACGTGCTTCTGGGGCCCCTGTAACTGCTGCCGGATGCTGCGCACACAGGCAGAGTGCCTTTGCAGGTTTGTGCACCCCTTGGCGAGCCAGAACTAGGAACCCCGCGGGGTGACCCCGCCTTCTCATGGGGGGTCGGGGAGGGGAGTGCCTATTTTTAATCCTGTCTGTTTGTTGCACAATGGAAATCACTGTGATTTGTACATATGCCCTAGGAAAATTTTACTGCTGTCTAATTTATGTAATAATACTGTTGATTCCAGGTTTGTTTAATAAAACTTTGTATCTTTTCAAAAAAAAAAAAAGAAAAAGAACAAAGTTAGAGGAGAGAATCAAGTCTGTGTTACTGGCGACAGAATGAACACATAGATCGAGGGAACAAAGAGAGCATCCAGAAATAAACCTACACATATATGGTCAATTGCTTTTTGACAAAGATGTCAAAGTAATTCAATAGGGAAAGAATAGTCTCAACAAATGGTGCTTGAACAACGGTTATCTATATGCAAAAAAGATGAACCTCAGCTCATGCTTTGCACCATATACAAAAATTAACCCAAAATAAATCAAAGATATAAATGTAATACCTATAAAATATCCAGAAGGAAAAATAAGAGAAAATCTCTGTAACTGGGTTTGGCAGAGATTTCTTAGATATGACACCAAAAGCACAATCTATAATAGAACAAACTTGATAAATTGGACTTCAAAATTTCTGCTGTGTGAAAGACACTGGTAAGAAAGCAATAAGACAAGTCACAGACTGAGAAAAAATATTTACAAATCACATGTCTTATAAAGAACTTCTATACAAAAAATATAAAGGACTCTCAAAAGTCATAATAAAAAAACAAATAAAAAAGAAAAAATGGGTAACAGGTTTAAACTGACACTTTACTACATTCTAAAAGACACTCAACTTTATTAATCATTAAAGAAATCTAAATTTCAATGGGATTTTGCTATATGCTTATCAGGATGTCTGAGATAATAATTTTAAAAGTGAACAGTACGAACAGATGGTAACAGGAATTCTCATATATTGCTCAAGGGTATGCAAAATGGTATGGTCATTTTTTTAACTCAGGGTCTCTGTTGCCTAGGCTGGAATACAGTGGTATGATCACAGTTCACTGCAGCCTCCAACTCCTGGACTCAAGTTGTCCTGCCTCAGCTTTCTAAGTAGCTGGGACTACAGGTGTGTACCATCATGCCTGGTTAATTTAAAAAAAATATTCATAGAGATGGGCTCAGGCTGGTCTCAAACTCCTGGCCTCAAGCCTTCCTCCCACCTTGGCCTCCCAAAGTGCTGGGATTATAGGCAGGAGCCACCCTGCTCGGTCTAATGGTATGGCCATTTTGGAAAACAGTTTGGTATTTTCTTCTAAAGTTAAATACACATTCTTCATACAACCTAGTAGTGCTACTCCTATATATTTAAAAAAGAGAAATGATGTTATGTTTACACAAAACCCCATAAATAAATATTTGTAACAGTTTTATTCATAATCATAAAAACTGGAAACAATCTAAATGTCCTTCAACCTGTGAGTGGATAAACAAACTATATCATGTCCATAAAATGTCACCTTATTAAGCAACGAAAAGGCATAGAAAGCTAATGTACAACAGCATAGATAAACCTCAAATGCATCGTGCTAAATGAAAAAAGGCCAGATGCAAAAACCTGCATATTCCATGGTTGCATTTTTAGGATGTTCTAAAAAGGCAAAACTATAGGGAAAGGAAACAGATAAATAGTTACCAAGAGCTGAGGGCAGGGGTAAGGGTTGACTATAAAAAGATCTCTGGGATAATTAGGAAGATGATCAATGGTTTTATATGATGATTGAAGTGATGGTTACATGGCTGTATGTATTTGCCCAAACTCTCAGAATAGTATAATTTTTAAACATTTCTTATTTTTATTATTTTTTATTTTATTCTTATTTTATTTTATTTTATTATTATACTTTAGGTTTTAGGGTACATGTGCACAATGTGCAGGTTTGTTACATATGTATCCATGTGCCATGTTGGTTTGCTGCACCCATCAACTCGTCATTTAGCTTATATTTTATTCTTATTATTAAATTCTTCAATGGTGATTTCTAAGATTTTTGTGCACCCATCACCTGAGCAGTGTACATTGTACCCAATGTGTAGTCCTTTATACCTCACCATGTATATATATATACATATATATATATGCCACAGTTTCTTTATCCACTCGTTAACTGATGGGCATTTGGGCTGGTTCCATATTTTTGGAACTGCAAATTGTGTTGCTATAAACATGCGTGTGCAGGCATCTTTTTCGCATAATGACTTATTTTCCTCTGGGTAGATACATAGTAGTGGGATTGCTGGATCAAATGGTAGATCTACTTTTAGTTCTTTAAGGAGTCCTCACACTGTATTTCATAGTGGTTGTGCTAGTTTACATTCCCACCAGCAGCGCAAAAGTGTTCCCTTTTCACCATGTCCATGCCAGTATCTGTTTTTTTTTGATTTTTTGATTATGGTCATTTTTGTAGGAGTAAGGTGGTATCATGTGGTTTTGGTTTGCCTTTCCCTGATAATTTGTGATGCTCAGCATTTTTCATATGTTTGTTGGCTGTTTATATATATCTTCTTTTGAGAACTGTCTATTCATGTCCTTAGCCTACATTTTGATGGGATTCTTTGGTTTTTTGGGGGGCTGATGTGTTTGAGTTCCTTATAGATTCTGGATATTAGTCCTTTGTCAGATGCATAGTTTGTAAAGATTTTCTCCCTCTATGTGGGTTGTCTGTTTACTCTGCTGACTGTTCTTTTTGCCATGCAAAAGCTCTTTAGTTTAATTAAGTCCCACCTATTTATCTTTGTTTTTGTTGCATTTGCTTTTAGGTTTTTGGTCATGAAGTATTTGCCTAAGCCAATGTCTAGAAGGGTTTTTCTGATGTTATCTTCTAGAATTTTTATAGTTTCAGGTCTTAGATTTCTAAGTCCTTGATCCATCTTGAGTTGATTTTTTGTATAAAGTGAGAGATGAGGATCCAGTTTCATTCTCCTACATGTGGCCTGCCAATTATCCCAGCAGCATTTGTTGAATAGGGTGTCCTTTCCCCACTTTATGTTTTTGTTTGCTTTGTTGAAGATCAGTTGGCTCTAAGTGTTTGACTTTATTTCTGGGTTCTCTATTCTGTTCTGTTGATCTATGTGCCTATTTTTATATCAGCACCATGCTGTTTTGGTGACTATAGCCTTATAGGATAGTTCAAAGTCAGGTATTGTGAGGCCTCCAGATTTGTTCTTTTTGTTTTGTCTTGCTTTGGCTGTGTGGGCTCTTTTTTGCTTCCATATGAATTTTAGGATTGTTTTTTCTAGTTATGTGAAGAATGATGATGGTATTGTGATGAGAATTGAACTTGTAGATTGCTTTTGGCAGTATGGTTATTTTCACAATATTGATTCTACTCATCCATGAGCATGGAATGTGTTACCATTTGTTTGTGCCATTTATTGTTTCATTCAGCAGTGTTTTGTAGTTTTCCTCATAGAGGTCTTTCATTTGCTTGGTTAGTTATATTCCTAAGTATTTTATTTTTTGCAGCTATTGTGAAAGGGGTTGAGTTCTTGATTAGATTCTCAGCTTGGTTGCTGTTGGTGTATAGCAGACTTACTGATTTGTGTACATTAATTTTGTATTCTGAAACTTTGCTGAATTAATTTACCAGTTCTAGGAGGTTTTTGGATGAGTCTTCAGGGTTTTCTAGGTATATGACCATATAATCAGTAAACAGTGACAGTTTGACTTCCTCTCTATGAATCTGGATGCCCTTTATTTCTTTCTCTTGTCTGATTGCTCTGGCTAGGACTTCCAGTACTATGTTGAATAGAAATGGACGAGGGCATCCTCGTCTTGTTTCAGTTCTCAGGAAGAATGCTTTCAACTTTTCCCCATTCAGTATAATGTTGGCTGTGGGTTTGTCATAGATAGCCTTTATTATCTTAAGCTATGTCCCTTGTATGCTGATTTTGCTGAGGGTTTTAAACATAAAGCGATGACGGATTTTGTCAAATGCTTTTTCTGTATCTATTGAGATGATCATGTGATTTTTGTTTTTTAATTCTGTTTATGTGGTGTATCACATTTATTGACTTACTTTTTTTTCTTTTCTTTTCCTTTTTTTTTTCCTTCTTGAGACAGAGTTTCGCTGTTTTTGCCCAGGCTGGAGTGCAATGGCACAATCTCAGCTCACCACAACCTCTGCTCCCAGGTTCAAATGATTCTCCTGCCTCAGCCTCCTGAGTAGCTGGATTACAGGCATGTTTCACCACGCCCAGCTAACTTTTTGTATTTTTAGTAGAGACGGGGGTTTCTCCATGTTAGTCAGGCTGGTCTTGAACTCCCGACCTCAGGTGATCCGCTTGCCTTGGCCTCCCAAAGTGTTGGGATTACAGGCGTGAGCTACCGTGCCCAGTGACTTACATATGTTAAACCATCCCTGCAACCCTTGTATGAAACCACCTTGAGCATGATGGATTATCTTTTTGATATTCTGTTGGATTCGGTTTGCTAGTATTTTGTTGAGGATTTTTGCATCTATCAGGGATATCGGTCTGTAGTTTTCTTGTTTTGTTATGTCCTTTGCTGGCTTTGGCATTAGGGTGATACTGGCTTCATAGAATCATTCAGAGAGGATTCCCTCTTTCTCTATCTTTTGGAATAGTTTCCGTAGGATTAGTACCAATTCTTCTTTGACTGTCTGATAGAATTCAGCTATGAATCTTTATGATCCTGGATTCTTTGCTTGTTGGTAATTATTAAATTACCATTTCAATTCTCTCTTAGAATTTATCCATTTCCTCTAGGTTTTCTAGTTTATGCACATAAAGGTGTTCATAGTAGCCTTGAATGATATTTTGTATTTCTGTGGTATCAGTTGTAATATTTCCCATTTCATTTCTAATTGAGCTTCTTTGGATCTTCTCTCTTCTTGGTTAATCTCACTAATGGTCTATCAATTTTATTTATGTTTTCAAAGAACCAGCTTTTTGTTTCATTTATCTTTGTATTTTTTTTGTTTGTTTCAATTTCATTTAGTTCTGCTCTGATCTTTATTATTTCTTTTCTTTTGCTGGATTTGGGTTTGGATTGTTCTTGTTTCTCCAGTTCTGTGAGGTGTGACCTTAGATTGTCTATTTGTATTCTTTCAGACTTTTTGATGTAGGCATTTAATGTTATGAACTTTCCTCTTAGCACTGCTTTTGATCTATCCCAGGGGTTTTGATAGGTTGTGTCACTATTATTGTTTAGTTCAAAGAATTTTTAAATTTCCATTTTAATTTCATTGTTGACCCAATGATCACTCAGGAGCAGGTTACTTAATTTCCATGTATTTGCATGGTTTTGAGGGTTGCTTTCCACTTTTATTCCACTATGGTCTGAGAAAGTACTTGCTATAATTTCAATTTTCTTAAGTTTGTTGAGTTTTTTTTTGGCCTATCATATGGTCTATCTTGGAGAATGTCCCATGTGCTGATGAATAGAATGTATATTCTGCAGTTGTTGGGTAGAATGTTCTGTATATATCTGTTAAGTCTATTTGTTGTAGAGTATATTTTAAGTCCATTGTTTCTTTGTTGACTTTCTGTCTTGATGACCTGTCTAGTGCTTTCAGTAGGGTATTAAAGTCCCTTGCTATTATTATGTTGCTGTGTATCTCATTTCTCAGGTCTAGTAGTAATTGTTTTATAAATTTTGGAGCTCCAGTGTTAGGTGCATATATATTTACAATTGTGATATTTTCCTGTTGGACTAGTCCTTCTATTATTATATAATGTTGCTCTTTGTCTTTTTAAACTGCTGTTGCTCTAAAGTTTGTTTTGTCTGTTATTAGTATAGCTACTCCAGCTTGCTTTTGGTGTCCATTTGCATGGATTATCTTTTCCCACCCCTTTATCTAAGTTCATGTGAGTCCTTATGTGTTAGGCGAGTCTCCTGAAGACAGCAGAAACTTGGTTGGTGAATTCTTATCCATTCTGCCATTCTGTATCTTTTAAGTGGAGGATTTAGGCCATTCACATTCAAAGTTAGTATTGAGATGTGAGGCACTATTCTATACATCATGCTATTTGTTGCTTGAATACCTTGTTTTTTTGTTTGTGTTATTGTTATATAGGTCCTGTGAGATTCATGCTTTAAGGAGGTTCTATTTTGGTGTATTTTGAGAATTTGTTTCAAGATTTAGAGCTCCTTTTAGCAGTTCTTGTAGTGCCAGCTTGGTTGTGGCAAATTCTCTCAGCATTTGTTTGCCTGGAAAAGATTGTATCTTTCCTTCATTTATGAAGCTTAATTTCACTGGATACAAAATTCTTGGTTGATAATTGTTTTGTTTAAGGAGGCTAAAAATAGGACCCCAATTCCCTCTAGCTTGTAGGGTTTCTGTTGCGACATCTGCTGTTAATCTGATAGGTTTTCCTTTATAAGTTTCGTGATGCTTTTGTCTCACAGCTCTTAAGATTCCTTCCTATGTCTTGACTTTAGATAACCTGATGACTATGTGCCTAGATGATGATCTTTTTGTGATGAATTTCCCAGGTTTTCTTTGAGCTTCTTGTATTTGGATGTCTAGCTCTCTAGCAAGGCCAGGGAAGTTTTCCTCGATTATTTCCTCAAATATCTTTTCCAAACTTTTAGGTTTCTCTTCTTCCTTGGAAAGTCAGTTATTCTTAGGTTTGGATGTTGAACATAGTCCCAAAGTTCTTGGAAGATGTGATGGTTAATACTGAGTGTCAACTTGGTTGGATTGAGGGATACAAAGTATTAATCCTGGGCGTGTCTGTGTGGGTGTTGCCAAAAGAGATTAATATTTGAGTCAGTATGCTGGGGAAGGCAGATCCACCCTTAATCCAGTGGGCAATCTAATCAGCTTCCAGTGAATATAAAGCAGGCAGAAAAACGTGAAAAGGAGAGACGGGCCTAGCCTCCCAGTCTACATCTTCCTTTCATGCTGGATGCTTCCTGCCCTCGAACATTGGACTCCAAGTTCTTCCGTTTTGGGACTCAGGCTGGCTCTCCTCACTCCTCAGTTTGCAGACAGCCTATTGTGGGACCTTGGGATTGTATAAGTTAATACTCAATAAATTCCCCTTTATATATGTATACTGTTAGTTCTGTCCCTCTGAAAGAACCCTAACTAATACAGATTTTGGTACCAGGAGTGTTTCTAGAGAAATAGAATATTAAGCATGGAGTTTTTTGTTGGTTTTGGGGTTTCTGGAGTTGGCTGCTTAATATGATTAGACTCAAAAATGCTAAGAACTCTACTTCTAATAGTATGGAGAACACTGATAGTCCTTGGCAGAAACTGTTTATAGAGTTATGCAAAATAAATGCATTTGACACTTCTGATTTACCACTCATGAGAGGCAAGCAGCTCAGTGACTCTATACATAATATCTTTGACCATATGTGGAGAACCAAGCAACATAATGAAGCTGGTTGGTTGCTCCTAAGTTCAGTGGAAAAAGTGATGAAAGAAAATGAACTCAGGGATTCTGTCGCCTGACTTCAGAAGCAGATACTGAGCCTCAAACCTGCTAAGATTGCCCTGAATGAGAGTCTTACCTCCTGCAGAGAAAGAGCTGAAACGGTGGAAAAACAGACACAAGCTCTTATTATACGAGTGGTTGACCTACAATGAAAGATGCATGCATAGCCTTGCCAAGTATCTACTGTTAAAATGAGGTATTGATTGGAAAAAAAAATGGGACCTGCAACTTGGAATGGGGATGTGTGGGAGGACCCTGATGAAGCTGGGCACACTGAGTTTGCAAACTCTGATGAACCTTTTTTGCAAGAAGGAACAGTTTCCCCATCCCTAGTAGTGGCAACATCCCCTCCCTGACCTATGCTGCCATCAGCTTTTCCACCTTTGAGGAGACAAACCCTGAACTGCCTGAGGCAACAGTAATGGCCTCCCCTGAGGCAGTTGCCAGGCAAGATAATGTTGATTCTCCTCAGAAACCACCCCCAACATCTCTGCCTCTAGACCTACAACTAGACTAAACTCCCGGCAGGCCCCTAGAGGTAAGTTTGAGAGTGTGACCCATGAGGAGGTGCACTACACTGGAAAAGAACTGTTTGAGTTCTCTAATTAATATAAACAGAAACCTGGAGAACAAGCATGGGAATAGATATTAAGGGTATCAGATAACGGTTGGAAGAAACATAGAGTTGGATCAGGCTGAATTTATTGATTTGGGCCCACTAAGTAGGGACTCTGCTTTTAATGTTGCAGCTCAGGGAGTTAAAAAAGGTTATAATAGTTTATTTGCTTGGTTAGCTGAAATATGGATTAAAAGATGGCCCACCATGAGTGAGCTGGAAATGCCTGATCTTTCTTGGTTTAATGTAGAGGAAGGGATCCAAAGGCTTAGGGAGATTGGGATGGTGGAGTGGATTAGTTACTTTAGACTTACTCATCCCAGCTGGGAGGGTCCAGAAGCTATACCCTTGACTGATGCCTTGCAAAATAGATTTGTGAGGGCAGCACCTGCATCTTTGAATAGCCCTGTAATTGCTCTTCTCTGTATATCAGATCTAACGGTGAGAACCATAGTCACTCAACTACAAAATTCAAATACAATGGGAATAATTGGATCCCGAGGTGGCAGGGGCCACGTGACAGCACTCAACCGTCAAACGCGAGGTGGGCATAGCTACCATAATGGACAGCAGAGGCAAAGCAACAATCAGAATAGTCTGACTCGTGGAGAGCTCTGACATTAGCTAATTAATCATGGTGTTCCTAGAAGTGAAATTGATAGGAAGCCTACTGCATTCCTACTTAAATTACACAAACAGAAAACTTCTAGGTCAAATGGACAAAAAACTAACTTGAATCATGGCCCCTCAATCAATTTCAAGACTTGAGCCAGTTTACAGACCCAGAACCCCTTGAATGAAGGGGAGGTTGGGTCCCCTTGAGGAAGGACCCCACTATATTACTGATAATTTATGCAGTGAATCTTTCTCCCATCCTCCCCCAAGAAGACCTCCGGCCTTTTATCAGGGTAACTTTGCACTGGGGAAAGGGAAATGATCAGACATTTTGGGGACTACTGGACACTGGCTCTGAGCTGACCTTGATTCCAAGGGACCCAGAACGTCAAGTAGGGGCTTATGGAGGTCAGGTAATCAATGGCGTTTTAGCTCAGGTCAGACTTATAGTGGGTCCAGTGGGTCCCCAGACTCATCCTGTGGTCATTTCCCCAGTGCCAGGATGCATAATTGGCATATACATACTTAGCAGCTGGCAGAACCCTCGCATTGGCTCCCTGACTAGTAAGGTGAGGGCCACTACGGTGAGAAAGGCCAAATGGAAGCCATTAGAGCTGCCTTTACCTAGACGAATAGTAAATCAAAAACAATAGTGCATCACTGGAGGGATTGCAGAGATTAGTGCCACCATCAAGGTCTTGAAAGACACAGGGGTGGTGATTCCCACCACATCCCCATTCAACTCTCCCATGTGGCCTGTGCAGAAGACAGATGGATCTTGCAGAATGACAGTGGATTATCATAAGCTTAACCAAGTGGTGATTCCAATTGCAGCTGTTGTACCAGATGTGGTACAACAAGATTTCATTGCTTGAGCAAATTAACACATCTACTGGTACCTAGTATGCAGCCATTGACTTGGCAAATGCTCTTTTTTCCATTCCTGTCCATAAGGCCCACCAGAAGCAATTTGCCTTCAGCTGGCAAGGCCGGCAATATACTTTACTATCCTACCTCAGGAGTATATTACGTCTCTGGCTTTGTGTCATAATCTTATTTGGAGAGACCTTGATCGCTTTTCTCTTCTGCAAGATATCACACTGGTCCATTACATTGATGACATTTTGCTGATTTGAACCAGTGAGCAAGAAGTAGCAAACACACTGGACTTATTGGTGAGACATTTGCATGCCAGAGGATGGGAAATAAATTCAACTAAAACTCAGGAACCTTCTACCTCAGTAAAATTTCTAGGGGTCCAGTGGTGTGGGGCTTGTCGAGATATTCCTTCTAAGGTAAAGGATAGGTTGCTGCATTTGGCCCCTCCTACAACCATGAAAGAGGCATAATGCCTAGTGGTCTTATTTGGATTTTGGAGGCAACACATTCCTCATCTGAGTGTATTACACTGGCCCATTTATCAAGTGACCCGAAAGGCTGCCAGTTTTGAGTGAAGTCCAGAACAGGAGAAGACTCTGCAACAGGTCCAGGCTGCTGTGCAAGCTGCTCTGCCACTTGGACCATACGACCCAGCAGATTCAATAGTGCTTGAAGTGTCAGTGGCCGGTAGGGATGCTGTTTAGAGCCTTTGGCGGGCTCTCATAGGTGAATCACAATGGAGGCCTCTAGGATTTTGGAGCAAGGCCCTGTCATCTTCTGCAGATAACTACTCTCCTTTTGAGAGACAGCTCTTGGCCAGAGAGACTGGGCTTTTCCAGTTTGACTGTGGGTTATCAAGTCACCATGAGACCTGAACTGCCTATCATGAACTGGGTGCTTTCTGACCCATCTAGCCATAAAGTGAGTCATGCACAGCAGCATTCCATCATTAAATGGAAGTGGTATATACGTGATTGGGCTCAAGCAGGTCCTGAAGGCACAAGTAAGTTACATGAGGAAGTGGCTCAAATGCCCATGGTCTCCACTCCTGCCACCCTACCTTCTCTCCCCTAGCCTGCACCAATGGCCTCATGAGGAGTTCCCTATGATCAGTTGACAGAGGAAGAGAAGATTACAGCCTGTTCACAGATGGTTCTGCACGATATGCAGGCACCACCTGAAAGTGGAAGCTAGAGTACTACAGCTCCTTTCTAGGACATCCCTGAAGGACAGTGGTGAAGGGAAATCATCCCAGTGGGTAGAACTTTGAGCAATGCTAGTTGTGCACTTTGCATGAAGGAGAAATGGCCAGATGTGCGATTATACACTGATTTGTGGGCTATAGCTAATGGTTTGGCTGGATGGTCAGGGACTTGGAAGAAGCATGATTGGAAAATTGGTGACAAAGAAATTTGGGGAAGAGGTAGGCGAATGGACCTCTCTGAGTGGTCAAAAACTATGAAGATTTGCATTTCTCTGATGGCCAGTGATGATGAGCAT
>NW_026652282.1:57190589-57210526 GCF_009828535.3 Hylobates moloch | reverse complement strand
CATACATATATGTGTGTATGTATATACATATATGCCCACACATACACCTGTAGATGCACATACATATACATACATATGTATATGCGTAAATACATATATATACACACATATATATATACACTTTTCTTCTGTTTGCTTTATTGTCTATTTTTTTCAAGTTCTTCTTTTCTGTTTGGCTGTTGTTTACCCTATCTTTAATGTCTGAGGCTTCCTCAGCTATGTAGTAATCCTTGCCTACATGTTCATGTTAAAAAATGAATCAATAAAAAACTGACTGAAAGTTGTGTGCACATGATTGGAGCTTGTCAATGGGTAGACCATATGGTAGGGTCATTGAAGGCAAGGTGATTATTTGCTTAGGGGAGTCTCAAATATCAGTATCTGGAGGTCCTTTCTCTGGCCATTTAATTTCTTAAGAATCCTGTATTTCCTTACTGTGCAGGAGAGGCAAGAGAGAGGATGGAGGCACACAATTCACTGGATACCAATTTGAGGGCAGGACAGTATCCCCTGGTTTACCATCTATTAATTTTACCATAGAGATATTCATCTAATTTTTTTTTTCAGAAAATAAAGATCTATTTTCTTTCCTAGTGGTGGTGCTGTTGTGGTGTGTGTTAGAGTGAGGGGATCTGAGAGTCCGACTATTTCCTATATGGATTTTTAGTCAAGGCTATTGTTTTCAGCCCTGCACATTTCCCTGGCTTCTTGTTGGATTTAGTGCTTAAAAGTTACAAATCTCTCAGGGGTTATACGGGGCCAATTGGCTCCTTCTAGTAAGTACCACATTATGCAGGCATTTGTGTTGTAGTTACTCTACTTTACTCAGTTGCCACTCGGTGGTTGTTTTAAAATATATTCTTGGCCAGGCACAGTGGCTCATACCTGTAATCACAGGACTGTGGGAGGCCGAGGAGAGGGGTTTGCTCAGGCCAGAAGTTTGACTAGACTGGGCAACAAAGAGAGATCCTGATTCTACAAAAAATAAAATAAAATAGCTGGGTATGTGGCACATGGCTGTAGTCCTAGCTACTGGGGAGGCTGAAGCAGTAGGATCACTTGAGCCCAGGAGGTTGAGACTTCAGTGAGCCATGATCATGCCACTGCACTCCAGCATGGGTGACAAAGTGAGACTCTGTCTCAAGAAAATATGTATGTTCACAACTTTTTAAAAATATTCCTTCCTTCAATAAATAAAACCTAATTTCCCACTTGAATGTGAGCTTGACTTAATGCCTTGCTTCTAATGAATAGAATAAAGCAGAAATGATGGTAGGCAACTTTGGGGACTAAATCATAGAAAGTACTACTGTGTCTTCATCATTTGTCTTTTGGATCACTTGCTCTGGAGGAAGCCAGGTAACATGTCATAATGGTATTCAAGCAACCTGTGGAGCGGCCCATGTGGTGGAGAACTGAGGACTCCTGCAAATAGCCATGTGAATGAGCCACTTTGGAAGCATATCCTCTAGCCCTAGTCAAATCTTCAGATAACTGTAGTCTTCCTGACAGCAACCTCATGAGAAATTCTGAGCTAGGAATCCCCAAGTAAATTACTTCCAGATTCCTAACTCTCAGGAACAGTGTGAGATAAGTACTTGTTATTTTAAGCCACTAAGTTTTGGAGTAATTTGTTATGCAGCCATAGATAACTAATGGTTGCTGTCATCTATCTTCTACCTATTCTCTTCAATATGTATTAAACTGTCTCATGAATTGAAGTTTCTTCTCCTGTTCTCTTTGTCCTCATGGATTCTTATCATTTTTATCTCAAATATTTCACAAACTCCTACTAAATGACAGAAACGTGGTTAATTTACCATGTTTAAGTAGAAACCTACTTTATTCTTTTTGCCTTAAGTTCTATTTTGTCTGATAGTAATGTAGCATCTCAGTTTTTTGTTAGTATTTGTCTTCTTTTATTCTTTGGGTTTTAATCTTCCTGTGTTCTTATGCTTTAGATGAGTGTCGTATAGAGAGCATATGCCTAAATTTATTTTGTAAGTGTGACAATTTTTGTCTTTTAACCAGAGAATTTAGTCCATTTACATCTACTGTGATTATATACATATCAGGTCATTTTGTGCTTTGTATTTCTCCCACTTTTTCTATATTTCTTTTCATACTCCTTTTTCCCCACTGTTACGGATTGAGGATCCCCTTCACTCCTATTACTTTGAAAGCTATCTACTCTATTTCTACTATTTTATTGTTCACCCTAGAATTTACAGCACGTATATTTAAGTTTTAAGGTTAGTATATTCATGAACAGTCTTTTCCTGAACTTGGATCATCCCCTGCTGGTTTGTATCATGTTATTGTCTGGTATTTTCTTTCTATATAGTTTTTCTTTAACTTACAAATTAGACATTATTATTGTTTTATAAAGCCAATGTTTGTTTATATTTACCCACATGTTTAAACAATCTTTGCTTGTTCTTCTGTCTTACATCTCAAATTTTCCTTCTGGGATCATTTTCTTCTTCTGTGAAGTACATCTTTTGGAAGTTTCCTTGGTGAGGATCTGTAAGTCATAAACTCAGTTCTTTGCCTAAACACATCTTTATTTCACTTAGTGGTTTCAGTGGATATAAATGTTCATTTAACAGTTATCATTGAAGATGGCTGACTAGATGATGCCAGGTGAAACAGCTCCCACTGAGGGACTGAGACGACTCGTGTGCTTTTAACAGATCTTCAGAGGGAAGGTGCTGAGAGTGGACAGAGGGAAGACACAACTCATTGGTGTCCCTGAAAGAGATGGGGAGAATAGAACCAACTTGGAAAACATATTTCAGGATATCATCCATGAGAGTTTCCCCAACCTAACTAGAGAAGCCAATATTCAAATAAAGGAAATGCAGAGAACCCCAGGAAGATGCTCTTTGAGAAGGTCGACCCCAAGACACATAATCATCAGATTTTCCAAGGTTGAAATGAAAGAAAATATGTTAAATGCAGCTAGAGAGAAGGTCAGGTCACCTACACAGGGAAGCCCATCATCAGATTACCAGTGAACATCTCAGAAACCCTATAAGCCAGAAGAGATTGGAAGCCAATATTCAACATTCTTAAAGAAAATAAATTCCAACCCATAATTCCATATCCTGCCAAACTAAGCTTCATAAGCAAAGGAGAAATAAGATCCTTTTCAGACAAGCAAATGCTGAGGGAATTTGTTACCACCAAACCTGCCTTACAAGAGCTCCTGAAGGGAGCACTAAATATGGAAAGGAAAGACCATTACCAGTCACTACAAAAACACACTGAAGTACACAGACCAGTGACATTATGAAGCAACCACATAATCAAGTCTGAAAAATAACCAGCTAACATCATGATGACAGGATCAAATCCATACATATCAATACTAATCTTAAATGTAAATGAGCCAAATACCCCAATTAAAAGACACAGAGTGGCAAGCTGGATAAAGAGCCAAGATCCATTGGTATGCTGTCTTCAAGAGATCCATCTCACATGCAATGACACACATTGGCTCAAAATAAAGGGATGGAGAAAAATCTACCAAGCAAAGAGAAAACACAGAACAGTTGTTGCAACCCTGATTTCTGACAAAACAGACTTTACACCAGCAAAGATAAAAAAAAAAATACAAGAAAGGGCATTACATAATGTAAAGGGCTCTATTGAAAAAGAAGATCTAACTATCCTAAATATACATGCACCCAACACAGAAGTACTCAGATTCATAAAGCAAGTTCTTAGAGACCTTCAAAGAGACTTAGACAGCCACACAATAATCGTGAGAGACTTTAACACCTCACTGACAATATTAGACAGATCGCTGAGACAAAATTAACAAAGATATTCAAGACATGAACTCAGCAATGGATCATATGAACCTGATAGATATCCACAGAACTCTCCACCCAAAAACAACAGAATATGCATTCTTCTCATCACTACATGGCACGTACTCTAAAATCGATTGCATAATTGTAAGCAAAGCACTCCTCAGCAAATGCCAAAGAACTGAAATCATAACAAAAAATATCCTGGACCACAGTACAAACAAGTTAGAAATCAAGACTAAGGCTCAAGACCATACAATTACATGGAAATTGAATAACCTGATCCTGAATGACTTTTGGGTAAAAAATGAAATTAAGGCAAAAATCAAAGTTCTTTGAAATTACTGAAAACAAAGATACAACATACCAGAATCTCTGGGACACAGCTAAGGCACTGTTAAGAGGTAAATTTATAGCATTAAATGCCCACATCAAAAAGTTAGAAAGATCTCAAGTTAACCTAACATCACAACTTAAAGAACTTGAGAATCAAGAACAAACAAACCCCAAAGCTAGCAGAAAACAAGAAATAACCAAAATCAGAGGTGAACTGAAGGAGACAGAGACATGGAAAACCATTTAAAAGATTAATGAATCTAGGAGCTGTTTCTTTGAAAAAAATTAATCAAATAGATATACCACTAGCTAAATCAATAAAGAAGAAATAAGAGAAGATTCAAATAAACACAAAAAGAAATGACAAAGGGGATATTACCACTGACCCCACAGAAATACAAACAATCGTCAAAGAATATTATGAACACCTCTATGCACATAAACTAGAAAATCTAGAAGAAATGGTTAAATTCTTGGACACACATACCTTCCCAAGATTGAATCAGGAAGAAATTGAATCCCTGAACAGACCAATAATGAGCTCCGTAAGTGAGGCAGTAATAAATAGCCTGCCAACCAAAAAAAGCCCAGGACCAGAGAGATTCATAGCTGGTTTCTACCAGATGTACAAAGAAGAGTTGGTTTCATGCCTACTGAAACTATTCCAAAAAAATGATGAGGAGGGATTCCTCCCTAACTCATTCTACAAGGCTAGCATCATCTGAATACCAAAACCTGACAGAGATAACATCAAAAAAACAAAACTTTAGGCCAATATCCTTGATGAACATTGATGCAGAAATCCTCAACAAAATACCAGCAAACGAAATCCAGCAGCACATCAAAAAGCTTATCCACCACGATCAAATATACTTTATCCCTGGGATGCAAGGTTGGTTCAACAGACACAAATCAATGAATGTGATTCATCACATAAATAGACCTAAAGACAAAACTCACATGATTATCACAATAGATACAGAAAAGGTTTTCAATAAAATTCAACACCACTTCCTGTTTAAAAAAAGAAAACTCAATAAACTAGGTATTGAAGAAACATACCTAAAAATAATAAGAGCCATCTATGACAAACCCACAGCCAGTATCATACCGAATGGGCAAAAGCTGGAAGCATCCCCCTTGAAAACAGTCGCAAGACAAGGATGCCCTCTCTTGATTCCTATTCATCATAGTATTAGAAGTCCTGGCCAGAGCAATCAGGCAAGAGAATGAAATAAAGGGAATCCAAATTGGTAAAGAGAAAGTCAAACTATCCCTGTGTGCAGATGACGTGATCCAGTATTTAGAAAACCCTATAGTCTTGGCCCAAAAGCTTCTTAAGCTGATACACAACTTCGGCAAAGTCCCAGGATACAAAATCAATGTACAAAAATCAGTAGCATTCCTACACACCAACAACAGGAAAGCTGAGAGCCACATCAGGAATGCAATCTCATTCACAATTGCCACAAAAGAATAAAATACCTAGGAATACAGCTAACCAAGGAGGTGAAAGATCTCTACAAGGAGAACTACAAAGCACTGCTGAAAGAAATCATAGTACACAAACAAATAGAAACACATCCAATGCTCATCGATAGATAGAATCAATATTGTGAAAACGACCGTACTGCCAAAAGCAATCTACAAATTCAATGCAATTCCCATAACAATACCTTCATCGTTTTTCACAGAACTAGATAAAACAATCCTAAAATTCATATGGAACCAAAAAAGAGCCCATATAACCAAAATGGAAACACATCCAATGCTCATTGATAGTATAGAACCAATATTGTGAAAATGACCATACTACCCAAACCAATCACAAATTCAATGCAATTCCCATAACAATACCTTCATCGTTTTTCACAGAACTAGATAAAACAATCCTAAAATTCATATGGAACCAAAAAAGAGCCCATATAACCAAAATGGAAACACATCCAATGCTCATTGATAGATAGAACCAATATTGTGAAAATGACCATACTACCAAAAGCAATCTACAAATTCAATGCAATTCGCATAACAATACCTTCATCGTTTTTCACAGAACTAGAAAAAAAATCCTAAAATTCATATGGAATCAAAAAAGAGCCACACAGCCAAAATGGAAACACATCCAATGCTCATTGATAGATAGAATCAATATTGTGAAAATGACCATACTGCCAAAAGCAATCTACAAATTCAATGCAATTCCCATAACAACACCTTCATCGTTTTTCACAGAACTAGATAAAACAACATCCAGATTCCGAATATAAGGAAGTATAGTCACCAAAACAGATGGTGTAAATAAAACATAAGTTAATGAACAGAATAGAGAACCACAGCCAACTGATCTTCGACAAAGCAAAGAAAAACATAGAGTAGGGAAATGACATCCTGTTCAACAAATGGTTCTGGGATAATTGGCAAGCCACATGTTGGAAAATGAAATTGGATCCTTGTCTCCCACCTTATACAAAAAAATCAACTCAAGATGGATCAAGGACTTAAATCTAAGACCTGAAACTATAAAAATTCTAGAAGATAACATCAGAAAAGCCCTTCTAGACATTGGCTTAGGCAAAGACTGCATGACCAAAAACCCAAAAGCAAATGCAACAAAAACAAAGTTAAATAGGTGGGACTTAATTAAACTAAAGAGCTTTTGGATGGCAAGAGGAATAGTCAGCAGAGTAAACAGACAACCCACAGAGTGGGAGAAAATCTTTGCAAACTATGCATCTGACAAAGGACTAATATCCAGAAGCTACAAAGAACTCAAACAAATCAGCCCCCTCCAAAAAGACAAATAATCCCATCAAAAATTGAGCTAAGGACATGAATAGACAGTTCTCAAAAGAAGATATACAAACAGCTAACAAACATGAAAAATGCTCAACATCACAAATTATCAGGGAAATGCAAATCAAAACCACAAGGCGATACCACCTCACTCCTACAAGAATGGCTAGAATTAAAAAATCAAAAAATAATAGATGTTGGTGTGGATGTGGTGAAAAGGGAACACTGTTACAGTGCTGGTGGGAATGTCAATTAGTATAACCTTTATGGAAAAGAGTATGGAGTTTCCTTAAAGAACTAAAAGTAGATCTACCATTTGATACAGCAATCCCACTACTGGGTATCTACCCCGAGGAAAATAAGACATTATATGAAAAAAAAACACCTTACACATGCATGTTTATAGCAGCACAATTTGCAACACACACACACACACACACACACACACACACACACACCATGGAATACTACTCAGCCATAAAAAGGAATGAAATAATGGCATTTGCAGCAACCTGGATGGAGTCAGAGACCATCATTCTAAGTGAAGTAACTCAGGAGTGGAAAATCAAACATTGTATATTCTCACTTATAAGTGCGAGCTAAGCTATGAGGATGCAAAGACATATGAATGATACAATGGACTTTAGGGACTTGTGGGGAAGTGTGGGAGAGGGGTGAGGGATAAAAGACTACAAATAAGGTGCAGTGTATACTGCTTGGGTGATGGGTGCACCAAAATCTCAGAAATCATCACTAAAGGACTTATCCACGTAACCAAACATCACCTGTTCCCCAAAAACCTATCGAAAAAAATAAAAAATAAATAAAATGCTGAGCAAAAAAATAAATAAACTACCATTGAGATTCTTCACAGAACTAGAAAAAAACTATTTTAGCCGGGCACGGTGGCTCACGCTTGTAATCCCAGCACTTTGGGAGGCCGAGGCGGGCGGATCACGAGGTCAGGAGATCGAGACCACAGTGAAACCCCGTCTCTACTAAAAATACAAAAAATTAGCCGGGCGTGGTGGCGGGCGCCTGTAGTCCCAGCTACTCGGAGAGGCTGAGGCAGGAGAATGGCGTGAACCCGGGAGGCAGAGCTTGCAGTGAGCCGAGATTGCGCCACTGCACTCCAGCCTGGGTGACAGAGCGAGACTCCGTCTCAAAAAAAAAAACAAAAAAAAACAAAAAACTATTTTAAAATTTAGATAGACCCAAAAAAGAGCCCGAATAGACAAGGCAATCTTAAGCAAAAAGAACAAAACTGCAGGTAACATGCTATCTGACTTCAAACTATACTATGGGGCTACAGCAAGCAAAATAGCATGGTACTGGTATAAGTACAGACATATAGACCAATGGAACAGAATAGAGAACCCAGAAATAAGGCCGCACACCTACAACCATCTGGTCTTCCACAAACCTGACAAAAATAAGCAATGGAAAAAAGACTCCTTATTCAATAAATGGTGCTGGGAATACTGTCTAGCCATATGCAGAAGATTGAAACTGGACTCCTTCCTTATACTATATAGAAAAATTAGTTAAAGATGGATTAAAGACTTAAATGTAAAACCCAAAACTATACAAACCCTGGAAGAAAACTTAGGTGATACCATTCAAGACATAGAAACAGGCAAAGATTTCATAACGAAGAAATCTTTGCTTTCCAAAAGCAGTTGGAACAAAAGCAAAAACTGACAAATGCGATCTAATTAAACTTAAGAGCTTCTGCAGAGCAAAGGAAACTATCAACAGAGTGAACAGGCAACCTATGGAATGGGAGAAAATTTTTGCGAACCATGCATCTGACAAAGGTGTAATATCTGCATCTATAAGGAACTTAAAATTATAAGAAAACAACCAACTTCATGAAAGAGTGGGCAAAGGATATAAACAGACACTTTTCAAAAGACATATATGCTGCCAAATATCATGTACAAAAAAGCTCAACATCACTGATCATTAGGGAAATGCAAATCAAAACCACAATGAGATGCCATCTCACATCAATCAGAATAGCTATCATGAAAAAGTAAAAAAGTAAAAAAATAACATGCTGGCAAGGTTGTGGAGAAAAAGGAACGCTTATACGCTGTTGGTGGGAGTGTAAATTAGTTCAACCATTGTGGAAGACAGTGTGGTGATTCCTCAAAGACTTAAAGACAGAAATACATTTGACCTAGCAATCCCATTACTGGGTATATACCCAAAGGAATATAAATCGTTCTATTATAAAGACACATGCATGCGTATGTTCATTGCAGCACTATTCACAACAGCAAAGACATGGAACCAATCTAAATGTCCATCAGTGACAGACTGGATAAAGAAAATGTGGTATCTATACACCGTGAAATACTATGCAGCCATAAAAAGAATGAGATCATGTCCTTTGCAGGAAAATGGATGGAGCTGGAGGCCTTTATCCTAAGCAAACTAATGCAGGAACAGAAAACCAAAATATCACATGTTCTCATCTATAACTGGGAGCTAAATGATGACAACACATGGACACACAGAGGGGAACAATACACACTGGGACTCATGCCTATAATCCCAGCACTTTGGGAGGCTGAGGTGGGCAGATAACCTGAGGTCAGGAGTTCAAGACCAGCCTGGTGAAACCCTGTCTCTACTAAAAACATAAAAATTAGCTGGGCATGGTGGCAGGTGCCTATAATCGCAGCTACACGGGAGGCTGAGGCTGGAGAATCACTTGAACCCAGGAGGCAGAGGCTGCATTGAGCTGAGATTGTACCACTGCACTCCAGCCTGGGCGACAGAGTGAGATTCCATCTCAAAAAAAACAAACCAAGACAAAACAAACCACAGTGGGGCCTGTCGGAAGGTGGAGGGTGGAGGGTGGGAGAAGGGAAAGGATTAGGAAAAATAACTGTTGAGTACTAGGTTTAATACCTGAGTGACGAAATAATCTATGTAATAAACCCCCATGACACAAGTTTGCCTAACAAACCTGCACATGTACCCCTGACCATAAAATAAAATGAACAAAACAACAGTTATTATCTCACAGATTAGGGTAAGCAAACTATGACCTATAGGCCAAATCTGGCCTGCAGTGTGTTTCAGTGTGACCCTTGAGCTAAGAATTGTTTTTATATTTGAAAATGTTGTGAAAGAAACCAAAAACAAACAAAAAACAAACAGAGGAGTATGCAACAAAGACTGTACATGGCCTGCAAAGCCTAAAATAATTATTATTGCGCTTTTTACAGAAAACATTTGCTGACTACTGTCATTGACTATGGAAGATACTATTACAATTTCTTCTGGCTTCCACTGTTGCTGTCAGTTAGCTGTCATTTTATTGAGTTTAGTTGTCTTTCTTCTAAGTATAATCTTTTTTGCCTGGCTAATGTTGAGCTTTTCTCTGATTTGGGTGTTTCATACTTTTACTACAATATGTCTAAGCCTGGATTAGGATTTTTAATTTAACTTGCTTAGAACTTAATGAAAATCCTAAATTGGGTACTGTTCATCAATTTTCGGAAATTTTCAGTCATTCTCTCTTTAAATATTGCCTTTCCCCCATTTTATCTCTCTGGAACTCCAACGAAACACATGGTAGACCTTTCTCATTCTATCCTCCATGTTTCTTAACCTAGCCTGTTTTCCACCTCTTTGTTTTCTGTGTTACATTCTGTATAATTTATTTCAATTCCTCATTCTCTCTTCATCTGTGTCTAATCTATTTAATCTATGGAATTTCTAATTTTAATGATTATATTTTTCATTTACAGATATTCTATTTGGTTCTTTTTCAAATTTGCCTGTCACATTTGATAGTCTCCTATACCTTCATCATACCTCAGGGCCTTCTTTCATTTAACTATATTATGCCAATTATTTTATAGTCTGTTATCTGATAATTTCTGTTGTATTTGTAGATCTGCTCCTGTAGTTTGCTATTTATTTCTGCTTAGTCACTTATAATGGCTTATTTCTTCATAAATTGTGTGATTTTTTATTGTGAATTCATGTTCATGGGAACTTTATCTGTAGGAATTATTTGAAGCTTGTGTTTAAATGAATTCTTCAAAATATGATTTGCATTGTATCTATGAGGTGCTTGGAAAGCAGTACCAATGTGGGACATGTTTAAAGTTCTAGATATCTCTGTGGGTGTTTCAGGCCACACAAGCAGTGGGAATTTTAGTCTCAACCTTTTTTTGAGTGTGGGCTTGTGATTAGGAAATCTCAGTGGAGAATTTTTTTTTCTCACTCCAATCAGCACCAAGACTGAGACAGGCATGTATTTCCATTGCTCCATCTGCAAGGATTTCTTTTCCTAGTTCATCCAATATGCCTGTGACCCTTTGGAAATCTTGGCTTAATTCGGGGCTCTCCAATCTGACCTCCCACCTTTCTCAGGTCTCTAGTTTTATCCTCTGCTCCCAAACTTGAGTGTCCCATTAAAACTGAACTAAAGGCCAGCGGAGATCAGCAGATATACCTAGACAAATGCCAAATAGTAGCTCACTACCCCTAGTTTACTGCTCTGTATTTGTGATGTCTTATTACTTGTAGCTTTTAGAGATGTTATTTAATTTTGGGCCAGTTCAACCATGTACTTAAAAGGGTATTTTAAAAATCACTTTGGGGGGCTGAGGTGGGTGGATCACCTGAGGTAGGGAGTTCGAGACCAGCCTGACCAACATGGAGAAACCCCATCTCTACTAAAAATACAAAATTAGCCAGGCATGGTGGCACATGCCTGTAATCCCAGTTACTTGGGAAGCTAAGGCAGGAGAATCACTTGAACCCAGGAAGCGGAGGTTGCAGTGAGCTGAGATTGCGCCATTGCACTCCATCCTGGGCAACAAGAGGGAAACTCCATCTCTGTAGATCTATAATCTGCTATAATGCCAAACTTCCTACCCTCCGTGAAGGGGGGCACACAAAGATCTCCCTTGATTTTCAGTTTTGCATAATGATAGAATACCACTAAGGCATTTTTCTGTAGGATATAACATGCCTTATACATTAATTTCAGAACAAGGAGAACACAGGGCAATCAACAGCATACTAGGATCTTTAAGTTCCAGTGCTTTTCAAACTTTAGCATGCATCAGAATCATCATGACTTCATGTTAAATCACATATTGCTGCCTCTCCCTCCACATTTTAGAGTTTTTGATTCAGTAGATATGGGATGTGGCTGGGAATCTGCATTTCTAAGTTTCCAGATGATAGGGATGACACTGGACCAAGGAGAGAATCACTGTGTTGGACTATAGGATCCCAGTTCATTTATCATTCTCTGCCTTCCTTTCCAGTTGTATAAAAGGGAGAAATAAAAGTTCTTGGAACTAGCCAAACAGGTGGAAAGATGTTACTGAAACCTGTTCATTTGATAGAGTCACAAGATTTACATCATTGTATATCTACTGAGGATTTTTCTCTTCCAAGTGGGATGTGATGCCAATGTGCACAAGGCACAGTGGTTTTAAATCTAATCAACAAATAAATGAGAGCTGAAAAAGAACAGATGCACACATAGGTGAGTACATCCAAAGCATTGTTGGCATAAGTTATAATATGTGTGATTAAATTGGCTTTTATTTCATTGCTTTTTCAATAGAAACTGGTTAAATTTAGTTAGAACATATTGATAAGAACAGACAATTTTAAATGCATAAGCACAAAAGGGAATAAAAGTAATAGTTACAGTGAGAAGCCATGAAGGAAGAAATTGAGCAGGGTGAGAAGACCTGATCTCTACTTACTTTCATCTGCGAATGCCAACCATTCAAAAGATATCCTATTTGCTTCAGGAAAATTTACAAAACTTATACACGCACGCGTGCACACACACACAAACCCTTGATTTAGATTTTGCGACGTTTTGGTGTAAATGTTTGAAAATTTATAATTTGTTATAATTTCTTTGTCATTCTAAATAAATTTTACTTTTATAACCCCCCCTCCAAAAGAAGTTTATAGTCTATTTGGGGTAGTCAGACATATAAACAAGTAAGATTTCACAGGGGCTAAGATGGAAATGTATATAGGAAGCAGTGGAGGCACAAATAATAGAAGAGTGTAAAGCAGTACTTGTTCAGAGCCTTTATGGGGTAGAATGATAAACTGGAAAAGAGCATTCCAAGCATAAAATGTAGTATGTGCAAAAGCATGAAGGCATAAACAGCATGATACATCCAGGAACTAATTCAATGTGGCTAGAGAATACAAATGGGATTCTCCAGAGATGACTGTGGAAAGTCAGGCAGTGGCCAGACAATGGAGGGCTTTGGATGCCATCCTAAAGACTACATTTTATCATTTAAGCAATAGAAGCCATGGAAGCATTTTAAGGAAGAATAACGTGATCCCTCCCAATGACTATGGAATATATATTGGAAGCAGATGAGACTGTAGGTAGTGAAACAGTTAATCTTAGTGATATAAGAAACTTTGAAATAAGGCAGTAGTAGTAAGGACGGAAATACAGCATGGACTCAAGAGATGTTATAAGGGTAGGCTGCACAGAACTAGGTTCCTGATTGGATTAAATGAGTTGGAGAAAGGTAAAAGCTAAGTGTGCCTCCTATCTTTCTGCACTGGATAACTAGCCTCTGAACCAAAGAGAATTTGAGAAAATGACAGAGGCTCAAACCATTCCTACTTCTTTGGACCTTATAAAAGGGCAAAAGTCCAGTTTCCCAGGTATCCTCTGAATCAGACCAACTCTACTAATAAGCCACAGAGGTGTTGTATATTGTCATCTGTCCTTCAGTATATAAAACCACAACTACATGTGTGGAATCAACAGACCAAGGTACTGGCCATCTGTTTTTAAGGATTTCTTAACAACCAATGGGACTCATCACATGATGGATTCAGCCACAACAATTAATATTGATTATAAAGATGGCACGTGAGCAGTTTGGCCGTGGCTGCCATGGATCAGTATGCAGGTCAGGTATAGATATGGCCTTAATCACACCCTCACATCATTAATCATTATGTACTGCAAATTATGAATATATTTACAAGCATGGAGTAAAAAAACATAATTTAAAGTTGTATATAAGTTATATCCCAATACATCTGCTTTTGTATAATATTGATTTTCACACTGGTTGCCTCTTTAAGAAACTAGCATTGCGACATCCTCTGTCAGCTTCCACCACCAACAGTTGTTTCTATAAAGGTCAGCGTATTGCTACAACTACTTAAATTCTTCATTTTTTTTTCTACACTAGAAAAACATATTTTTTAAAAAGTTCCTGAACATCAAGGAATCGTGGCTAGCTTTCAAAGCATGACATTCACCCATGGAAAGTTAAATAATAAGGGTGGAACAAGGAAACAACAGTATGTTATCAGACAATGTATATGTTAAGTGCCAAATGAGAACTATAGGCAGGAAGTACTAGGAGTTCACAGGAGGGAGAAATCCTTGTAGGCTGAAGTTGTAACAGTAAGTTTTATAGACGAGTTGAGAATTGCTGTGGGACTTGAATAATGGGAAAAATTTCAGCAGAAAGAGAGGTTAGTATACAAAACTTAGACGGCATGAATAAAGCACTGAGGAGCAAGTGGAATCAACATGGTATGTTTCAAAGACAAGCATGCTTGGCTAGTCAACACACTACAAAAGCAATGAGACACTACCACCCCTTCATATAACAAATATTTAAGATTTTTTAAAGTGTCAATAGGATTTTCAAAGGCTTAATTCAATTTAGCACTGGGAGTAGAAAATATCTCAAATCAAAGGCAAGATTCCCAAAGCTTTACATCATCATTGTTCACAGAACTATGCCTTTGAAAAAATGATTAGAAACAATTGTGGTTCTCCTTGAATCTCAGAACTCCACTACCAAAAAGGATGGAAATAATATGTATGTGTGTGTGTGTGTATATATATATATATAGACTTTGTGTGCATTATATTAAACTATATTATGCTACATGTTAAACGGGATATGAAGAGAATTCCTATTCTTCAGTGGCTTATAAACTAAATCACACTTTAACATTTAAATAATAGATGAAATGTCAAAATGAGTGCTGTTGACAAATTTAAATAGAAAGAAAGTTTGACAATCCTTAAAAGAAAGGTGAAATCACTATGGAGTAGGACTCACACATGACGGCTTCACAAAGATAGGACTTCAGCTAGATTCAGGGGTTCTCATATTCAGTTGTGCCTAAGGATCATATACTGGACACTTGTTGGAATTTCAATTCCTGGGGCCCATCCCCAGAAAGTCTAATTCAGTGAGTCCAGAGCAGGGCCCAGGAATCTGCACATTTCATAATTCTAGAATATTTCAATGCAGGTTTTCCTCAGAATATACTTGGTGAAACACTGAATAACAGCTTGAAGAATAAGTAGGATCTGACTAGGCTTGATGGGCATTCCAGATGAAGGATGAAACTGGGGATTGTATGGGGGACAGTAAAGTAAGTGAGGTGGCTAGAAACAAAGTAGTAGAGAGAATAGTAGGAGATAAAGCAAAAAATGGTAGTGGGATGAAAAACTATAAACTATCCCAACTGTCATGCCAGAAAGTTTGCATGTGACCCTGTAAATGGCATAGAGCCAATGAAGATTTATCTAATAAGACTCTTCAGCAAGAGGAACTACTATGCTGATCCCTGAATTCTTACAATAAAGCCAATGCCAAAAGAACTGGTCCTAGGCATTAGGGGCTTGTCAGTACTATAGACCAATGCCTATTCACAACCAAATTTCAATTGGCCTAAGGTAAAATAAGTAAGACAATGTGGTAAACTTTTCATGAAGCTACATTTATTTACTTTTTGATGTTAAAATGTCCTTTTATATTTAAATTTTAAATGTCCTTACTTTGCAAAATAAAAAGTAGACAGTTGAACATATGAAAAGATGTTCCATACAATTAGCCATCAGGGAAATGTAAAATTAAAATAACTATAACACTACACACCTATTAGAATGGCTAAAATTAAAAGAAAAGTAGTGACAATACCAAGTGCTAATAAAGATGTAGAACAAGTGGCACTCTCATACATTACTAGTGGGAATCCAAAACGGCACAACCATTCTGGAAAACAGTTTGATAGTTTCATTTAAAGTAAAACATAAAAATAGACTTATCATATGATCCAGTACTAGGTATTATCACATTATCATATGACCCACTCCTATGTATTTATCCCAGAGAAATGAAAACTTATGTTCACATAAAAACCTGTACATGAATGTATTTAGTAGTTCTATTTATAATCACCAAAACTGGAAAAAAAAAGCTGAAACTTCCTTCAATGTGTGAATGGATTAAAAAAAAACCTGTGGTACATTCATACAAGGGAATACAACTTAGCAAAAACCAAGTGAGCTATTGATACATGCAACAAGTTAGATGATCTCAAAGGCATTATGCTGAGTGACAGAAACCAGTCTCAATGGTTACATGCTGTATATATGCACTTACATATATTTATATAATATTCTTGAAAAGACAAAACAAATCAGTGGTTGGTAGTAGTAAGGAGAGAGGAGGGTATGACCACAAATAGGTAGTATGAAGGAGTTTTTTGGTGATGGAACTGCTCTGTATCCTGATTATGGTGGTAAATAAATATGCATGTATATGAAAAATCACTGAACAGTAAAACTCCCCCCACAACAAGTACATTTTACAGTATGCTAATTTGCTACATTTAAAAGTAGGCATTCATTTATCAGTATCCCCAATATTTTGGGAATCACACTTGTCCAAATGTCTGATATGTCTAGTATAGGCCACTGAGGAGCAGATATCCTTAAGAACCTTCTCATTGGTGCTAGAAAGGTACTTGCATTATTTCTGACTGGGACTTCTCAATAAGCACCAACAACTCTTAGCACAACCCTGGGTTCCCCTTCATTCTTCAAAACTCCATACACAACCCGTATTCCACAAGGTGATTCTTTTATCAATCAACTGGTCAAAAAGTACCCAATCCTTTACATCAGCATCTGAATAAGCTACTTTAGTCTCTGCCACTCTCACATACTCAAAATTTTCTGCTCTCTTCCTTCAATTTTGCAGTAAGGTTTATTAGGTATGAGTGAGACAGCAACAAAACTGGAGGCCTGTATCAGCTGGGGCTCCAAAGCACTCTTCACCTGGAATCTGAAGAGACCAAGATTTCCTTTTAGTACACCGAAGGAGTCAATTAAACACGTTTCTGCTGATTGCCCAGGTGCCAGGTTCCTCCAAGAATTCCTGGGAGTTGTTTATTTGGTAACATGGGAACAAACCTCTATTCCTTCTTCTCAATACTAACAAGTCAAGGCTTGGGACATTTTGGTTGTGTTCTAACACAGGCAGTCCCTTCTCAACTTTTCCCCCCCTTTTTGGTGACTAACGAAATATAATAATAAAACGAACAGGCCGGGCACAGTGGCTCACACCTGTAATCCCAGCACTTTGGGAGGCCGAGGTGGGCGGATCACCTGAGGTCAGGAGTTCAAGATCAGCCTGGCCAACATGGTGAAACCCTGTCTCTAATAAGAAAAATACAAAAATTAGCCAGGCATGGTGGCAGGCATCTGTAATCCCAGCTACTGGGGAGGCTGAAGTGGGAGAATCGCTTGAGCCCAGAAGGTGGAGGTTGCAGTGAGCCGAGATGGTGCCACTGCATTCCAGCCTGGGCGACAGAGCAAGCCTCTGTCTCAAACAACAACAACAACAACAACAACAACAACAAACCAAAAACAAACAAAAAACGACATGAAGAAAAAGTGCAACTTTCATGAATTATTTTTCTCTTTAGCCTTCTATTTTTAAGGATGACTGTTTATTTAAAAACTTAATTTGAAAATTTCGTCCTTGAGTTTGGCCACTAGTAAACCAGACCATGTTTGAATTTCACAAACGTTGATTCCTATATTAGTTATTTATTGTTGCTTAAACAATGACCTCAAAAATTAGTGTCCTAAAACAACAACAAGCATTTATTATCTCACACAGTTGCTGGAGTCAGAAATTCAGGAGCAGTTTAGCTATGTAGTTTTGGCCTTGGGTCTCTCATAAGGTTGTAATACAAATGTTAGCTGGCGCTGCAGTCATCTGAAGACTTAACTGGGGCTGAAGGATTCTCTTCTAAGATGGTTCACTCACATGGTTGTGGCAGAAAGCCTCAGCTATTTGCTGGCTATTGGTAGGAGGTCTCAATTCTAGAGCTCTCCACAGGCTGAGTGCCCTTAGGATATGACAGCTGGCTTCTCTCAGTACAGATATCCAAGAAAGAGCAAGGTGGAAGACTCAATGTATTTTTATGACCTAGCCTTGGAATTCACATTCCATCATGTCCACAATGCCCTATTCATTCTGGGTGAGAAAACAACAAAGGTGTTAATATCAAAAATCAGAGATAAGTAGGGGCCATCTTGGGGGCCCTACCACTCTAAACCCAAAAAAGTTTCATAACTTCTTGAGCGAATAGATTTGAGCAAGGCCAAAGGCTGACCTATTAACCCTGGTGAAAGAAACAGAAATGCTATGTAAAGTTGCTAATTGTCCTTCCTCATTAGGATGCCAAGTATCTGACAGATAAAGCCTTAACAGGTAAGGCTGAAGCTATAATTAGTCACTGGGAGACAAAAGTATGTCAAAGAGAAGAATAACTATCCACAAAATCTACAAATGAATAGAGCCCAATTTCACTGATTTCCCAATTAGCCAAATGTATGAAAAATGTATCTAAGAATCAGATAGATCTCTGTGTTATAAAGACCATCACTAAAACCAACTGTAACAAAACTAGATGTGAAAGGTTATCCACAATTAAACTACCATATAAGCAAAATCTGTTTCAAATTAAAGATGTAAACTGAAAATGTTTTTTCCCCTTCAACTATGTAGAGCTACCCTAATATATGAACATGCTTGAATATGTCTGGAGTTTCTAAGGGAATAACTATAGTTGAATACACTCTGCACGCTATTTTATGAGTCCCATGAAAAGTCAAGTTTACGAGGTTACCAACTGGTGATAATTACTTATTTTCCTTTCCCTCATTTCCTTCTTCTCAACTCATCAAGACTTTAACTACACATTCCATGAGAATCAAATTTAAGCCTGAAGAGGAGAAATGTACTTATGCTGAGGTCACTCCTGGGAAAAAATGAGTGGAACTGGGCTGTAGCTGATGCCAATTATATCAGGTGGTGGTGGGAAAGAACTCATTGGTCATCATTACAGCAGGTTTCATCATACTCATTTCTTGCCATTTTTATAAAGGATTGAATAAATTATGCTTGTGGGACTTTGGAGACAAAAGCCGATGTGGAGTGTTCTAAACAAATGTCTGCAGAGAGAAAACATATGCAAGTGATGGCCAAAGTTTGCAGAGATCCAACCTAAAACTGTTGAGGGATGGGGCCCTACATTGCAGAATTTGTTCTACTAGGACCAGGAGGCTTGTGACAATTTGGTGGGCTGATACATTTTTTCCAATGCTTCTTAAAGCTGAAGTTTAAGGGATAGACACACATCATCTAAGAGTATTGGGTAGTTCTGCCAAGGCAGAGAAAACCCATCATGCCTGGGGGCATAACTCTTCATCAAAAATTCAAACAGCTTGATTTCTACTAGAAGATCAACACTACAGCAGCCTTAGGAAAACTTCCTTATTTCCCACCACTTCTAAATGGGCTAATTAAAAGTCTATTTGGATTATTCAGAAGTCAAAAAATAGTGATACCAATCAATACGTTTTTTCAGAGCCTATCTTTCAAAGGCTATGAGATGATTTTAGTTTTTCTCATCCTCTCTTCAAATTTCTCATCTCAATTGGGTCAAAATTGGGCCAGAGATCTGGTCTTGATGCCTAAGAACCATAAAAGGCTAGATTAAAAATTCACTGTAGTCTACATTTCTTTCTCATTATATTTTACTTTTCCCACCCCCTTTTTTCTTCTTCAAGGGAGTTGTCTCATTTATACTGTGCTTTATTTAATGAAGTCTTTTTTTTTTTTTTTTGAG
>NW_026652282.1:57148763-57190489 GCF_009828535.3 Hylobates moloch | reverse complement strand
TTAGCCAGGATGGTCTCAATCTCCTGACCTCGTGATCCGCCCGCCTCGGCCTCCCAAAGTGCCGGGATTACAGGCGTGAGCCACCGCACCCAGCTATTTAATGAAGTCTTTAAAGTCTTTATAATTCCATCCCATATATATGGCATTTTATATTTTACAAAGTACCTGTCTTTATATGAAGTAAATAGGGCAAGTCTTACCATCTGCATTTTATAGATAAAGCAATTGAGTTACCCAGCTAATGCAGAGGAAAGGCAGAATGGAAAAAAAATGATCTCTTAATTCCAAATCTAGTGTTCTTTCCTCTACCACAGTGACTTAGAAATACTCTGTATAATGAAATGAAAGGTATGGTGAGTATGACTAAAGAGGGAAATGGTCAGATAAAAGAGAATAAAGACAACTCTTCATTTATGCCAGTACCATACTGATGTGACTGTATTAGGAATTTTTGTTAAATATTTTAGCTGCTCTTGTCACACATAACAATTAACAGTGAGATGATAGATATGTTCATCTGCTTCCCTATAGTAACCATTTCATTATCTATATGTATCCTATAACATAATGTTATAAACCTCAAATATACAATTAAATGTATTAAAAATAAATTTAAAAACAAAATAAAAAAGACAACTGTTAAAGTCTATAAAGAGTAAAGTTACAAATTTGGAGTGTTGAAGGATTGTGGCACCTTATTTTTCTAGAAATTATATTCGTTTGCACATTTATTTTTATCAAGTATAACTTACTAACCCATAAGCTCCTTGAAGGCACTTTCTTTATTATATGATCAGTCAGTTCTTGCATTGCTATAAAGAAATACCTGAGACTGGGTAATTTATAAAGAAAAGAGGTTTCGTTGGCTCACGGTTCTGCAGCTTGTACAGGAAGCATGAAGCTGGCATCTGCTTGGCTTCTGGGGAAGCCTCAGGAAATTTATAATCATAGCAGAAGGCAAAGGTGGAGCAGGGATGTTTCACATGGCCAGAGCAGGGGCAAGAGAGAGAGAGTGGGAGAGGTGCTACACACTTTTAAACAACCAGATCTTGTTAGGACTCTATCACAAGTACAGCACCAAGGGGATGCTGCTGAACCATTCATGAAGGATCCATCCCCATGAACCAATCACCTGCCACCAGGCCCCACCTCCAACATTGGGGATTACAATTCAACATGAGATGTGGGTGGGGACACACATCCAAACCATATCATACGTATTTTTGCATCTCTCATCTTACAATCTCTAGCCTTGCTCAAGATGCCTAGTAAACAAGCTATTCAACAAAATGTATTAAGTCTGTATAGTACAGTGGTCCCCAATATTTTTGGCACCGGGAACTGGTTTTGTGGAAGACAATTTTTCCATCGACTGGGGTGGGGAGATGGTTTCAGGATGATTCAAATGCATTACATTTATTGTGCACTTTATTGCTATTATTATTATTTTGTAATATATAATGAAATAATTATACAACTCACCATAATGTAGAATCAGTGGGAGCCCGGAACTTGTTTTCCTGCAACTAGACAGTCCCATATGGGGGTGATGGGAGACAGTGACAGATCACCAGACATTAGATTCTCATAAGGAGCATGCAACCTAGATCCCTCGTATGTGTGATTTACAATAGGGTTTGTGCTCCTATGAGAATCTAATGCCAGTGCTGATCTGATAGGAGGCGGAACTTAGGTGATAATGCAAGTGATGGGGAGCAGCTGTAAATACACATGAAGCTTCCCTTACTCATCCGCCCATCGCTCACCTCCTGCTTTGCAGCCTGGTTCCTAACAGGCCACAGATTGGTTGATGGTCTGACGGCGGGGACCCCTGATATAGTAGATAGCAGAAATACTTTTCTGTCTTCCCAAAGTTAAAAGCAGAATGACAAGACTGAAATAACCTTGTAGAAAATTTTATACTTTTCTTTAGCTTTAGGTAGGACTACATTTAGCCTTGTCAAGACTAAAAGACAATCATCTGAATTCCCTGTTACTAAGAATTCTCCTATGTAGGAGATCCCACACACTCCTTTTGTCACAAATTCCTTGCTTTTAAGACACTCATCTTGAAAAGTTTATTTCTACAATTCTATAATTTACTGTAACTTAGGTCCCTTACTATTTATTCAGCTCTCACTGAAGATTATAAAGTAGAATTATTCTGCCTGAAGAAGAAACTATATTGCCTGAGCATGGTGGCTCATTCCTGTAATCCCAGCACTTTGGGAGGTTGAGGTGAGAGGACTGCTTGAGCTCAGGAGTTCGAGACCAGCCTGGACAACATAGTGAGATCTTGCCTCTGCTTAAAAAAGAAAAAAGAAAGAAAGAAATAGCTGGGCATGATGGTATATGCCTATAGTCCAGGAACTTGGGAGGCTGAAGTGGGAGAACTACTTGAGCCTGGGTAATAAAGTGAGACCCAGTCACAAAAAAGGAAAGAAAATGAATTTCCTTAGTATTTCTCTAAAAATTCTGTATCCAAACTCTCCTAAATCTCTCCAAATTCTCCATGTCCCTCAAGAAAAAATTTGGAGCACTAATCTTGGCACTGTAATAGGAATTTTGAAATTTCTCTTGCTGTTCTCCTCTACTATTGTCCATAGTAACAAGGCTAATGCACTGATACTTCTTTTGCTCACCTAGAATTTTAGGTACATTATTTATTTTTATTATGAAGATAATATAAACATGTTAAAATTCATGGAACAAACAGCTGAGCCCATATACACATACTGAATTACTTTTATTGTCCATATGTATACATATTTCACCATAGCATACAGACGATATTGTTGCTGTGCTTTGAATGTGTCCCCTCTGAATTTCAGATGTTGAAACTTAATGGCCAATGTGATAGTATTAAGAGGTGGGACCTTTAAGAAGTAATTAGGCCATGAAGGCTCTTCCTTTGTGAATGGGATTAAGGCATGTAGAAAAGAGGCTTCACACAGTGTTTGGCTCTCTTGACTTGCCTTCTGACATGTGAGAATATAATGTTTCTCCCTGCCAGAGAGTGCAGCAACAAAGCACCATTTTGGAAGCAAAGAGAAATCCTCGCCAGACAACTGAACCTGCTGGAGCTTGATCTTGGACTTCCCAGCCTCTAAAACTATGAGAAAATAAATTTATATTCTTTACAAATTATCTAGTACATGGAATTATGTTATAGCAGGTTGAATGGACTAAGACAATTTTATTCTATATTTTCCCCTTATCCTAACAAAAATATTTGTTTTGCATAATATTCCTGTTATTTATACCTAAAAATATTATATTGAATTTAATAAAATAATATATATGATCATTTTCTTGTTGTTGGACATTTGAGTTAGTTCCTGTATTCTTTTCAACAACATTTCATTCATTCATTCAACAAATATATGTTGGGCTCATGCTATATGCCAGGCACTGTTCTATATTCTGGAGACACAAAAGTAAACAAAATAAGCAAGAACCTTGCTTTCATTCCAGTGGGGGAAGATTAATAGACAAGAAGTAAGAAAAATAATTAAACATGATATTTCTATGAAGGAAAAGAATAGAGAAAACAATGGGTTTGGGGGCCTCTTAGGAAGTAGTGTGTGAGCCATAACCTGAAAGAGGAGTGCTGTCTCTCGCTGGCCATGAATAAGCTTGAGTTTTCCAGGCAGAAGGAAGAGCATGAGCAAAGCTTGAATTAGAAAAAAGCTTGGTGAGTTTGAGGAAAAGAAAAAAAAAAAAGGCCAGTGTGGCTGGAGTGCAGTTGAATTCACAGGAGCATAGCACCAGATGAGAGTCTAGAGGCAGGCAGAACCTTATTAGTTGATGGAAAAGAGGCTGGAAATTATTTGAACTGCAGAGAGTAACTACTGAAAAGTTTTAGGCAAGAGAGCAATAAGTAAACACATCAGGTTAAATGTAATCACATCCACCTTCTTTTTTCATATACTGCAGCAGAGTTTGGGAAACATCAGTGTACAGAACTGGACTGTTATAACTCTGAAATCGTTTTGAGGTCTTGACCAATTTGATCACATGTTGCTCCCCAGCCCTAGCTGATAATGCCATTCTTCAACTACTTCACCATCTGGCTGATCACATCTTTTCGATGCCAGAGTCGGCTTCCTCTCCCCAACCTTACCCTCCATCACACACAGGTTTTCATTAGTAGCACACATTTGTGGAATACTGAACAGAGGGAGTTTGACTTAGTCTCTAAAACGTAAAGGGGATCATACATGGATGGTCATAAGGAGCCTGTAGACAACTGACTATTGAACAGAATGTTTTCAAAAGGAAATAACATATTACTCTTGCGACAAGGCAGAGGAGTAAGTGCATATTATGGTGTGACAATACTTTTAGACTGAGTAAAGCAAAGGTTGTACCATTTTTCTTTCAATTAATTAGCTAAGCCATTTGACAAAATGTTCATGTAGGATTTCAAAAGATTCCTGGATAAATTGAAGGGAAGAGGCTGGGGACATAGGGTAGGAAGTTCCAAGCCCAAGTTATAGATTTTGGAAAAGTTCAACTGTGGGTGTAGGTTAAAAAGATGAAGGAGATAAAGAAACTCATTTTTCTAAGAGGGGAGAATAGATGGTGAATAGAAGCAAAGGGAAATGAGTATGTCTGAAGAGTGGCCTGATGAATTGAAGCCATTTGGACCTAATCTCTATAAACAAAAGTAACTTTCTTCCTGTTTCTTACCATACTATTGAAAACAGCTAAATGGAAATTCAACAATTCAACAAAATTGGGATGGTCTGACCTAAAATATAGGCTGGAATACATCTCATTTAAAATGCTGATTAGTTTGGTTCATAAATACACATTTTCTATATCTGCCTATATGGACAGGAGGGGTTTTCAAACATTTACATATTTGCATTTATTTCTTTGTGTGGATATTATCACAAAATTAGACTAACAAAATGCCATTTTGAAGATGAACAAATTTGGATTGGGAAAAACTAAAAACAAATGAGAGTTTTGATAATCTGAAAGTCAGTTTGAAAGGAATAATCACCTAAGGACCAAACATGAGAGATAGGCAGTTTTGAGGGCAAATAAAAGATCCTTTGGATCATCCAAAGAAAGTGGTGGTTTATAAGGAATTGATTGTCCACTTTACCATACTGTTGAAATGTGCTGTAGCAGGACCCAGAGCTGCATGAATTCCAGATCATTATTTGTTTTTTATTTATTTATTTATTTATTTTGAGACGGAGTCTCACTCTGTTGCCCAGGCTGGAGTGCAGTGGCATGATCGCGGCTCACTGCAAGCTCCGCCTCCTGGGTTCATGCCATTCTCCTGTCTCAGCCTCCTGAGTAGCTGGGACTACAGGCGCCTGCCACCACGCCCGGCTAATTTTCTGTATATTTAGTAGAGACGGGGTTTCACCATGTTGGCCAGGATGGTCTTGATCTCTTGACCTCGTGACCCACCCACCTCAGCCTCCCAAAGTGCTGGGATTACAGGCGTGAGCCACCACGCCCAGCCCAGATGTTTATTTCTTGAAATCCTACATGCACATTTTATCACATGGCATTAGCTAATGTAAAGATCATTTGGTAGTTGATTGCAACGGCAATATGCTCTTTCAAAGGCAACTAAGCCTAATGCCTAACCTGAGGAGTGTCTAACAGCTCAAAGTGCAAGGCAGGATCCTCTACTATAGTAGATGAAACAGAGTTCCACTCAGAGGCTATGTGCTTACTGAAAGGGACAGCCTGTTCTTTACCATAAAGTAGACTTTACCATAAAGTTGAGCATGGGGAGATTGTGGCTGCCAAAAGTGAGAGATCCTCTTTACAATGCTGAGACATCATGGCAGAGAAAAGAAACAGTGATTTCAAAGAGGATCCCCAAAGGAATACAACATCTTTATAATGTCTGAAATGTATCATCATTGTCAAGCTGTAAAATGGAAAGGTCACCCTAAAGATGGAATGGTAAGATCATATTGGGATCAGTTCTTGAGTCCCCAGGTCTCCCTGAGAACTTATTTGAAGAACAATATCTGGAATTCATGAAGCTCTGGGTCCTGCTACAGCACATTTCAACAGGGTATGGTAAAGAGGACAATCAATTCCTCATATGCCACCAATTCCTTTGGATGATCCTTTTGCTTTAAAAGATGTTCATTTCCTGGTGAGGAGCTCCATGACTATTCGCAAAGGAAGACGCTTTTAACTGTAGGCATTGAATTTCAATTGAGCTACCTGTCACATAGACAACTCTCTGCAGCATGTTACAGACTGAGTAGAAACAGATTTATTCACATGTGTCTCGAAGAATATAAACATGATCTTAACAAAAAAAAAATCATATGCAACAATTATAGAAAACTGTTACAACTTCATTTTTAAATTGTTTTTATGAGCCTTCATTTAACACTGGGTTAGGAGTCTCTTAAGCAGTGACAGGTAATTCAGCTGGTCTTTAATACAGTGAAAAGTCATCATCTCATGGAACAATTAAAAGAAAAGAATCCAAAATAAAAGCCAGAAGATAGGTTTTGTGGCAGTGGCACAGTGGTTGTGAGGCAGCACCATGGACTGACTGTAGAGATAAAGAAGGGAGAATTGCACTAAGCCACAACTCTGATTGTGGGTTTAACTGTGTAGTCACCTTTATACTTTTCTAGACTTTATTTTTGTAGTTTGCTGTTGAAGTACACCAGACACATTATCAAACTTCCTAAAGATATGCCAGGTTTTACCATGATGTGATTGATTATTATGCATGGTATGCCTGTATCAAAATATCTCATGCACCCAATAAATATATATGGCTACCATATACCCGCAAAAATGAAAAAGAAACAAAAAATTTTAAAAAAATTAAAGAATTTAAAAAACAGAATAGCTTATTCAGCTAGATTCTGGAGAGTATTCTAAAACAGAATTTTCCAAACTGTGCTCTCCAAAACACTAGTGTCTCATAATACACTAAGAGTTAGCCTATCATAAAAGGATTTCTTGGGGGTGCTCCAAGATGGCCAAATAGGAACAGCTCCAGTCTGCAGCTCCCAGAGTGAGCGAAGCAGAAGATGGGTGAATTCTGCATTTCCAGCTGAGGTACCTGGTTCATCTCATTGGGACTGGTTGGACAGTAGGTGCAGCCCATGGAGGGTGAGCTGAAGCAGGGCATGGCATTGCCTCACCTGGGAAGTGCAAGGGGTTGGGGGATTTCCCTTTCCTAGCCAAGGGAAGCTGTGACAGACTACCTGGAAAAACGGGACACTCCCGCCCAAATACCGTGCTTTTCCCAAGATCTTAGAAACTGGCAGACAAGGAGATTCTCTCCTGTGCCTGGCTCGGTGGGTCCCACACCCACAAAGCCTTGCTCACTGGTAGCGCAGCAGTCTGAGATCCAACTGCGAGGTGGCAGCCTGGCTGGGGGAGGGGCGTCTGCCATTGCTGAGGCTTGAGTAGGTAAACAAAGCGGTCTGGAAGCTTGAACAAGGCGGAGCCCACCACAGCTCAACCAGGCCTACTGCCTCTAGACTCTACCTCTGGGGGCAAGGCATAGCTAAACAAAAGGCAGCAGACAACTTCTGCAGACTTAAACGTCCCTGTCTGACAGCTCTGAAGAGAGCAGTGGTTCTCTCAGCACGATATTTGAGCTCTGAGAACGGACAGACTGCCTCCTCAAGTGGGTCCCTGACCTCTGTATAGCCTAACTGGGAGACACCTCCCAGTAGGTGCTGACAGACACCTCATAGAGGTGGCTGCCCCTCTGGGATGAAGCTTCCAGAGGAATGATCAGGCAGCAATATTTGCTGTTCTGCAATATTTGCTGTTCTGCAGCCTCCACTGGTGATACCCAGGCACACAGGATCTGGAGTGGACCTCCAGCAACTCCAACAGACCTGCAGCTGAGGGACCTAACTGTTAGAAGGAAAACTACCAAACAGAAAGGAATAGCATCAACATCAACAAAAAGGTCATCTACACCAAAACCCCATCTGTAGGTCACCAATATCAAAGACCAAAGGTAGATAAAACCAAAAAGATGGGGAGAAACCAGAGCAGAAAAGCTGAAAATTCTAAAAATCAGAGTGCCTCTTCTCCTCCAAAGGATCACAGCTCCTCACCAGCAGCAGAACAAAGCTGGATGGAGAATGACTGACAAGTTGACAGAAGTAGGCTTCAGAAGGTCGGTAATAACAAATTTCTCCGAGCTAAAGGAGGATGTTCGAATCCATCCCAAGGAAGCTAAAAGCCTTGAAAAAAGATTAGACAAATGGCTAACTAGAACAAACAGTGTAGAGAAGACCTTAAATGACCTGATGGAACTGAAAACCATGGCATGAGAACTTCGTGACACATGCACAAGCTTTGATAGCTGATTTGATCAAGTGGAAGAAAGGGTATCAGTGATTGAAGATCAAATTAATGAAATAAAGTGAGAAAACAAGGTTAGAGAAAAAAGACTAAAAGGAAACGAACAAACACTCCAAGAAACATGGGACTACGGGAAAAGACCAAATCTACATTTGATTTGATTGGTGTACCTGAAAGTGATGGGAGAAGGGAACCAAGTTGGAAAACACTCTGCAGGATATTATCCAGGAGAACTTCCTCAACCTAGCAAGGCAGGCCAACATTCAAATTCAGGAAATACAGAGAACGCCACAAAGATACTCCTCGAGAAGAGCAACCCCAAGGCACATAATTGTCAGATTCACCAAGGTTGAAATGAGGGAAAAAGTGTTAAGGGCAGCCAGAGAGAAAGGTCGAGTTACCCACAAAAGGAAGCCCATTAGACTAACAGTGGATCTCTCGGCAGAAACCCTACAAACGAGAAGAGAGTGGGGGCCAATATTTAACATTCTTAAAGAAAAGAATTTTCAACCCAGAATTTCATATCCAGGCAAACTAAGCTTCATAAGTGAAGGAGAAATTAAATCCTTTACAGACAAGCAAATGCTAAGAGATTTTGTCACCACCAGGTCTGCCTTACAAGAGCTCCTGAAGGAAGCACTAAACATGGAAAGGAACAACTGGTACCAGCCACTGCAAAAACACGCCAAATTGTAAAGACCATCAAGGCTAGGAAGAAACTGCATTATTAATGAGCAAAATAATCAGCTAACATCATAATGACAGGATCAAATTCACACATAACAATATTAACCTTAAATGTATACGGGCTAAATGCCCCAGTTAAAAGAAACAGACTGGCAAATTGGATAAAGAGTCAAGACCCATCCTTGTGCTGTACTCAGGAGACCCATCTCATGTGCAGAGACACACATAGGCTCAAAATAAAGGGATGGAGGAAGAGCTACCAAGCAAATGGAAAGCAAAATAAGGCAGGGGTTGCAATCCTAGTCTCTAACAAAACAGACTTTAAACCAACAAAGATCAAAAGAGACAAAGAAGGCCATTACATAATGGTAAAGAGATCAATTAAACAAGAAGAGCTAACTATGCTAAATATATATGCACCCAATACAGGAGCACCCAGATTCATAAAGCAAGTCCTGAGAGACCTACACAGAGACTTAGACTCCCACACAAAATAATGGGAGACTTTAACACCCCACTGTCAATATTAGACAGATCAATGAGAAAGAAGGTTAACAAGGATATCCAGGACTTGAACTCAGCTCTGCAACAAGCAGGCCTATTAGACATCTACAGAACTCTCCACACCAAATAAACAGAATATACATTCTTAGTACCACATCACACTTATTCCAAAATTGACTACACAATTGGAAGTAAAGCACTCTTCAGCAAATGTAAAAGAACAGAAATCACAACAAACTCTCTCTGAGACCACAGTGCAATCAAATTAGAACTCAGGATTAAGAAACTCACTCAAAACCGCATAACTATATGAAAACTGAACAACCTGCTCCTGAATGACTACTGGGTACATAACGAAATGAAGGCAGAAATAAAGATGTTCTTTGAAACCAATGAGAACAAAGACACAACATATAAGAATCTCTGGGACACATTTAAAGCAGTGTGTAGAGGGAAATTTATAGCACTAAATGCCCACAGGAGAAAGCAGGAAAGATCTAAAATTGACACCCTAACATCAAAATTAAAAGAACTAGAGAAGCAAGAGCAAACACATTCAAAAGCTAGCACAAGGCAAGAAATAACTAAGATCAGAGGATAACTGAAAGAGATAGAGACACAAAAAAATCCTTCAAAAAATCAATGAATCCAGGAGATGGTTTTTTGAAAAGATCAACGAGATCGATAGACTGCTACCAAGACTAATAAAGAAGAGAGAAGAATCAAATAGACACAATAAAAAATGATAAAGGGGATATCACCACCAAACCCACAAAATACAAACTACCATCAGAGAATACTATAAATACCTCTACACACAAAAAAATTGAAAATCTAGAAGAAATGGATAAATTCTTTGTACATTCTGGATATTAGCCCTTTGTCAGATGGGTAGATTGTAAAAATTTTCTCCCATACTGTAGATTGCCTGTTCACTCTGATGGTAGTTTCTTTTGCTGTGCAGAAGCTCTTTAGTTTAATTAGATCCCATTTGTCAATTTTGGCTTTTGTTGCAATTGCTTTTGGTGCTTTAGTCATGAAGTCTTTGCCCATGCCTATGTCCTGAATGGTATTGCCTAGGTTTTCTTCTAGGGTTTTTATGGTTTTAGGTCTAACATTTAAGCCTTTAATCCATCTTGAATTAATTTTTGTATAAGGTGTAAGGAAGGCATCCAGTTTCAGCTTTCTACATATGGCTAGCCAGTTTTCCCAGCACCGTTTATTAAATAGGGAATCCTTTCCCCATTTCTTGTTTTTGTCATGTCTGTCAAAGATCAGATGGTTGTAGATATGTGGTATTATTTCTGAGGGCTCTATTCTGTTCCATTGATCTATATCTCTGTTTTGGTACCAGTACCATGCTGTTTTGGTTACTGTAGCCTTGTAGTATAGTTTGAAGTCAGGTAAAAACAAAAAAACCACATGATTATCTCAATAGATGCAGAAAAGGCCTTTGACAAAATTCAACAACCTTCATGCTAAAAACTCTCAATAAACTAGGTACTGATGGAACGTATCTCAAAATAATAAGAGCTATTTATGACAAACCCACAGCAAATATCACACTGAATGGGCAAACCTGGAAGCATTCCCTTTGAAAACTGGCACAAGACAGGGATGCCCTCTCTCACCACTCCTATTCAACTTAGTGCTGGAAGTTCTGGCCAGGGAAATCAGGCAGGAGAAAGAAATAAAGGGATTCAACTAGGAAAAGAGGAAGTCAAATTGTCTCTGTTTGCAGATGACATGATTGTATATTTAGAAAACTCCATCATCTCAGCCCAAAATCTCCTTAAGCTGATAAGCAACTTCAGCAAAGTCTCAGGATACAAAATCAATGTGCAAAAATCACAAGTATTCCTATACACCAATAACAGACAAACAGAGAGTCAAATCATGAATGAACTCCCATTCACAATTGCTTCAAAGAGAATAAAATACCTAGGAATCCAAATTACAAGGGATGTGAAGGACCTCTTCAAGGAGAACTACAAACCACTGCTCAATGAAATAAAAGAGGACACAGACAAATGGAAGAATATTCCATGCTCATGGATAGGAAGAATCAACATTGTGAAAATGGCCATACTGCCCCAAGTAATTTATAGATTCAATGCCATCCCCATCAAGCTACCAATGACTTTCTTCACAGAATTGGAAAAAAAACTACTTTAAATTTCATATGGAACCAAAAAAGAGCCTGCATTGCCAAGACAATTCTAAGCCAAAAGAACAAAGCTGGAGGCATCATGCTACCTGACTTCAAACTATACTACAAGGCTACAGTAACCAAAACAGCATGGTACTGGTACCAAAACAGAGATATAGACCAATGGAACAGAACAGAGCCCTCAGAAATAATACCACACACCTACAACCATCTGATCTTTGACGATCTGACAAATACAAGAAATGGGGAAAGGATTCCCTATTTAATAAATGGTGCTGGGAAAACTGGCTAGCCATATGTAGAAAGCTGAAACTGGATCCCTTCCTTACACCTTATAGAAAAATTAACTCGAGATGGATTAAAGACTTACATGTTAGACCTAAAACCATAAAAATCCTAGAAGAAAACCTAGGTAATATCATTCAGGACATACACATTGGCAGGGACTCCATGACTGAAACACCAAAAGTAATGAAAACAAAAGCCAAAATTGACAAATGGGATCTAATTAAACTAAAGAGTTTCTGCACAGCAAAAGAAACTACCATCACAGTGAACAGGCAACCTACAGAATGGGAGAAAATGTTTGCAATCTACCCATCTGACAAAGGGCTAATATCTAGAATCTACAAAGAACTCAAACAAATTTACAAGAAAAAAAAAAAAACAGCTGCATCAAAAAGTGGGCAAAGGATATGAACAGACACTTTTCAAAAGAAGACATCTATGCAGCCAACAGACACATGAAAAAATGCTTATCATCATTGGTCATTAGAGAAATGCAAATCAAAACCACAATAAGATACCATCTCATGCCAGTTAGAATGGCAATCATTAAAAAGATGCTGGAGAGGATGTGGAGAAATAGGAACTTTTACACTGTTGGTGGGAATGCAAATTAGTTCAACCATTGTGGAAGACAGTGTGGCAATTCCTCAAGGATCTAGAACTAGAATTACCATTTGACCCAGCAATCCCATTACTGGGTGTATACCCAAAGGATTATAAATCATGGTAATATAAAGACACATGCACATGTATGTTTATTGTGGCACTATTCACAATAGCAAAGACTTGGAACTAGCAGAAATGTCCATCAATGATAGACTGGATTAAGAAAATTTGACACATATACACCATCAAAAACTATGCAGCCATAAAAGAAGGATGAGTTCATATCCTTTGCAGGGACATGGATGAAGCTGGAAACCATCATTCTCAGCAAACTATCACAAGGACAGAAATCCAAACACCACATGTTCTCACTCATAGGTGGGGACTGAACAAGAAGATCACTTGGACACAGGGTGGGGAACATCACACCTGTTGTGGGGTAGAGGGCTGGGGGAGGTATAGTATTAGGAGTAATACCTAATGAAAATGATGAGTTGATGGGTGCAGCAAACCAACATGGCACATGTATACTTATTTATCAAACCTGCACGTTGTGCACGTGTACCCTAGAACTTAAAGTTTAATAATAATAATAATAATAATAATAATAATAAAAGGATTTCTCGTCAAGTAAGCTTGGAAACAATGGGTAAAATAAAGGTAAACAACAGGTACTTTTACTGCCTTTAATATGTTAATATGTGTAATAAGGATATAAGGCAGAAATATAGTATGTGGTATACCCCAAACTTCTTTGGCTATGGAACCCTCTATTCTCCTCAAGCCAAACTAGTCATATCTTTTGTTACACCAGGGTTCTAAAGAATAAAGATTGAGAAAAACTGCTCTACAAACCTACTTAAGCAAGCATTCAAGGTTTCAGAATATCTTATCAGAGGCTGGCATTTTGGAAACATTATATTTCACCAATATCCAGTTAGCTACTGAATCATTTCTGCAAGCTTATTTCATATCAAATGCTGTCCTACTCACAATTTCAAGCGTTTCCATGATCCCTAAAAGATACACTGTCAGTTATTATACTATTTATCTTTTGAGTGGTAACTCACGTTATTACAAGAGTATTACTTTTCCATAAATTTCTTTTTTTTTAATTTTCAAAGGAAATCTCACGTGGCACCTATGCCAATACTATTTATGGAAGTTTAATATTTTGAGGATTATACAGATTTTTTTTCCTAGTTTCTACCTATACTTGGAGCTTTAAAAGCCATAATAATAACATATACAACGTGTGGCTAACTACCTCAGCAGTAGCCAGTATTCTGGCATTTAGAAAAAATAAAAAATTTTGCTGAGCACTATTTTGTGTGTTTCAAAGGACTAAGAATCCACAGCTTAGATTAGCAGGTGTGGACATGAACAGCTTTTTGTCTTTGGGAAGAACAAGGAGTCATTCTGGCTTTAAAAAATTCAATTAAAATTTTCAGTAAATTTAAGAAGTCATTTATTGATAGAAACCATTTTGTCAACATCAATTTATGACACATCACACAAGAAAAATATTTTTTAAATAAATAGGAAAAATGCATGGGGAAGGAGCAAGATGAAAAGACAGGAAAAAGAAAGAATATAGGGATAAAAGGAGCCGGAAGACTAATGGAAATACTTGCCTGTTATTGTCAGTAAAAAAGCTCATCAAAAAGCCTGCCCAAAATACATTAGACAATACTGTGAAATACAGAAAATAAGGTAATGGCAAACTATAACACAGGGTCATTGCAAACTAAAATGTTTTGCTTAGAATGATGTGCTTTTAGGGGATTTATGAAAAGAGAAATGTGGTTTGATATTAATATAGCACTCACATATAATGAGTGAAATTATTTTTTAAAAATCATTAAAGCTAGCTGGAGAAATAAAAGAAACATGACTAGTGAGCATTGAAGTAAGTTAAAGCCAAGGCAAGCAGGTGGTCATCTTCACTAGACCCTGGGAAGAAAAATGCCATAAAGATCACTTTGATAATGGTTTCAGAAGCAGGTGCTACTGTAATGTCTCAGGTGATTCCATTTCTGATTCTATCAGTTAAATAATTAAGCTACAGCAAACCACTGGATGAAGCCCAAGTAACCAAGCACTCACATATATCTTTGCAAACAACCATCTGTGATGTTTATCATTTATCCTTAAATATAGCCACAAAATTTTAATTACAACAACTTTTTTTTTCCATGAATGCTCCAGTTTCTTGTCTTTACATTTTGGAAAACCTATCATCATTGAAAGCAGTAACAGAAAAAGGACCACTTTTTGTCATATTATAAAAATGGAAAGATTACCAACCTTGGACATCCAAATACCTGATATGAGGTGGTGGGGAAGTGCAAAATGTCTCTGAGCAAAGCTCTTCCAGTCCAGGAATGTCTTTAACAGAACAAAAAACCCTAAATGTGGTGTGAGGGTCTTTATCCATTTAACAAATATTTACCATCTTTATGCGTGGACAGCACTATGTTGGGAACTAGGGATTTATCTACTAACAAGATAGAAAAGGTTCATGACCTCGTGGGGCTTACGTCTAAGTGAGGAAAGACGGAAAAAAGCAAACGAGAAAATTACAGAATATAATCATTTCCCTGAAGGAAATAAACAAGGTGATATGATAGAGAATAATGGGGGATGATGATGAAGGGGCATAAGTGGACTATTTTAAATAGGATGGTCAGGGAATCCCTTTCTGAAATGATGGCATTTGAGATGAGAAATGAATGATAAAAATGGCACTGCTATCAAAAGATCTAGGAGAAGAACATTTTAGGCAAAGAAAACAGAACTGAAGGGTACAGTAGCTGTCACTTGACAAAATGGTGTAACAATCTAGAAAGGTAAGGAAGATGGTTTCATTGATGGGCTAATGAAAAACATGATATGACAGGAAACCTGACTGCTATTCAATGTGTTTCCTATCTTTAACAGAATAACATAACAATGTTAGAACTTATTTAGTCTAATCTTCCACACAATATATTCCATACAGACAATCATCATTCTACTGCTTAAGTATTTAAGGCATCTGCTAGAAAGTTTCTTCTTACATTGATCTGAAAGTGGCTTTTTGGCACTCACCCTCGTTGACTTGAGTTCGGCCCTTTCAAAGCGAAGTACTATATTGTCCCTCAATACTCTTCTCTAGGACTGATGTCCTTTGATCACTGTTTGGGGCTTCCAGTTCATCTAGAAATTATGCTTCCTCCAGACACACTACAGTTTATCAGTAAGTTACTTTAAAATCACACTATCTCTGGACACACCTACAAACTTTTGAAGGTAAAAAGTTAGGGCCCCAATTTTCTTTAATTGTTTTAGAGACAGGGTCTCACTTTGTTGCCTAGGCTGGAGGTGGAGTGCTGTGGCATGATCATAGCTCACTGTAACCTTGAACTCCTTGGATCAGGTCATCCTCCTGCCTCTGCCTCCCAAGTAGCTAGGACTACAGGCATGCACCACCATATGTAACTAATTTTAAAATGTGTTTTGTAGAGATGGGGTCTCACTATGTTGCCCAGGCTGGCCTCAAACTCCTGGCCTCAAGCAATCCTCCTGCCTCAGCTTCCTAAGGCACTGAAATTACAGGAGTGAGCCACTGTGCCTGGTCTCCCAATTTTCAATAACAAAGTTATGGCATACTCACCAAGTATGTTCAACTGATCAGTTTTACAAGACAAAAAGTTATAGAGATGGATGGTAGTGATGGTGGCACAACATTATGAATGTATTTAGTAACACTGAACTGTACATTTCAAATGCCTAAGATGGTAAATTTTATGTTACACGTATTTTATAACAATTTTAAAAAATTGAAAAACATCCAAGAGGCACCCAGAAGAGTAAATCTGATGCAAACGAGCTAGGCACAAATGCCATGATAACACATTTTATTAACCACTTGCTGGCATATCTGACTTACATCTGTATTCTTTATCTTTATGCACATTCACACACATACACATCAAGATCTTGGTACTGAAATTTGAACTGCTGTTAATTTTGTGCTAATATTAAAGTTAAGCTAATGAAGGTTAATTACAAAATTCATAAATTCAAGTACTTTTAAATTATTATTAGTGAGACTAACCACTTAAGATCAAAGTTGTGAAATCTGAGCTATATGGTACTTGAAAATTTTGGAAATTCAAATACTATTGTTGATAGCTACTCACAGCTTTATTTTTTATTTTTTTTCTTCAGCTTTTATTTTAACTTTAGGGGCATATGTGCAGGATGTGCAAGTTTGTTACATAGATAAACGTGTGCCATGGTGGTTTGCTCCACAGATCATCCCATAACCCAGGTATTAAGTCCAGAACCATTAGCTATACTTCCTGATGCTCTCCTGCCCCCCTCATGCCCCCCAACAGGCCCCAGTGTGTGTTGTTCCACCCATGTGTCTATGTGTTCTCATCATAACTCTCCCACTTATAAGAACATGCAATGTTTAGTTTTCTGTTCCTGCGTTAGTTTGCTGAGGATAATGGCTTCCAACTCCATCCATGTCCCTGCAAAGGACATGATCTTGTTCCTTTTTATGGCTGCATAGTATTCCATGGTGTATATATACCACATTTTCTTTATCCAGTCTATCAATGATGGGCATTTAGGCTGATTCCGTGTCTTTGCTGTTCTGAATAGTGCTGTAAGGAACATACGTGTGCATGTATCTTTATAATAGAATGATTTATACTCCTTTGGGTATATTCCCAGTAATGGGATTACTGGGTCAAATGGTATTTCTGCCTCTAGGTCTTTGAAGAATCACCACACTGTCTTCCACAATGGTTGAACTAATTTACACTCCTACTATCAGTTTAAAAGCATTCCCTTTTCTCCACAACCTAGCCAGCATCTGTTATTTTTGACTTTTTAATAATAGCCATTCTGACTGGCATGAGATGATATCTCACTGTGGTTTTGATTTTCATTTCTCTAATGATCAGTGATGTTGAACATTTTTTATGTTTGTTGGCCGCGTGTATGTCTTCTTTAGAGAAGTGTCTGTTTATGTCCTTTGACCACATTTTAATGGGGTTGATTTTTTCTTGTAAATTTGTTTAAGTTCCTTATAGATGCTGGATATCAGAGCTTTGTCAGATGGATACATTGCAAAACTTTTCTCCCATTCTGTAGGTTATCTGTTTACTCTGTTGGTAGTTTCATTTGCTGTGCAGAAGCTCTTTAGTTTAATTAGATCCCATTTGTCAATTTTTGCTTTTGTTGCAATTGCTTTTGGTGTTTTTGTTATGAAATCTTTACCTGTGCCGATGTCCTGAATGGCACAGCCTAGATTTTCTTCTAGGGTTTTTATAGTTTTGGGTTCCACATTTAAGTCTTTAATTCATCTTGAGTTAATTTTTGTATATGGTGTAACAAAGGGGTCTAGTTTCAAATTTCCACATATGGCTAGACAGAACTCTCAGCATCAATTAGTAAATAGGGAGTCATTTTCCCATTGCTAGTTTTTGTCAAGTTTGTCAAAGATCAAATGGTTGCAGGTGTGCAGTATTATTTCTGAGTTCCCTATTCTGTTCCATTGTTCTATGTGTCTGGTCTTGTACCACTACCATGCTGTTTTGGTTACTGTAACCTTGTAGCATGGTTTGAAGTCGGGTAACATGATGCCTCCATCTTTGTTCTTTTTGTTTAGGATTATCTTGGCTATTTGGGCTCTTTTTTTGTTTTTGTTTTTTTTGCTTCCATATGAATTTTTAAAAAGTTTTTTTCTAATTCTGTTAAGAATGTCAGTGGTAGTTTAATGAGAATAGCATTGAATCTATAAATTACTTTGGGGCAGCAAGGCCATTTTCAAGATATTGACTCTTCCTATCCATGAGCATGGAATGTTTCTCCATTTGTTTGTGTCCTCTCTCATTTCCTTGAGCAGTGGTTTGTAAGTTCTCCTTGAAGAGGTCCTTCATGTCCCTTGTTAGCCATATTCCTAGGCATTTTATTCCTTTTGTAGCAATTGTGAGTGGGAGTTAATTCATGACTTGGCTCTCTGCTTCCCTGTTGTTGGTATATAAGAATGCTGGTGATTTTTGCACATCTATTTTATATCCAGAGACATTATTGAAGTTGCTTATCAGCTTAAGCAGCGTTTGGGCTTAGATGATGGGGTTTTCTAGATATAGGATCATGTCATCTACAAACAAAGATAATTTGACTTCCTCTCTTCCTATTCGAATATCCTTATTTCTTCCTTTATTTCTTTCTCTTGCCTGATTGCCTTGGCCAGTACTTCCAATACTATGGTGAATAGGAGTGGTGAGAGATGGGATCCTTGTCTTGTGCTGGTTTTCAAGGGAAATGCTTCCAGCATTTGCCCATTCAGTATGATACTGGCTGTGGGTTTGTCATATATGGCTCTTATTATTTTGAGGTATGTTCCTTCAACATCTAGTTTATTAACAGTTTTTAACATCAAGGGACATTGGATTTTATCAAAGGACTTTTCTGCTTCTATTGAGATAATCATGTGGTTTTATTCTTAGTTCTGCTTATGTGATGAATGACACTTATTGATTTGCATATGTTGAACCAACCCTGCATCCCAGGGATAAAGCCAACTTGATTGTGGTGGATTAGCCTTTTGATGTGTTGCTGGATTCAGTTTGCCGGTATTTTATTGAGGATTTTTGCATCGACGTTCACTAAGGATATTGGCCTGAAGTTTTCTTTTTCGTTGTTGTATCTCTGCCAGGTTGTGGTATCAGGATGATACTGGCTTCATGAAATGAGTTTTGGAGGAGTCTTTCCTTTCCAATTGTTTAGAATAGTTTCAGTAGAAATGGTACCAGCTCTTCTTTGCACGTCTGGTAGAATCCTGCTGTGAATCAATCTGGTCCTGGGATTTTTTGGGTTGGTAGGCTATTTATTGCTGACCCAATTTCAGAGCTTGTGATTGGTCTGTTCAGGGATTCAATTTCTTCCTGGTTCAGTCTTGGGAAGGTGTATGTGTCCAGAAATTTATCAATTTCTTCCAGATTTTCTAGTTTATGTGCATAGAGGTGTTCATAGTATTCTCTGATGGTAGTTTGTATTTCTGTGGGGTCATTGGTGATATCCCCCTTATAATTTCTGATTGTATTTATTTGATTCATCTCATGTTTATTCTTTATTAGTCTAGCTAGCAGTCTATTTCATTAATATTTTCAAAAAACCAGCTCCTGGATTTGTTGAGCTTTCAAAGGGTTTTTCATGTCTCTATCTCCTTTAGTTCAGCTCTGATCTTCGTTATTTCTTGTCTTCTGCTAGGTTTGGGGTTTGATTGCTCTTGGTTCTCTAGTTCTTTTAGTTGAGATGTTAAGTTGCTAACTTGAGATCTTTCTGAATTTCTGATGTAATCTTGAGTTCTAATTTGATAGTGCTGTGGTCTAAGAGACTGTTATGATTTTAGTTCTTTTGCATTTGCTGAGGAGTGTTTTACTTCCAATTATGTGATCAATTTTAGAGTAAGTACAATGTGGCAATGAGATGAATGTATATTCTGTTTTTTTGGGGTGGAGAGTTCTGTAGATATCTATCAGGTCTACTTGATCTAGAGCTGAGTTTCAGGTCCTGAATATTTTTTTGAAATTTTCTGTCTCAATGACCTGTCTAATATTGTCAGTGGGGTGTCAAAGCCTCCCACTATTATTGTGCAGGAGTCTAAGTCTCTTTGTAGGTCTCTAAGAACTTGTTTTATGAATCTGATTGCTCCCATATTAGGCACATATACATTTAAGATACCTAAATAGCTCTTCTTGTTGCATTGAACCCTTTACCATTATGTAATGCCCTTGTCTTTTTTAAAATCTTGGTTGGTTTAAAATCTGTTTTGTTAGAAACTAGTATTGCAACCTTTGCTTTTTTTCTGTTTTCCATTTGCTTGGTAAATTTTCTTCCATCCATTTATTTTGAGCCTATGTGTGTCTTTGCACATGAGATGGGTCTGTTGAAGACAGCATACTAATGGGTCTTGGCTTTTTAATCCAGCTTGCCTTTCTATGTCTTTTAATTGGGGAATTCAGTCCATTTACATTTAAGTTTATTATTGTTATGTGTGAGTTTAATCCTGTCATTATGATGCTAGCTGGTTATTCTGCAGGCTTGTTTATGTGGTTGCTTCATAGTGTCACTGGTCTGTGTACTTCAGTGTGTTTTTGTAGTGGCTGGTAATGGTTTTTCCTTTCCATACTTTGTGCTTCCTTCAGGAGCTCTTGCAAGGTAGGCCTGATGGTAACAAATTCCCCCAGCATTTGCCTGTCTGAAAAGGATCTTATTTCTCCTTCGCTTATGAAGCTTATTTTGGCTGGATATGAAATTATGGGTTAGAATTTCTTTTTATTTTTTATAGAATGTTGAACATTGGCCCCAATCTCTTCTGGCTTTTTAGGGTTTCCACTGAGAGGTCCGCTGTTAGTATGATGGGTTTCCCTTTGTAGTTGACCTGGCCTTTCTCTCTGGCTGCACTTAACATTTTTTCTTTCATTTCAACCTTGGAAATCTGATGATTATGTGTCTTGGGGTCAGTCTTCTTGTGGGGTATTTTCCTGGGGTTCTCTGCATTTTCTGAATTTGAATGTTGGCCTGTCTTGCTAGGTTGGGGAAGTTCTCCTGGATGATATCCTGAAGTATGTTTTAAAAGTTGGTTCCATTCTTCTCATTCTTCTCATCTCTTTGAGGTACCGCAATCAGTCATAGGTTCCATCTCTTTACATAATCCCATATTTCTCGGATGGTTTGGTTCATTCCTTTTCATTCTTTTTCCTCTATTCTTATCTGCCTGCCTTATTTCAGAAAGATAGTCTTTAAGCTCTGAGATTCTTTCCTCTGTTTGGTATATTCTGCTATTGATACTTGTGATTGCATTGTGAAGTTCTCATGTTTTGTGTTTTTCAGCTCAGTTATGTTCCTCTCTAAACTGCCTATTGTGGCTATCTGCTCCTGTATTGTTTTTTCATGATTCTTAGCTTCTTTGCATTGGGTTACAGCATGCTCCTTTAGCTCAGTGAAGTTCATTATTACCTAGCTTTTGAGGCCTACTTCTGTCAATTCAGCCATCTCAGCCTCAGTCCAGTTCTGTGTCCTTGCTGGAGAGGTGTTGGAATCATTTGGAGAAGAGGCACTCTAGCTTTTTGAGTTCTCAGCAATTTTTTGGTGATTATTTCTTGTCCTTGTGGGCTTATCTACCTTTGATCTTTGACATTGTTGACCTTCAAATGAGGTTTTTGTGGGGTCCTTTTTGTTGATGTTGTTGTTTTCTGTTTGTTGGTTTTTATTTTAACAGTCAGGCCACTCTACCTCAGGGCTGCCATGGTTTTCTGGGGGTCCATTCCAGACCCCAGTTGCCTTTGTTTGTCCCATACCTGGAGTTATCACCAGTAAAGGCCATGAAACAGCAAAGACAGCAGCCACCTCCTTCCTCTGGTAGCTCCATCCCAGGGGGCTACTGACCTGTTGCTGTCCTGCACCAACCTAAAGGAGGTGGCTGGAGATCCACCACCTCCTATAGTTGAAAGGTCTCACCCAGTCAGGAGGAACTGGATCAGGGACCTGCCCTAAGAAGCAGTCTGGCTGCCTTTGGGCAATGCAAGTGTGCTCTGTTGTGGGGTACCCTTCCCCATCAAGACCACCTGTATTCTCCACAGCCAGCAAGCTGGAGCAGCTGAGTCAACTGAACTGTGGAGATGGCAGCCGCCCCTCCTCCCAGAAGCTCTGTCCCAGGGAGAAATCAGAGATTTGTCTGTAGAACCCTTGCTGGTGTGGCTGAAGCCCCCGCAGGGAGGTCCCACCTAGTGTGGAGAAATGGATCGGGGTCCCAATTAAAGAAGCACTCTGGCCAAGATCTGGCAAGGCAGTTGTGCTGCAATGTAAGGGACCCTTCCTCGTCCAGACTGTCTGTTTTCTCCACAGTCAGCAGGCTGGAACGGCTGAGTCTACCCAACTGCTGACATGGTGGCTACCCCCCACCCCCACCCTAACTCCGGAAGCTGTCCCAGGGAGAGATCACAGCTCTGTCCATAGAATCCTGGCTGAAGCTCCTGCAGGGATGTGCCACCCAGCGAGGAGGAATGGATCGGTGTCCTGCTTAAAGAAGCAGTTTGGCCACAATCTGGCAAGGCAGCTGTACTGTATTGTGGGGGACCTCTCCTCCTCTGGACCATCTGGACTCTCCAAAGCCAGCAGGTTGGGGCAGCTGAGTTGACTGAACTGCAGAGATGGCAGCTTCCCTTCCCCCCAGGAACTTGGACTTGTCTCAGTCGGACTCCAGCCCATTGCCATTGGCTAGCTGGAATTCCAAACCAGTGGGTCTTAACTTGTGAGATGATGTAGAAGTGGGGTCCAAAGAATGACGTTGCTTGGCTCCCTGGATTCAGCCCCTTTCCTAGGGATATGTACGGACGGATTTTCTGCCTTGCTGGGGGATCCCAGGGCCAAAGTATGTAAAACTCCTGGGTCTCTGTGTATGCCTGAGTGGCTATTCTGCCAAGACTCTATACAGCTCTGTCTACAGACCCAAGGCCCTGGTGGCATGGGCTCACGAGGGGATCTCCTGATTCATGGGTTGCAAAGATCCATGGGAGAAGCATGTTTTCTTGTGTGGGGTTGAACAATGACTCACGGCTTCCCTTGGCTGGGGATGGGGTTCCTTTGGCTCTGTGCTGCTCCTGTGTGGGCTGTCACCCCATCCTGCTTTTCTTCATTCTCTGTTGGTCAAGTTGTTTACCTAGTCAGTCCCAGTGTGAGAAGCTGGATATTTCAGATGAAGGTGCTGAATTCACTCACCCCTTTTCATTCCTCTCTGTGAGTGCCACAAACTGCAGCTGCTTCTAATAGACCATCTTGGATCAGTCCCGCTACTCACAGCTTTATTAAAGGCTGAACATTTGAAATAGAATGTGTGCATATGATGCTATTCATGTAATTGATACGATATTTTTCAGAATTCTGTACAAATAAGTAAGAGGAAGCTTATTAGTTGATCAAGGAGGGTTAAATATAGCTAGACAGAACTGCAGGTATTTTGACACATGGAACCAGGTCTTTTATACTTTATTTCTTCCATGGCTTTTTAAATGGAAATAGTCCCTGAGGTAGTTCCAAATGTGGGAAACATAGAAAAGGATGTTTGGCATTTAGTTTGAATATTTTGTTTGAGGAGAAATTCATATGCGGTATAGACTGTTGCCTAACAACATAAATGTATGGGTACATATGCACACTCCTCTGGACTGATCACTTACTTTTTGTGATGTTGTCTTTTATGACAAAAGCAGTTTTCATGGCCAAAATGTAGCAACATGATAACACTTCATTTTTTGTTTTTGTTGTTTGTTAACCTTCATTGAGGTACACAAGCAAAAAGAAACTTCATAATTTTGAGGGACAAGTTGTGTACATTATATCATATCAAAGTGGGACAATGCAAGGCATATTTGTAGAATACTAATCACCATCAGTCTAGAAAACTCCGTTAGTACAGAGCTTCTATTCTCAAGTAGCCAGATGTTTTTACCCAGGACTGAAAGCACAGATGGTCTACAGCTGTCAGACAGCTGTCTTTGTTGGAGTTTTTTTTTTTTTTTTAATTCAGCATCTTTCTATTAAATGGAAAGAAATTTTCCTAAAGGTTGAGAGAAAAAGGAAACTGGGGTATGCCACTGCAAATTAGCTTAAAAGATTGAAATTAATAAAAAAGTGGTTTTGTTTTCTGAAAGAAGCTGTATATGCCTAATATTTATGTTGTTTCCTTAGCTTTCCTCTCTCGATAAATATTTATGTTTGTGCCAACATTATACTAGGTGCTGGAGACCGAAGATAGATAGTCCCTGTTCTTGAGGACTTGACAGTTTATTAGAGGAGAAAATTAAGAAAGTAAACAAGTATAATAGAGTATGCTACATTCTATAACAGCAGAAAATACTATGCCTAGTGGTGGTGCAAATGAAGGAGTGGCTAACTATGCTTGGGCTGCCAAAGAAGGCCTCAGAGAGTGGAGATATGTGAGCTGAGTCTTGAAAAAAATAGAAGCTGGTTAAGTTTGGTGTGGGGTGATGGATTCCTGTCAGAGGAATAGAATGTACAAAGGTACAGAGATCTAAAGAAGCATGACTCACTTAATAGTTAGGTAGAAATGCGGTATAACTGTGGAGCAGTGCTCATGAGAAAGGTAGTCAAGGTTTGCAATGGTAGTAGCCCCTGTCAACAGGAGAGGGGAATAATTAAGAACACATAAAAGGATTACTGAATGGTGCTCAGGGGGCCCAACTGAGGTCTTTAGAAACCATGATTTTATAGTATTAGCAGTCTGCCAGTTGTGTCATTTGCCCCAGCTGCACTCAACCATGGCGATAAGAAGAACACACAGTTTCACAATCTGGAGAATATGACCATCAGAAACTAAAAATAAATCTTAATTAGAAATGCATCAAATACAGTCCCACAGTAATTCCAAAATTCCAAAAATACATTTCAAGAGTACCAAAAGCTCTAAGTACTTAAGCTCAAAATGAATAAATTAGATGAAATGAAGTCGAGTATTTGTGATTTTGTTTCACTTTATACATCTCAAAGTACTTTAACATGGTTGTTCTCCATTTATTCCCCTCCTAGTGAAGAATACCTAGTAAAGGTGTTATCCATATCACTATTATTCCCAGCACCACCTGCACACTTCTATCATGACAATTACCATATCATATTGTAATTGCAGACATTTATGTCCCCCACCAGACTGTGAGCTCTTTATTAGCAAGGGGCATGCCTTATTCAGTTCTGTACCATCAACACCTCATTCAAAGTCTATCTCATAGAAAGCAGATATTGGATGAACAAATTTACAGATGAAGAATCTAATGCACAGAACAAATGGTTTTTCCAAGAAGCACAATTAGTTTGTGGTATAGAATAAAAGTGCACTGATACAGACCAGAGGTCTCAGCTTCTATGAGGCAATATTTGGTTTTATCCAAAGACAGATAAGAAATCTTTATAAATAAAACTATATTTCCAAAATAAAGCATAGCATTAAAGCTACATAGGACTTCTAAAAATAGAATTACATAGTGGAAGAGAACAGATATCACTACTACATCTTAATTTTCAGCACAGCATCAAAAAGAAGGCTGATAAATTTAAGAAGAATAAATCTGAGATTATTAACATCGATATTTTAAAAAACACTAGTAACTTTTTAAAAGAAATTGAACATGTTTTCATTTTAGCCATCTTGTTTAGCTGGTAAACTTCTACTTTTCCTTTTACTGGTGGCGGTGGAATTTATTTTTAGAGATGAAAATTATAATAAAGAGCCTGAGTATATTTTTGTTGTATAATTGGTGACAGCTTTCAAGGCCCACTCCTGTCCCTTCCCCTTTTTGTCCCACATCAGGACAAGGTGATAAGAGGGCCTGGGCACTCTTTCCCATGGTGCAAGCCTCAAAGTTCAAACCACACAAGGCACAACCAGCACAGGAAACCTCACCTTGGCCCCACCACCTAACCACAATAAAAACCAAAGATACTTGCCATTCTCTTCACTGAAGCCATTTCAGATTGGCTTGGGAGCCATCCCTGCTCTCTCCAGAAAACCTCATTATGTCTGTAATAAACCTTCTCATGCCTCTTTTACTGCATGTGTGGCATCATTGGTCTTGACATCCAAACCACATTTTGGGTGAGGGGAATTATCCCCTCTTGCAGGGCAACCACAAGAAAATTGGCACCGTGAGGAGGATGTTGGGGCAATAACCATCACTACCTAGGGGTCTTTCCTCTCTTGCTTTTTGGCTTGCTAACTGGCCAGGGTACACTTTGAAATGTGCTGCTGCCTGCTGGTCAGTCTGAACTATGAGTTGTGCTGTGCTGTACTGCATATGCCAATTCCTACCAAGACTCTGTTATAGATTTAATCTATCTAATTAATAAGTTTCAGTGATTTACATTTAGGGATAGGAATATGGTATTGGGGCCCTACTTGGAGTAGCCCTGGGTCACGCATATTAGCCCAGGCCTTTATGAGTGTTTCAGTTTGAATCATGTGTCTCAATTCTAGAATAAGGCATGATTGATGCTAGGCTCAGGGAGAGGACTTTTACTCTATGACCATTGGTTATATGCCTTAATGAGGCCTTGGTCCCCATTTTATAGAGTGCTCGGGGGAAAGTCTACATCTTGTACAATGTATGGGCCCATTGGTTAGTTGATTATATGAAGCAGAGTAGTCACCATGTGGCATGTTGAAGTCTACACCCCAAAAATCAGATGGCTAACTAGGACTGTATGATGCCTTTGCTACTGCTGCTACTGCGTATGCCATCCAGACAGATTCTGGCCGTCAAGGCTATAAAAAGATGCCCATGTTATCCAGTGGCACAAGCCCTTATAGAAGACAGTCCCAAATGTTTTACCCTTACCCCTTTTAAATGTCCAGAGGAAACTATCACCCTAATGGACAACTATAAAAATGACCAACAAAGACTCTGGGTTCAATTGAGGGCTAAGACTTGTCAACATGCCAAAGGATTAAATTAAATCTCACTGAAGCCCAGGTTTCTATTTTTTTTTTTTTTTTTTTTTGAGATGGAGTCTTGCTCTTGTTGCCCAGGCTGGAATGCAATGGCGCAATCTCGACTCAATGCAACCTCCGACTCCTGGGTTCAAGTGATTCTCCTGCCTCAAGCTTCTTGAATAGCTAGGATTACAGGTGGCCGCCACCATGCCCAGCTAATTTTTGTATTTTTAGTAGAGACGTGGTTTCACCATGTTGGTCAGGCTGGTCTCAAACTCCTGACCTCAGGTGATCCACCTGCATTAACCTCCCAAAGTGCTGGGATTACAGGCATGAGCCACCGTGCCCAGCCAGCCCACGTTTCTTAAACCCAATAGAGCAACAATCACTGTAGGGAGGCCCTTAACCCTGATGATACTGAATTTCAACTCTCTGGAGGAAGAAACTTATAAATATGAGCAGGGAGAGAGGACTCTCTCTCCTTGATGAATGCCCAATAACCACAAAAATAAAAAAAACTTTTTTTTTTTTTTTTTTGAGATGGAGTCTTGTTCTGTCGCTCAGGCTGGAGTGCAATGGTGCGATCTTGGCTCACTGCAACCTCTGCCTCCCAGGTTCAGGCAATTCTCCTACCTCAGCCTTCTGAGTAGCTGGGATTACAGGCGTGTGCCACCACGCCTGGCTAATTTTTGTATTTAGTAGAGACGGGGGTTTTACCATGTTGGTCAGGCTGGTCTCAAACTCCTGGCCTCATGATCCACCCACCTCAGCCTCCCAAAGTGCTGGGATTACAGGTGTGAGCCACCATGCCTGGCTAATTTTTGTATTTAGTAGAGACGGGGGTTTTACCATGTTGGTCAGGCTAGTCTCGAACTCCTGGCCTCATGATCCACCTGTCTCGGCCTCCCAAAGTGTTGGGATTACAGGCGTGAGCCACCGCACCCAGCCAACAAGAAATCTTGATATGGAGGAGGAAACAATAACTAAAGCAGGGGCTCATGATTTTTTTTTACCCAATTGGAAATCCAACATTTACTAAAACAATCTATGCAAAAGAAAGGTAAAAAGGGCTTTGATTAGCTTTTGTGCCTCTACAACCTCAGTTCTAAATTAATTTATTAATTTTAACATCTACCAAGATGCACCAAATGGCAAATCTTCATGGCCTTAATCAATTCTGGGACTCCAGTTACGGTTGTATCTGGAGATCACACTAAATTTTTAAACAAAGTACCTCTTATACTGTTAGGAGATCACATTAAATTTTTAAACAAAGTACTTCTTACACTGTTAGGGGAGTTGCCAAATATAAAATAGAGGACAAACAGGTATGCCTCACCTTAACATTTACCTTGCCTAAATTCCTCAGGGTCATAGTTGCTCATTGACCTAAAATATCCCAATGTAAGTGATATGGTTTGGCTCTGTGTCCCCACCCAAATCTCATGTCGAATTGTAACTCCCTATGTTGGGGGAGGGACCCAGTGGGAAGTGACTGGATCACAGGGGTGGATTTCCCCCTTGCTGTTCTCATGATAGTGAGTTCTCATGAGATCTCGTTGTTTAAAAGTGTGTAGCACTTCCCCCTTTGCTCTCTCTCTTCCCCTTTTGCCTTCTGCCACGACTGTTTCTGAAGCCTCCCAGCCATTCTTCCTTGTGCACCCTGTGGAACTGTGAGTCAATTAAACCTCCTTTTTTCCATAAATTACCAGTTTTGGGTAGCTTGTAGCAGTGTGAGAACAGACTAATACAGTGAGCACTGATGCTCTGACCCAAAGGGTAACAAATTTAAACAATACTAAGTATTTGGCACTTACAATAAGCTTGACAAATGGTAACCTATGGACCTCCCCACCACCACCACCAGGTTAAAATAGTAAATGTGGCCCAATATAGATAGAAACAAGGCGTATAAGAAATAAGACCCATTATACAAGACCTACTAAAAGAAGCAGCTATTATTCCTGCTACCTTCTTCTTGATGAGCCCAATATGGCTAATGCCCAAACCTAATGAAAATGAATGGCACTTAACAGTGGGCTACTGCAACCTTAATGCCATGATACTACTGATTAAGGCCCATAGCCAATAATATTAAAATTATTGTCTCCACTCAATTAACTATTGAAAAATTATTTTGCTTTTATAGATTTTTGTTAATATTTAGTGTCTATTTGAATAGCCTCTCAGTTGCAGTTTGTCTTCACCTTGAAAGGAATAAAACGTACCTTATCTTGCTACTCATGGGGTACCTCAACGGCACTATCATCAAAGACATTTACCAGCAAGATCTTAACCACATACAACTTCTTTCAGGAGCACAGTTATGGCATTACAAACCTGAGAGTCTTCAGGTGGGAGCTGGCCACATCAGAAAGATCAACTATGTGACTTAGGTTGGAGGCTTTGGGTCATGCAGTATCAGTTGACCTAAACACTGAGTTCAACCACATGGGCAATAAATGAATCAATCATGCCTATGTAATTAATCTTCAACAAAATGTCTGAACACTAAAGCTTAGGTGAGCTTCCTAAGTTGGCAATACTTCATGTGTACTGATACATATTGATGCTAGGAAGGTAACATGTCCTGAGGATAAAGGAAGCTTCATGATTGGAATCTTCCTGGACTCTGCCATATGGGACTATTCTTTTGGCTGGTTGTAATTTGTATCCTTTCTCTGTAATAGATGAATACAATAAATTTATAATATACATACAATAAATATATAATATACAAACAATAAAAACAATAAAATTAACAAAATAGGGAGAAGAAAAAAGAGGAAGCCAAAATACAACACTATTCAGTACAGTTGCTGTCATTGGCTGTACAATTTGGTTTGGTGTATTCGGTCAGCACAGCAATTTATATTTACATAAGGTTTCATAATTTACATTTTGACTACAAAACACTTTTACTCATAATCACATTTATTCCTTATGCCCACTTGTAAAGGAAGTACTTTTCTTAGCCCTATTTTACACTTGAGGAAATTTAAGTTCAGAGATACTAAGTAATTTATTCAAGGTCCCTGGCAGTACCAGAACTGTGAAGATAGGCATTCTGATTCCAAAGTTTGTATTTTTTATACTGACACACTAAGGTCATTTTCTGTCCCTGCTTCTCTCTTTAAATGATATCTCTCCAAATATTCTGTTAGCGATCAGATGGGTGGACACTGATAACTCTGACTCAATGCCTGACAGGAACCTGTTTCCTAATTTATTAAATAAACGAAGTAGACCAGATGATCTCTAAGATGCTGTTGTAAATTGAAAGTCTATGGCATTAGAAGTGATTGGTAGGTAGACACACACGGGATGTGGTCTAGGAAATAACTTCCCAACTTGTCTTTAGATTACTCTGGATGAAAAAACTGTGGTAAAAGAGGCAAAGGCTAAGAAATCTATTTCCTCCTTCTTACTCTCCAAATCTAAAATTATTATTTGTGTTTCTGAGACACAATAGAGATATCTACTGTGCCCTCCTCCTGTAGTCCATATCCAGTATCCAGGGGTAAATTCAACTATAATGATCTTCATCATGTTTTCCAAGACTACACTAGCACACAACCATTTTCTTCTTTCTCTCACTTTTACCAGCAATAGCTCTTACCCAGATATGGCATTATTTTTCTTATTTAGCAGCATCTTTTATAATAGCTGTCCAAAAAATACATGTTGCATTTAAAATTTTGCCTACTTAGTGAATTGAATCCTCTTAAGATACTATGTGTCACAGATTTTAATTCTCCTCATCTATAGAATTCTCTTCCTAGTTTCCATTCATAAATGTATGTCATTCATTTCTTTTTTTATTACATATGAAAACTTTATTATGAGTGCTATTGATCCGGCTCCCCATATAATATTGTACACATGTAATTATTATTATTTGTTTAACATTTGTCTTCCCCATGAGGACAATCACTGAGTTTTGGTCACAATCAATTGTTTGTCTTCTAACAAAAGGCTAGTATGTTTGAGAGCTATTGTATTAATGTGAACTCTGTTCATATCTATTGACCATTATATTGAGTTGTTATTTTCCTTATCATAAAAGCTTTGTAAGTATTAAATACGTTATCTTTGTCTCTGATATCCGTATGTCATTCATTTCTAAGTCGCATTTCCAACTACGTTTACTCTTTTTAATTGCTTAAAATGTGGATGGTATATAACTAGAAAATTTCTTTGTAAAATCACTGGATAAACATAAGTATACAATAAAAAATCGAGTCATTTCTTTTTCATAAAGTCCAAAGTAAGCTAAACTTAACCAGAGCGTAACTAAGATCTTAACATGGCCTATGAGCCCTGGCATAGTTTAGTCTCTACCTACCCTCAAGCCTCCTCTACTGTTCCCCTATTTCTTTCTATGTTCCAGCTATATTTGACTCTTCATTTGTTGAAACTCTCTATGTTCCTTCCTACCACAGGACCTTGCACATGCCATTTCCTCTGCTTGGAACTCTCTTATCCCCTACCATCTGTCTAGATAACTCCTACTCCTCCTTCAGATCTCAGTCTAAGCCCTCTTCATTGTCATGTGAGTCAAGGTACCATATCATATGTTTTCATGGAATCACATTCTTCTCTTTGTAGCATGTAACCCATTTGTAATTTTTACATTTATTGGTGGGTTTTTAATGTCTGTCTCTCCCACTAAATTACTGTATGCTCCATGAAGGTGGGGTACATTGTCTTTTTATTTCCCCACATCATTGTATCTCTAGCACATAGCACAGTGCCTTCCATATTTTAAGTACTCAACAAATATTTGTTAGATAAATATGTACTGCCAACTACATACAAAAGAGTCTCAGATATGTTGATAATCCCAATATTAAATACTCTCTTCTATTTGTAGAACGAGTCAAGACTATTCATATAGGAAGTACTGTCACCACAGGCATGCCCTAACATAGACAATAAATGATCTTTCTCCATTATATAAAAAAAAGAAAATCTAAAGTCAGAGTTATTAGTTGACTTTCCCAAGACAGAACAAAGTCTAAAATTCAGATATATTGATTACTTATCCAGTATTCCTTTCAATACACTGGAAAAGGTAGGATGGTACAATAGAAATATAACAGATTATCAATTCAGGTAACCTGGCCTTGAATTCCGCCTTATTTACAAAGTGGCAATGAGTAATTACTTAACTTCTCCATGCCTGTTTGTCTGTATACGGAGGATAATGCCAATCACACAGGGTTTTTGTGAAAATTCAGAAAGTAAGTATAGAGAGCCCTCAGCATAATGTCTTGCACATAGTAGGTAGTAAATAAATGGCAGACATGCTATAACCTAAATCTCAGTTAGTTCATCTTAAAATTCAAAATCTTGTATACTGGATCTTCCTATATCAGAGTGTATTATATACCAACTCAAATTTATGTATGTAAATAATTTACTATTTGTCATTTGTTCCAGGTTTGGGTCCTTTTACACATACAGCATGTCCTGATCAGTATTGTCTGAGTTAGACTACAAGCAGGAACCACAGCTGCTTAATTTCAATCAGCATCTTGGGCACATGGTTGCTTAATTAAAGCATTTTGTGTTGGTGCTGATTTAATAGCACAACATGTTGTTAATTGCTGCAGTAAATTTGACTCTACCACAAGAGGCAAACCAACATGGAAGCTCCTACCTGGGAAAAAGTGAAACTTTTTAAAATTATTATTATACTTTAAGTTTTAGGGTACATGTGCATAATGTGTAGGTTTGTTACATACGTATACATGTGCCATGTTGGTGTGCTGCACCCATTAACTCATCATTTAGCATTAGGTATATCTCCTAATGCTGTCCCTCCCCACTCCCCCCACCCCACAACAGTCCCCGGAGTGTGATGTTCCCCTTCCTGTGTCCATGAGTTCTCATTGTTCAATTCCCACCTATGAGTGAGAACATGTGGTGTTTGGTTTTTTGTCCTTGCGATAGTTTGCTGAGAATGAACCGGAAACTTTTTTTTTAAGTTTAGTTTTGTCTCACTTTCCTAAGCAGAAGAGGTAAAAAAATAAAACTAAAAAAGATATATCTTGGAGAGGCCTTTTGAAAAATAAAAGAGAGGATATACCCAGCTTTACAAGTAGCCAGTGGCCTAATACAAAATTTATGTCTGATTATAAAATAAAGAAAGTTAATTTCATTTATATCTATTCACTAATTTAACAGATATTTTCATACCTTTGTGTCAAGAACTATAGTTTCAGCAATGAGCAAAGGCAGATATGGTTCCTTTGAATGCAGTGAAGGAGACTGACTGTATATAACTACTCTGGCCCCTCCAGAGGCAGAGAAAACCAGTGTTCCTTAATTTCAAGGTTGCTGAAGCTTCTCCTAGATCTCTTGTAGTTCTATTTGATACAGAACATAATTGACATTAAGTAAGTTTCTCTAGGACATATCTCAGCCTCACCTCTAAGCACTCCCAGAACAGGAAGCCCAAGGTCAGGAGGGTGATGAGATGGAAAGCTCTGAACCAGAAGTAGAAATACAAGGCTAGGTTTTAGTCCTGAAAGTGCTACCTTATGATCTTGGGCAAGTCCCTTAACCTCTGATCCTCAGTTTCCTCATCTATTAATGTTCCAACTTAAACAACAATACCAATACCAATAACAAAGATTCTATGACAATGTTATAACATGGCTCCAGGGTATTCTAGATTTGTATGCCAATGTGGTAGACATTTACTGTAAACTTATTAAACAATTCTATATAGTATTAATAACTATATATTTATTTTGGAAACAGGTTTTAATTACATTATTTTCACAGAATTCAGAGTTTGGAAGGAGTCCTAAGAGGCCATTTAGTTACATGAAGATCATTCCCACTAGCCAATCATATTAGATGATTATCTATCCTATTTCATAAGGATTTTCCCATGAGTGAAATTCAGCTATCTTTTTTTGTTGACTAATCTACTATTTAACAAACCTCATTACTGAGCATTTCTTTGTTATATGTAACCTAACACTACCAATATAGTTTAAACCTGTTTCTTTTAGCTTTGTCTTCACAAGAGAAGGAAAACTGGTAGTTGACATCCTCTTATAATAATATTTCATAGATGTATAAACAATTATTAAATTATAACCTCAGCCATCTTAGCAGACTATCTGTTTCCAACTGTGATTTCTGCAATCTTTTGAGAAGATTGTTAAGAAACAATCAGAAATCTTATCTACATTCTATCAAAGAAATATTAGAAAGTGAATCACATTCTTTCTCAAATATAAATCAGCATAGTGGCGATTGAGAGCAATAGACACTATGAAGAACAATATGAAGATTTCTCAAAAAATTAAAAATAGAACTACCATATGATCTAGCAATCTCACTACTGGGAATTGATCCAAAGAAAAGGAAGTCATTGTATCAGAAAGACATCTGCACCCCCATGTTTACTGCAGCACTATTTGCAATAGCCAAAATTTGGAAGGAACCTAAGTATCCATTAATAGATGAATGGATAAAGAAAATACGGTATAATATGCACAACGGAATACTACTCATCCATAAAAAAGAATGAAAATCCTGTCATTTGTGGCAACATGGATGGAACTAGAGGACATTATGTTAAGTGAAATAAGGAACAGAAAATTAAACACCACATATTCTCACCCATATGTGGAAACTTAAAAATGTTGATCTCGGCCGGGCACGGTGGCTCAAGCCTGTAATCCCAGCACTTTGGGAGGCCGAGGTGGGCGGATCACGAGGTCAGGAGTTCGAGACCATCCTGGCCAACATAGTGAAACCCTGTCTCTACTAAAAATACAAAAAAATTAGCAGGGCGTGGTGGTGGGCACCTGTAGTCCCAGCTACTCGGGAGGCTGAGGCAGGAGAATGGCGTGAACCCGGGAGGCGGAGCTTGCAGTGAGCCGAGATGGTGCCACTGCACTCCAGCCTGGGGGACAGAGCCAGACTCTGTCTCAAAAAAAAAAAAAATGTTGATCTCATAAAAGTGGAAAGTAGAAAAGAAGAATACTAGAGGCTGGGAAGGGGAGGGGGAAGGGAGGGATATGGAGAGATTTGCAAAAGGATACAAAATTACAACTAGATAGGAGAATAAGTTCTAGTATTCTATACCAATGTAGGATGACTATAGTTAACAATAATATATAGTTTCAAATAGCTAAAGGGAGGATACTGAATGTTTCCAAAACAAAGAAATAATAAATGTTTGAGATGATAGATATGCTAGTTACCCTGATCTGATCACCATACATTACGGCAACTGCAAAAGTAACTGCAGTTTTTGCATTTTGGAATTTGCCAAGAAGCAAAATTTCACAATGGAATATTCGAATTAAAATAAGGGATAGAGAGATAGACCCACTTAAATGAAACAAAGGGTTTTTGTAAAGGGTAACAGAATGGATTGATAAGGCCTATTTATGGACAAACTGAGTATTAATCAGAGGGCCTAAATTTTAAAAAACACTAAAAGTTATTCACTACACACTTAAAACATCTTCAACATTTCATGAAAAAATCAAAACTAAAGTCTTAAAAAAAAAAAACAAAAAAACTGAGTGATGTTAGGTATCACGCATGTTATGTCAACCATTTTTCTAAAACAAGCTTTGAAAAAATACCATCCCCTGAATCATCTTTTTCAAATGCTAAAAAGACAAGATGCATTCTAATACAGAGAATATTCACAGAAGGGTTGGTATGGATACATCTAAAGAATCTTAGTATCTGTATCAGCTACACATAATTATTTCAGCCACCCATATAAATCTTAACCTACCAAGAGGGGAAAAAAAAAAACCCAGCAACTACAGAATCTTCCCTGTGATCACTTAAGTTTGCTTGCTTCAGTTCTTTAAGTACAGATGGCTGGTTCCAAATCATGTAGAATCTTCTATGTGTAGGCCTAGCACCTGTCTACCTATATTTTGGTAGCCAGGGATAGAATAATGAACTCAAAACAATTTACACACAATGTGGTCAAAGTTTTTGACATTGTAAGTTTTACTTTAGTGTTTTGTGGCCTTTATGCATATTTTTCTTTTGACTTCAATAAATTTTGGCGAAACTGAAAAACTGTGCAGACACTGCCAGACAGCCATTGACAAGTGTATATTACAGTTTGTCCATGATTTTAAATAAGTCCAACTTCTGGAGTCATAAAAGCTGTTCCAATTTTCTCTGGAGAAGTGACTTGCCTAAGGACATACAGTTGGTTAGCGGCAAGCTAGAGTCTCCTCCTGACTCTAAATCCAATCCAATACCTTCAAAAACCATTTAAAATGTTTACAAGTTATAAAAAGGCACAAAGAATAATACAATAAATACTTATGCTCCTACTACTCAACTTAAGAAATAAAACATTACGAATATAGTTGAATTTTTATTGTGTATCTCTACCCTGATCACCTTGCCCTTTCTTGCCCAACAATTAAATACCATCTTGAATTTGTTTATAATTTTTATATATTTCTATACATACTTATAAGTATACTATATAGAATTATATATTACAACAATAGAATTGTTGAGGATATTTTAAAACTTTATATAAAACTGTTCCATTATATACATATTCTTCTACACTTGTTTTTTTTGCTCAGCACTATGTTTGTGATATTCATCTATATTTATTCATGTAGTTCTAGTCCATTCATTTTCCTCTGCTATATAGTATTCACTGTATATTTAATATACCATAATTTATTTATTCCCTTGCTCATGGGGATTTAAGTTGTTTCCAATTTCTTGGTATTATAAACAATGTGCCTTTAAAAATATGTTCATGTGCATATCTCCTGACTTATCATGAGAAAGTGTCTCCAGGAATTCACCTAGGAGTAAAAGTGCTGGGTCATTCATCGGTTACATACATCTTCAACTTTAATAGCTATTGCCATATTGTTCTCCAAAGTGGTTGTAACTATTTACACTACCACCAGCAGTGTAGAAAATGTCTCACGTTCTACATTCTAGCCAAAATTGGAACTGTCAGACTTGGTGATTTTTTGCAAATTTGATAGGCATGAAATGTTAACTTGGTGGTATTAACTTGTATTTTCCAGATTACTAGTAAGAATGATAATCTTTTTATGTTTATTAGTCATTCATGTTTCTTGTTCTACGAACTGCTTATTCAAATCTTTTTTATAATGGGTGTCTTTTACAAAAAATGGTTTGAGAAGTTCTTTATATATTCTTGGTAACAATCCTTTACCAGTTATATGTGTAACAAATATCTTCTGGTTTTTGGATTTTGTTTCATATTTTAATTATGTCTTTTGATGAACAGAAATTTATAATTTTAATGTGTCAAATTTATAAACTTCTTATGAGTAATCCTGAGTTTATCTTAAGAATTTCCCTGCTGGGTACAGTGAGTGGTTCATGCCTAAAATCCCAGCACTTTAAGAGGCTAAGGTGGGAGGATAAGTTGAGCCCAGGAGTTTGAGACCAGCTTAGGCAACACAGTGAGATCCTGTTTCTCAAAAAAAAAAAAAAAGATGGCATGTGCCTGTAGTCCTAGGTACTAGGGAGGCTGAGGCAGGAGGATCACTGAAGCCTAGGAGTTTGACACTGCACTGAGCCCTGATCATGGTACTGTACTCCAGCCTGGGCGATAGAGCAAGACCCTGTCTCTCAAAAAAACGGTTTCCCTACTCCAAAGTCATAAATACATTTTCCTATACTTTTACTTAAAATTTTAAAAGTGTTGCCTTGATGCTCTTTTCAACACACTAAAATTAAATGTTTTGAAGCATGTACTGCTGCACCCAGGAAATGTTCTTCATTCTGCTTAGGTGTCAGGATCTACTCTGGCCAATAAGGGACACATCATAAATGTGGTTGAACAAGGTACTCCCTAGATCTAATTTGAACTGTGCATGACCTTACAAGTATTAAAAAAAGTCTCCACAATACTCTCAGGTACAACATGGTTCTTGTGTTGGTAAATGTGCAGAGGTCACAGATAATATGAGACTTTATGAGACTCTTTAACACTAACTTCTCAGGTACGCTTTGCTTTAAGGAACAGTAAAAGTTCAATATAGAATTAATTCTATAGAAACAAAATGTACTATCCCAAAAGGTAGAGAAATTCTCTAATAGTTTACATTTTAAAATGTGGTAACAAATGGATTATGATGGTTAATATCATAACATACTATATCAGTGGCTGATAGAAGTTCAGATACTACTTTTGTTTTGTATAATTTTCTCAGCTTTCTCATTATTCATCAGTCTCCAGCCCCTCTTAGAATACTGAAGTTTGTTCCATGCCTAGGCTAATGAGGCATCAGGTTTTTTTTTTTTTAAATGATACATTATATTTGTACATATTTATAAGGCACACATGAAATTTTATTACATGCATAGTGTGTAAAGATCAAGTCGGAGTATTTAGGGTATCCATCACCCATGTATTAATCATTTCTATGTGTTGGGTACACTTCAAGTCCTCTCTTCTAGCTATTTTGAAAAATACAACACATTGTTGTTTACTATAGTAACCCTACTCTGCTACTGAACATTAGAACTTATTTCTCCTAACTAACTGTATGTTTATTCTCATTAACCAATCTCTCATCCCCTCCACCTCATCCCCTGCTCCCCCCTTCCACCCATATACCCTTCCCAGTCTCTGGTATCCATTCCACTCTATCTTCATGTGATCAACTTTTGTAGCTCCCACATATAAGTGAGAATGTGCAGTATTTGTCTTTCTGTGTCTAGCGTATTTCCCTTAACATAATGACCTCCAGTTTCAACCATGTTGCTGCAAAGGGAGTGACTCCATTATTTTCTACGGCCAAATAGTATTACGTTGTGTATACATGCCACATTTTCTCCATCCATTGATGGACACGTAGGTTGACTCCGTATCTTGATTATTGTGAACAGTGCTACAATAAACATGAGTGTGCATGTATCTCTTTGACATATTGATTTCTTTTCCCTTGGATAAATTCCCAGTAGTGGGATTGCTAGATCATATGGTAGTTCTATTTTTAGTTGTTGTTTTTTTTTTTTGAGAAATCTGCATACTGTTTTTGACAATGGCTGTGCTAATTTACACTCCTACCAACAGTGGATAAAAGTTTCCTTTTCTCCACATCCTTGCCAGCATCTGTGGGTTTTTTTTTTTTTGTCTTGTTAGTAATAGCCATTCTAACCGAAGGTAAGATGATATCCCATTGTGGTTTTGACTTACATTTCCCCAGTGATTAGAAGTTGAGCATTTTTTCATACACCTGTTGGACATTTACATGTCTTCTTTTGAGAAATGTCTATTCAGATCTTTTGCCCATTTTTGATAAGATCATTAGATTTTTTTCCTATAGAGTTGTTTAAGCTCCTTAAGTGTTCTGGTTATTAATCCACTGTCAGATTGACAATGGATTAATTCATCAGTGTCAGCATATTACTTTCTCCCATTCTGCAGGGTTTCCTACGCTTTGTTGATTGTTTCCTTTGCTGTGCAGAAGTTTTTTTAAACTTGATGTGATCCTATTTGTCCATTTTTGCTTTGGTTGGCTGTGCTTCTGGGACATTACTCAAAAAATCTTTGCCCAGTCCAATGTTCTGGAGAGTTTCCCCAATGTTTTCTTTTAGTAGTTTCATAGTTTGAGGTCTTAGATTTAAGTCTTTAATCCATTTTGATTTTTGTGTATGATGAGAGATTGGGGTCTAGTTTCATTCTGCATATATATTTATCCAGCTTCCCCAGTGTCATTCATTGAAGACTATCCTTTCCCCAATGTATATGCTTGGCACATTTGTTGAAAATTAATTTACTGTATAGATTTGTTTCTGGGTTCTCTATTCTGTTCCTTTGGTCTATGTGTCTGTTTTAATGCCAGTACCATGTTGTTTTGGTTACTATAAGTCTGTGGTATAATTTTAAGTCAGGTAATATGATTCTTCCAGTTTTGCTCTTTTTGTTCAGGCTAGCTTTGGCTACTCTGGGTCTTTTGTGGTTCCGTATAAATTTTAGGATTATTTTCCATCTTTTTATTTATTGATCCTTTGTATTTTTTTAGTCTCTATTTTCTGTAGGTGTGTTCTGGTCTTTATTTCTTTCCTTATGCTAATTTTGGCTTGGTTTGTTCTTCCTTTTCTAGTTCTGTTCTACTTTTTTGAAGTAGGCATTTGCTGCCATAAACTTCCCTCTTGGCACTGCTTCTGCTGTATCCCACAGGTCTTGGTATATTGTGTTTCCGTTTTCATTTTCTTCAAGAAATTTTTTGATTTCCACTTTAATTTCTTCATTGGCTCAGTGGTCATCCAGGAGCATGTTGTTTAATTTCCATGTATTTGTATAGTTTCCAAAGTTCCTCTTGGTATTGATTTCTAGTTTTATTCTCTTGTGGTCTGAGAAGATACTTCGTATGATTCCAATTTTAAAAAATTTGTTGAGACTTGTTTTGTGGCCTAACATATGGTCTATCCTGGAGAATGTTCCTCATGCTGAGGAGAAGAATGTATAGTCTGTAGGTGTTAGATAAACTGTTCTGTAAATGTCTGTTATGTCCATTTGGTTTAGAGTTCAGTTTAAATCCAATGTTTCTTTGTTGATTTTCTATTTAGATAATCTGTCTAATACCAAGAGTGGAACGTTGAGGTCCCCAACTATTATTGTATGTAAGCCTATCTCTCTGTTTAGATCTAGTAATATTTGCTTTTTGAATCTGGGAGCTCCAGTGTTAGGTGTGTATATATTTCAAATTTTTATATCTTCTTACTGGATTGATCCCTTTGTCATTTTACAGTGACTTTGCCTTTTTCTTTTTTACTGTTTTTGACTTAAACTCTAATTTATTTGCTATAAGTATAGCTACTCCTGCTCACTTTTGGTTCCCATTTGAGTAGGATATGTACGTTCTTCCATGTCTTTACTGTCAGCCTATATGTGTCTTTACAGGTAAAGTTCATTTCTTGTACACAGCATATAGTTAGGTCATGTTTTTTTTTTTTTTTTTTTTTTTTTCTTTTTTATTATACTTTAGGGTTTTAGGGTACATGTGCACAATGTGACAATGTGCAGGTTTGTTACATATGTATCCATGTGCCATGTTGATTTCCTGCACCCATTAACTCGTCCTTTAGCATTAGGTGTATCTCCTAATGCTGTCCCTCCCCCCTCCCCCCACCCCACAACAGTCCCCGGAGTGTGATGTTCCCCTTCCTGTGTCCATGAGTTCTCATTGTTCAATTCCCACCTATGAGTGAGAACATGCGGTGTTTGGTTTTTTGTCCTTGCGATAGTTTACTGAGAATGATGTTTTCCAGTTTCATCCATGTCCCTACAAAGGACACGAACTCATCATTTTTTATGGCTGCATAGTATTCCATGGTGTATATGTGCCACATTTTCTTAATCCAGTCTATCGTTGTTGGACATTTGGGTTGGTTCCAAGTCTTTGCTATTGTGAATAGTGCCGCAATAAACATACGTGTGCATGTGTCTTTATAGCAGCATGATTTATAGTCCTTTGGGTATATACCCAGTAATGGGATGGCTGGGTCAAATGGTATTTCTAGTTCGAGATCCCTGAGGAATCGCCACACTGACTTCCACAATGGTTGAACTAGTTTACAGATACCATCTCTCCGGAAGATCGGAGAGATGGT
>NW_026652282.1:57127876-57143796 GCF_009828535.3 Hylobates moloch | reverse complement strand
TTGCAAAAATTTTCTCCCATTCTGTAGGTTGCCTGTTCACTCTGATGATAGTTTCTTTTGCTGTGCAGAAGCTCTTTAGTTTAATGAGATCCCATTTGTCGATTTTGGCTTTTGTTGCCATTGCTTTTGGTGTTTTAGACATGAAGTCCTTGCCCACGCCTACGTCCTGAATGGTATTGCCTAGGTTTTCTTGTAGGATTTTAATGGTTTTAGGTCTAACATATAAGTCTTTAATCCATCTTGAATTAATTTTTGTATAAGGTGTAAGGAAGGGATCCAGTTTCAGCTTTCTACATATGGCTAGCCAGTTTTCCCAGCACCATTTATTAAATAGGGAATCCTTTCCCCATTTCTTGTTTTTGTCAGGTTTGTCAAAGATCAGATAGTTGTAGCTATGCGGCATCATTTCTGAGGGCTCTGTCCTGTTCCATTGATCTATGTCTCTGTTGTGGTACCAGTACCATGCTGTTTTGGTTACTGTAGCCTTGTAGTATAGTTTGAAGTCAGGTAGCATGATGCCTCCAGCTTTGTTCTTTTGGCTTAGGATTGACTTGGCGATGCGGGCTCTTTTTTGGTTCCATATGAACTTTAAAGTAGTTTTTTCCAATTCTGTGAAGAAAGTCATTGGTAGCTTGATGGGGATGGCATTGAATCTATAAATTACCTTGGGCAGTATGGCCATTTTCACGATATTGATTCTTCCAACCCATGAGCATGGAATGTTCTTCCATTTGTTTGTATCCTCTTTTATTTCATTGAGCAGTGGTTTGTAGTTCTCCTTGAAGAGGTCCTTCACATCCCTTGTAAGTTGGATTCCTAGGTATTTTATTCTCTTTGAAGCAATTGTGAATGGGAGTTCGCTCATGATTTGGCTCTCTGTTTGTCTGTTATTGGTGTACAAGAATGCTTGTGATTTTTGTACATTAATTTTGTATCCTGAGACTTTGCTGAAGTTGCTAATCAGCTTAAGGAGATTTCGGGCTGAGACAATGGGGTTTTCTAGATATACAATCATGTCATCTGCAAACAGGGACAATTTGACTTCCTCTTTTCCTAATTGAATACCCTTTATTTCCTTCTCCTGCCTGATTGCTCTGGCCAGAACTTCCAGCACTATGTTGAAAAGGAGCGGTGAGAGAGGGCATCCCTGTCTTGTGCCAGTTTTCAGAGGGAATGCTTCCAGTTTTTGCCCATTCAGTATGATATTGGCTGTGGGTTTGTCATAGATAGCTCTTATTATTTTGAGATACGTCCCATCAATACCTAATTTATTGAGAGTTTTTAGCATGAAGAGATGTTGAATTTTGTCAAAGGCCTTTTCTGCATCTATTGAGATAATCATGTGGTTTTTGTCTTTGGTTCTGTTTATATGCTGGATTACATTTATTGATTTGCGTATGTTGAACCAGCCTTGCATCCCAGGGATGAAGCCCACTTGATCATGGTGGATAAGCTTTTTGATGTGCTGCTGGATTCGGTTTGCCAGTATTTTATTGAGGATTTTTGCATCAATGTTCATCAAGGATATTGGTCTGAAATTCTCTTTTTTGGTTATGTCTCTGCCAGGTTTTGGTATCAGGATGATGCTGGCTTCATAAAATGTGTTAGGGAGGATTCCCTCTTTTTCTATTGATTGGAATACTTTCAGAAGGAATGGTACCAGTTCCTCCTTGTACCTCTGGTAGAATTCAGCTGTGAATCCATCAGGTCCTGGACTCTTTTTGGTTGGTAAGCTATTGATTATTGCCACAATTTCAGAAGCTGTTATTGGTCTATTCAGAGATTCAACTTCTTCCTGGTTTAGTCTTGGGAGGGTGTATTTGTCGAGGAATTTATCCATTTCTTCTAGATTTTCTAGCTTATTTGCATAGAGGTGTTTGTAGTATTCTCTGATGGTAGATTGTATTTCTGTGGGATCGGTGGTGATATCCCCTTTTTCGTTTTTTATTGCATCTATTTGATTCTTCTCTCTTTTCTTCTTTATTAGTCTTGCTAGCGGTCCATCAATTTTGTTGATCTTTTCAAAAAACCAGCTCCTGGATTCATTAATTTTTTGAAGGGTTTTTTGTGTCTCTATTTCCTTCAGTTCTGCTCTGATTTTAGTTATTTCTAGCCTTCTGCTAGCTTTTGAATGTGTTTGCTCTTGCTTTTCTAGTTCTTTTAATTGTGATGTTAGGGTGTCAATTTTGGATCTTTCCTGCTTTCTCTTGTGGGCATTTAGTGCTATAAATTTCCCTCTACACACTGCTTTGAATGTGTCCCAGAGATTCTGGTATGTTGTGTCTTTGTTCTCGTTGGTTTCAAAGAACATCTTTATTTCTGCCTTCATTTCATTATGTACCCAATAGTCATTCAGGAGCAGGTTGTTCAGTTTCCATGTAGTTGAGCGGTTTTGAGTGAGTTTCTTAATCCTGAGTTCTAGTTTGATTGCACTGTGGTCTGAGAGACAGTTTGTTATAATTTCTGTTGTTTTACATTTGCTGAGGAGAGCTTTACTTCCAACTATGTGGTCAATTTTGGAATAGGTGTGGTGTGGTGCTGAAAAAAATGTATATTCTGTTGACTTGGGGTGGAGAGTTCTGTAGATGTCTATTAGGTCTGCTTGGTGCAGAGCTGAGTTCAATTCCTGGATATCCTTGTTAACTTTCTGTCTCGTTGATCTGTCTAATGCTGACAGTGGGGTGTTAAAATCTCCCATTATTATTGTGTGGGAGTTTAAGTCCCTTTGTAGGTCACTCAGGACTTGCTTTATGAATCTGGGTGCTCCTGTGTTGGGTGCATATATATTTAGGATATTTAGCTCTTCTTGTTGAATTGATCCCTTTACCATTATGTAATGGCCTTCTTTGTCTCTTATGATCTTTGTTGGTTTAAAGTCTATTTTATCAGAGACTAGGATTGCAACCCCTGCCTTTTTTTGTTTTCCAGTTGCTTGATAGATCTTCCTCCATCCCTTTATTTTGAGTCTATGTGTGTCTCTGCACGTGAGATGGGTTTCCTGAATACAGCACACTGATGGGTCCTGACTCCTTATCCAGTTTGCCAGTCTGTGTCTTTTGATTGGAGCATTTAGCCCATTTACATTTAACGTTAATATTGTTATGTGTGAATCTGATCCTGTCATTATGATGTTAGTTGGTTATTTTGCTCGTTAGTTGCTATAGTTTCTTCCTAGCCTCGATGGTCTTTACAATTTGGCATGTTTTTGCAGTGGCTGGAACCGGTTGCTCCTTTCCATGTTTAGTGCTTCCTTCAGGAGCTCTTTTAGGGCAGGCCTGGTGGTGACAAAATCACTCAGCGTTTGCTTGTCTGTAAAGTATTTTATTTCTCCTTCACTTATGAAGCTTAGTTTGGCGGGATAGCAAATTCTGGGTTGAAAATTATTTTCTTTAAGAATGTTGAATATCGGCCCCCACTCTCTTCTGGCTTGTAGAGTTTCTGCTGAGAGATCAGCTGTTAGTCTGATGGGCTTCCCTTTGTGGGTAACCCGACCTTTCTCTCTGGCTGCCCTTAACATTTTTTCCTTCATTTCAACTTTGGTGAATCTGACAATTATGTGTCTTGGAGTTGCCCTTCTCGAGGAGTATCTTTGTGGCGTTCTCTGTATTTCCTGAATCTGAATGCTGGCCTGCCTTGCTAGATTGGGGAAGTTCTCCTGGATAATATCTTGCAGAGTGTTTTCCAACTTGGTTCCATTCTCCCCATCATTTTCAGGTACACCAATCAGACGTAGGTTTGGTCTTTTCACATAGTCCCAAATTTCTTGGAGGCTTTGTTCATTTCTTTTTATTCTTTTTTCTCTAAACTTCCCTTCTCTCTTCATTTCATTCATTTCATCTTCCATCAGGGATACCCTTTCTTCCAGTTGATTGCATCTGCTACTGAGGCTTCTGCAATCTTCGCGTAGTTCTCGAAACTTGGCTTTCAGCTCCATCAGCTCCTTTAAGCCCTTCTCTCCATTGGTTATTCTAGTTATCCATCCTTCTAATTTTTTTTCAAAGTTTTTAACTTCTTTGCTATTGTTTTGAATTTCCTCTCGTAGCTCAGAGTAGTTTGATCGTCTGAAGCCTTCTTCTCTCAACTCATCAAAGTCATCCTCCATCCAGCTTTGTTCCGATGCTGGTGAGGAACTGCGTTGCTTTGGAGGAGGAGAGGTGCTCTGTTGTTTAGAGTTTCCAGTTTTTCTGCTCTGTTTTTTCCCCATCTTTGTGGTTTTATCTACTTTTTGTCTTTGGTGATGGTGATGTACAGATGGGTTTTTGGTGTTGAAGTCCTTTCTGTTTGTTAGTTTTCCTTCTACCAGACAGGACCCTCAGCTGCAGGTCTGTTGGAGTTTACTAGAGGTCCACTCCAGACCCTGTTTGGCTGGGTGTCAGCAGCGGTGGCTGCAGAACAGCGGATTTTCGTGAGACCACAAATTCAGCTGTCTGATAGTTCCTCTGAAAGTTTTGTCTCAGGGGAGTACCCGGTTGAATGAGGTGTCAGTCTGACCCTACTGGGGGGGTGCCTCCCAGTTAGGCTGCTCAGGGGTGAGGGACCCACTTTAGGAGGCAGTCTGTCTGTTCTCAGATCTCCAGCTGCGTGCTGGGAGAACCACTACTCTCTTCAAAGCTGTCAGTCAGACAGGGGCATTTAAGTCTGTGGAGGTTCTTTGCTGAGTTTTTGTTTGTCTGTGCCCTGCCCCCAGAGGTGGAGCCTACAGAGGCAGGCAGGCCTCCTTGAGCTATGGTGGGCTCCACCCAGTTCGAGCTTCCTGGCTGCTTTGTTTACCTAAGCAAGCCTGGGCAATGGCGGGCGCCCCTCCCCCAACCTCGCTGCCGCCTTGCAGCTTGATCTCAGACTGCTGTGCTAGCAATCAGCGAGACTCCGTGGGCATAGGACCCTCCGAGCCAGGTGCGGGACACAATCTCCTAGTGTGCCATTTTCCAGGCCCGTTGGAGAAGCGCAGTATTAGGATGGGACTGACCCGATATTCCAGGTGCCGTCTGTTTCCCCTTTCTTTGACTAGGAAAGGGAACTCCCTGACCCCTTGCACTTCCCGAGTGAGGCAATGCCTCGCCCTGCTTCGGCTCGCGCACAGTGCGCTTCACCGTCTGTCCTGCACCCACTGTTAGGCACTCCCTAGTGAGATGAAACCGGTACCTCAAGCAGAAATGCAGAAATCACCAGTCTTCTGTGTCGCTGGGGCTGGGAGCTGGAGACCGGAGCTGTTCCTATTCGGCCATCTTGGCTCCACCCTCAGGTCATGTTTTTTAAAAATACATTCAGCCAGTCTATATCTTTTATGTGGAGAATTTAATACATTTACATTCAAGTTTATTATTAATATGTGAGGTTTTGTTTCTGGCATATTGTTATTTTTTCTGGTTGTTATGTATATCCTTTGTTCCTTTCTTTTTCTCTTGTTTTTCATTATGGTTTGGTGGTTTTCTGTAGTGGTACCGTTTGAGGTGTTTCTCTGCCTCATTTGTGTGTTTGCTTTACCCGTGAGGTTTATAACTATGTGTGTTTTTATGATGGTAAATGTAATCGTTTCACTGCCAGGTTTAGGACTCCCTTGAGAACTTTCTTAGGGCAGATCTAGTGGTGATAAAGTCTCTCATCTTTTGTCTGTCTCTCTTCTTCTTTTAAGAACAGCAATTTTGCTGGGTATAGTATTTTTGATTAGCATCTTTTTTCTTTCCGAACTTTGAATATATCATCCCATTCTCTCTGGTTTGTAAAATTTCTGCTGAGAAATCTGCTGTTAGTCTGATGGCGATTCCCTTATAGGTGACTAGATGCTTTTCTCTTGCTGTTTTTATTAATTTTATTTTATTCTCTTTGACTGTAGAATGTTTGCCTACAATGTGCCATGGAGAAGATCTTTTTGCTATGTATGTGTTTGGGGGCCTCTGAGCCTCCTGTACCTGGATGTCTAAATCTCTTGCTAGTCTTAGGAAGCTTTATTTATAAAATCTGTTTTGGTAAATGCATTTTCTAACCCTTTTATTACCCGCTTGCCTTCTGGATAACTCAAGTATTTGTAAAAAAAAAAAAAAAAAAAAAAAAAAAAAAAAAAAAAATATATATATATATATATATAAAGCTCTGCTTATTCTTTTTTGTTCTTTTTTATTTTTCATTTTTGTCTGATTGGGTTATTTCAAAAGACCTGTTTTCAAGTTCTGAGATTCTTTCTTCTGCTTGATCTAATCTATTGTTGGGGTTTTCAAATATGTTTTGTATCTCATTAAGTGATTATTCAGTTCCAGAATTTGTTTGGTTCTTTTTTATGGTATCTATCTCTGGTAAAACTTCATTCACATCCTGAATTGTTTTTCTGATTTCTGTGTATTGTTTTTTGGTATTCTCTTGTATCTCACTCAGCTTCTTTAAAATCATCATTGTGAATGTTTTTTCTGAGATTTCATTAATTTATTTTTTATTTGTAGTTGTTGCTGCAGAATCATTGTGTCCCTTTGGAGATGTCATCATCCCTTGCTTTTTCATGTTTCCTGTTTCTTTATTTGATATCTGCACATCTGGTATAATAGTCACTTCTTGCAATTTTTTGAATCTGCATTCATGGAGGGGACATTTTCTTGAAGACGTATCTATGATATTGGTTGAGTAGGGCACTTTGGCTTTGATTCTGGGTGTGTGCAGCAGTTTAGTCTCTGTATGATTTCTTTGGCTATAAACAGCATCAGGCATATCTGTAATTTCCTCAGTGGCTTAGGGTGTAGTTATTTGCGGAAGCTGTGGTGAAGTTTTGCTGAGTAGTGGGATTCTAGGTGGTCCTGTCTTTGGCTCCTAGTGGTGGCAGCACTAAGCAGAGCATTTCTATTCTTGGGGCCCAGGGTGGCATACATTGGCTCCAGTGTTAGTAGGCCAATTCTTGGGCCTCCGGATGACTTACTCAGATGTTGGTAGTTGGTAGTTGTAGCAGTGGGCCAGGCAGATGGGTGGGTTATCAGGCCCCTGGACAGCCAACATGGCTTAGGTGATGTCAGTGGCAGTGGCAGAATGACCCTCTGGGTCTAGAGCAATGTGCACTGGTGTTGGTGGTGGCTGTGATGAGCTGGCTGAGCCAGTCTTCAGACCCACAGGTGGAAGGTGCTAGTAGGTAGGTGCTATGTAGGTAGGTGCTATGCAGGTAGGTAAGTGCTATGCAGGTGGTGGAGTGGCAGGGTGGGTAGGCCCTACCTCAGGACCCCTGGAGGAGTTCTGAGGTGTTAACAGTGGTGGACTGGGCTGGGCAATCCCCTGGTCCCTGGACTGTATGTTCTGGATGGGGGAGGGGGCGAAGCTGGGCCAGGTGGGCTTGTCCTCAAGCCCCCCGATAGTGTGTAGAGGGGGTGAGGTGATCCCCAGGCCCATGGTGAAATGTTCAGGTTGGGAGTGGTACTGGCCATGCTGTGGCTTTGCCACTGGGGAGGGCACAGCTGCCTTCAGAGGTGGCAGCCTAGGCCAATGCGTGGGGAATGCATGTGCTACTTGTACCTAAGCCCCAGTGGTCTTGCCTCTTGGCCCTGATGGCAGTAGTCTGCACCTTGCTTGTACCTCGGCCCTGACTGTGGCAGCCCATGCTTCACTTGCACCTCAGTCCTTGTGCCACTCAGATTATGTTTTTAATGATTTATAGAATCATACAGAAGGAAAATAATTTCAATATTTGATAAGTTTTTATTTAAAATAGACATGTTATTTGGCCTATAAATTTTACTCCAGGGAATTTATCCTGAGGAATGATTAAGGATATACACAAAGATTTAGCTACAATTATGTTTATTTTAAGAATAAAAATTTGGAAAAAGTTCTAAGAACAGAAAACAGTTATTGTGTCTGAGGCTGAGCTGTTGCTCACACCTGTAATCCTAGCACTTTGAGAGGCTAAGGCAGGAGGATCGGCTGAGGCCAGGAGTTTGATGCCAGCCTGAGCAAAATAGTGAGATCCCGTCTCTACAAAAAATAAAATTAGCTGGGTGTGGTGGGGTGGATTAGCCTCCCATTTAGCTACTTGGGAGGCTGAGGCAGGGAGATTGCTTGAGCCCGAGAGTTCAAGCTTTTGTAGTGAGCTATGATTGTGTCACTGAACTGCAGCCTGGGTGACGGAGCAAGACCCCAACTCTACAAAGAATTTAAAAATAAAAAATAAATATGTCATTGTACATCCATGCTATAGAATACTATGTAGCCCCTCTTTTGAGCTCCAGAGTTTCACATTCAATTGCATACTCAACAGATCTACCTGTCTATTCAAGGGTGAGCTACTCATCTCTGCCCCTCCATACACACAAACCTAGTCCTTATTTCAGTGAATAGCATCACCTTCTATTCAGTTCTCCAAGCCAGAAACCTAGAAATAATGACTTTCTTTCTTTCAACATCCCATCCAATGAATCACCTAGTTCACTTTATTTTACCTCCCAAATATCTATTGAATCTAATATTCAGAATCTTCACTGCCAACATCCTAGTCTGAGCCACCAACATCTCACCTTATGTACTACAATAGCCTCTTCACTAGTCTCCACACATCCACTCTAGTCCTCCAAAACATTGTTTATATTGTAGCTAGAGGAATCTTTTAGAAATTCATAGCTAACTGATAAAATACAAAAATTGTCTGTCATTCAGTTAATAGTGTTGTATCAATGTCTGTTTCCTGGTTTTAATAATTGTACTAACATTATTTCAGATATTATTACTGGGGGAATATGAGTGAAGGGTACACTGGAACTTCCTTACTAATTTTGAAACTTCTCGTGGGTCAAAATTATTTCCAAATAAAATGTTCAAAATTGTTTTAATGTGAAGATGATCACAATATCCCTTACTTAAAGCCCTTCAGTGGCTAAAGGCCGAAACCTTTACTACTACTATGGCCTACAATGTCCTACAGAGTCTGAGCTCTGCCTATATCTCAAAGCAAGGTTTTTTTTTTTTCAACCACTCTTCTTGTTATCTGTGCTTGTGTATGGTCCTTTGAATATACCCTGTTTTTTAATGCTATTGCTTCTTCTGTCTGGAATCTCTTTAGTCACCTCCCTCCTTTCTTTGCCTAATTAAATACTATTCACCCTTCAGATTTCAACTCAAGCATCTCTAAGTGAAAAGCATTCAGTAAATATTTGTTGAGTGAATAAATGCAGGAAGCACAAGCTCAGATAGTAAGCCCGCAGGAAGCACAAGCTCAAATAGTAAGCCCGTTACCAAGATACATGTAAAGATGTTTTGCCAGAGATGAGTTTTCTACATCCAGGAGTGAATCTACCCTCCCTAGGTTAACCCATTTTCTCTTTCTTTTCTGCTAAAACCCACCTTCCACTAGAAGCTAAAAATAGGAGACGCTAGTTTTTCCAGCCTCTTTTTCAGCAAGAGTATGGGTAAGCAGTCCAATCCTGACAATGGAACTTCAGCTTATAGGTAGTTTTGATACTGAGAAAGGTTTTGCTCTGACATAAAGAGAAACTTCCTCTTCCTTGCTTGTAGAGAAAAGAGCATAACAGGCCTAAAACTGCTAACCTCAGAAAGATCTGCTTATTTGGTTGGCCTTATAAGCTAAAGCTGGGGCAAAAAAACAAACAAACAAAAATCTCCATTCAACCATTAGGGGACAAGCTTAAAGGCAAAAGCCAACATGCAAGAGATGGTGAGAGAGAAAGACAGAAAGTGCCTGGGTCCTTGATAACATCACTCTGCCTTGGAATTTCCCAACTCTAGAACCATTTGACTGGTGTGTTATGGGAGATAGTTATAAAACAAAAAACCTACTATTAGAACCACTTTGAGTTGAGTTTTCTGTTACTTGTAGCCAAAGAAATCTTAATTGATAGTAATGATATGGTGTGATAGAATGCAAACTACAAAATAAAACTTGTATCAGAGAGTTTCTGACATCTTAATTGTGTTTCTTTTCAATCTACAAGTACGCCTTTACTTTGTGAAACAGATGTAGTCCTGAAAAGTTGTGCTAACAAAATTTCTATCAAATTTCACCTTACACAAAAATCAACTCAAGATGGATCAAAGACTTAATCTTAGACTTAAATCTAAGATGTGAAACCATAAAAACTCTAGAAGATAACATTGGAAAAACTCTTCTAGACATTGGCTTAGGCAAAGAATTCATGACTAAGACTACAAAAGCAAATGCAACAAAAACAAAAATAAATAGATGGGACCTAATTAAACTAAAAAGCTTCTGCACCGCAAAAGAAATAATCAGCAGAGCAGACAACCCACAGAGTGGGAGAAAACATTTGCAAACTATGTATCTGACAAAGGACTAATATCCAGAGTCTATAAGGAACTCAAGCAAATCAGCAAGAAAAGAATAATCTCATCAAAAAGTGGGCAAAGGGCATGAATAGACAATTCTCAAAAGAAGATATACAAACAGCCAACAAACATATAAAAGAAATACTCAACATCACTAATTATTCAGGGAAATGCAAATTAAAACCACAATGAAATACTACCTTACTCCCGCAAAAAGGGCCATAATTAAAAGGTCAAAAACGATAAATGTTGGCATGGATGTGGTGGAAAGGGAACATTTTTTTTAGACTGCTAGTGGGAATGTAAATTCATATAACCACTATGGAAAACAGTATGGAGATTCTTTAAAGATTTAAAAGTAGAACTACCATTTGATTCAGCAATCCCACTACTGGGTATATACCCAAAGGAAAAGAAGTCTCTATATGAAAAAGACACATGCACACCCATATTTATAGCGGCACAATTCACAATGGCAAAAATATGGAAGCAACCTAAGTGCCCTGTGACAAACCAGTGGATAAAGAAAATGTGGTATACATGCACCATGGAATACCACTCATCCATTAAAAAGAACAAAATAATGTCTTTTGTAGCAACTTGGATGGAGCTGGAGGCCATTATTCTAAGTGAAGTAATTCAGGAATGAAAAACCAAATATTAATATCATATGTTCTCACTTATAAGTGGGAGCTAAGCTATGAGGAGGCAAAGGCATAAGAATGATATAATGGACTTTGGGGACTCGGTGGGGGAATGGTTAGTAGGGGGACGAGGAATAAAAGACTAAATATTGGTTACACTATACACTGCTCAGGTAATGGATACACCAAAATCCCAGAAGTCACCACTAAAGAACTTATCCAGGTAACCAAAACGCAGCTGTATCCCCCAAAGCTGTTGAAATAAAAAGAAAAATTTTAAAAATATAATTGTTGCCAGGTGCGGTGGCTCACGCCTGTAATCCCAGCACTTTGGGAGACCGAGGCAGGCAGATCACGAGGTCAGGAATTTGAGAGCAGCCTGACCAACATGGAGAAATCCCGTCTCTACTAAAAATACAAAAATTAGCCAGGTGTGGTGGCACGTGCCTGTAATCCCAGCTACTCAGGAGCCTGAGCCAGGAAAATCTCTTGAACCCAGGAGGCAGGCGGAGGTTGCAGTGAGCCGAGACAGTACCACTGCACTCCAGCCTGGACGATAGAGTGAAACTCCATCTCCAAAAGAAAAAAAAAATACAATTGTTGCATACAAAATAAATAAAATTTCTATAAAATTAGTATTTGTCTATTAGCATACATTACAATTTCATGAATTACAGCTTTAATTTCTAATTTACCTTCAGTTGAATATCACACTTATTTTCTATATCTTATCCCTCTTATGGTGATTAAGAAGATAGATTTTGGAGCCAGGCTTCCTAGGATCAAAGCCCAAGTCTGTCACTTATAGTTGGGTACCTGAGACATGTCACTTTACCTCTCTGTGTCTCAAATTTTTTTGTATTTGAAAATTATAATAATGTGGTTCCCATAAAATGAGATTTTGTGAGAAGTAATTAACATAAGCAAAGCAATTGACAAAGGGCTTGTCATCAACATATAAACATTTCTTATTATTTTGACTATTCCTATCTCCAGGCCTTTCCAAATTACCTTTACATTCTATCAAGTACTTAAGTATAATTTATTTTCCAACTTCATAGACTCAAATTTTGTTTAAAAAATGACCATGAATTGATATTTGTTGAAGCAGGGTGATGTGTACATACATGGGGAGTCCATTCCATCATACTAATCTACCTGTGTGTATGTTTGAATTTTTCATAAGAAAAAGTAAAAAAGCTTAAAGGAGGCATATCTTCCCTGTCATAAGTTAAGTATAAGCATATATGCCCTTCAAAAGGCAATACTGTATTCAAATGAAAACCAAAGTACTGTGTTTCACTTATCATAACTACTTCAGTTGCCTGTTTTGAGGGGTATATGTGTGAAAAGATGACACAAATTAGAGCATTTGTTAAGTGACCAAAAAAAAAAGCCATGAGAAAATTACTAGCTGACAAAATTTACAATTCATCTAAGAAATTCTATGAGGGACTCTGAACTGCTGGCACCAGCAGTATGTTTAAATATGATAGTGTAGAGCAGACCATCTAGACGCTTTGCTCTACTTGCTCCAAGAAGATGGTCAGACACTGTTTCATGTGAAACATATTATTCTGTAAAAGAACATGAAGCTGAGAACAATAACACCAACAAAAGTTGATTAACAGGTGATTCATCCTTTGTTTTGTTATACTTTTGGGCCCAAATAGTAATATACAAGGTATGCATACTACATATTTTTAGGAACTCTTAGTAGCAGGGTATTTCAGTCATTGAGTGGGTCACACACTGAATATTCTTTCCTGATTAATTTGCTATCAATTGAACTAAGATTAAATAAAATATACAGCTAAGCAATTTAATGGGTAAAAGTAGTATCTGAACACATTCTTTCTCTTTCCCTCTCTTCCCCTTCCTTTTCCCCAACTTTCACCCCTCTGCCCCCTCCCCTGACATACATAGATCTTGAAAAAAGATGGCACATGTATACATATGTAACAAACCTGCACGTTGTGCACATGTACCCTAAAACTTAAAGTATAATAATAATAAAATATAAAAAAAAAGAAAAAAGAGGACTTTAAGGGGTCTTCTCATGGCATTGGCCCTATTGAATTACTAGTTTTCCTTTATATATTTTCATTCACCAAACAGTATGGATATTCTGAGCTATTAGGATTTGTTAAGAACTGAATAATTTAGTCAAGCAATCACCATGCTGATAAGCCAAAAGTATTCAAGATGCTCAAGATATGCTCACATAATAAACCTGGGAAAACATCTTCTAAAGTGTTTTTAAACGGGCCTGGGAATCAGAAATCTAAGTTCATGCTAGATTCAACTTTAATACATTATTTTAACACTTACCAAATTACAAAGTGCCTCTCTGCTTCAATTTTCCCCTTTTCATTTAGAAAAGATTTGCTATCAGCCACTTGGAATGTTAAACTACATTAGTAGATCACCTATCTACTTTTTGAGGCCATGATAAGAGACTGTATAACTGCAGCCTACAAAGTAGTGTTAAAAGAGAATGAATATAGAAAATGAGAAAAAGAGACAAGGAGGAATATAGATACAACATTTTTAAAAAGCAGAAGGAAAGTTAGGATAGCATAGTATCACCGAGATCAAGGAGTACTTGTGAGAGGGTACATCAAATTCATGAAGAATGAGGACTAAGTAAAGGCCAATGAGTTTGGGAATTTAGCCCGAAATTACTTTGACAAAGGTTTTAATAGAATGGTGACAGTGGATAGGGATAAAATAGATACAGCTGGTGCAGAGCCTTCATTTGAAAAATTTGCCCTAAGAAATATGAGATGATTTCATCACCTAATTTATCTCTGCTGATTTCATAAATCCTTTTGTTAGGTTATTCTGCTACTACTTCTGGTTCTGCTAAGAAACAAAACCAGATTGTATTCCCCTACCCTTGCTCACAAAACATCTGTTCTGTCATTTAAACTGTTCAAAGATTTCCATCTTCTTTAGGAAACCATCTCTATTTAATCCAACGAGAACTATTTCACTGCTTTGATTAAACTTTTAACTCCAATGACAATAGCATATCTATCCTTGGCCCACTATGTTTAATTTTAATGGAAGTTATATGCTGATGTTAATTCCTTTTCTATAATTCCTTATTGACCTACAGATATACTTACACTTCAGGCTTATCAAAACAAGACTCACATTCTGAAGAATATGACTATTTCTGTGACCTGGTGAATGATCCATAGAAAATAATTTGTTGACGTGGCTTCAATGTATTCTATACAAGCAGTAATCCTGCAGTACAAGTGAGGGAAGGAGAGAACATTGTATGTTAGTTACTCAAACCTCTTTTCATTTTGAGGGTGTATATACAGGTTATTTTTCTCTAGTAATAGTTTCAGAGCTCAGTCAAGTTATATGTTAGATACTTTGTCAAGTTATTCAGTCTCCCAGTCCTTGGCTGGCTTCAAAGATCTTTTTACCAGTTAATTTACAACAGAGAAGCCAGGTACCATACGCTTTATTGGCCAGCTCCCTATCCTAGGCCTGTAATTTCTTTCAATATATTTAAAGCAGAACTCTATCACTGAGACACTTCGATGAACAAATCCTCCAGGAAAGCTCCTCCATAATGAAATTGGCCCTGTTTAAAGTACCACTATATAACCACACAAAGCAGCACCAATGTGCCTCATAATTGAATGCTGTTGCTAAGATACACATTTGTGTGGCCACACAAGACCAAAATAACTTCTGGGCAAAGGCTCCTTAACCCCTCCTCTCCTCTCAGTCCAAGTCTCCTTAGTAGCTGCTTAATGTTTTTTTTTTTTTTTAAGAGCATTTAATGTTATTTGCCTACACACACTTGGTGACAAACAAAACTGCTGAGGAGCCAAAATAATTAAGTTTTGTGCATGACTGACTCACCTTTCTCTTCCTCCTCCCAGTCACCCCATCCCCATCTTGATGGCACTCCTCATGTATAGTCCTTTTTACTTATCAAAAACAAGATCTTGATACCAGCTTTCCATATCTGTAGCCACCCCAGTCTGTATTTGGCTCCCTTAGTGGAAAACAAGCCAGGGGTTGACTTGGGTGAAGCTACTTCTGGGAACAAAGTGAGCATTGCAGATTCTTCTAAGATTTAGCACCTGCCGTATCCTCCAAAGTCTACCCAACTTGTCTTTTCCCTCCAAACTCCCTCCCCCACACTATTCTTGACTTGCAAACTTAATTTTCCCCTCCCCATGCTATGCTATGATACTCCAAAATATATATTTTACATGTTCTGGAGCATCATGTTTACTGGTATTTATCATCTTGATACTATACCTACCTTTTCTAGTATTTTTATAATTTGTTATAATGCTTTTGATGACAAATTATGACAATGAATTGCTTCTCTTTTTTAATCATAGAATTTCTGTCTAACATATATAATTGCATATCTAGGATACTGGCCATACATGTATACTTTGTTTTAAGTGACTATAGGTTTCTGTTGAGGCCACTTAGGAAAGTCATACGAAAGAATATACTAGACTAATTCCTGTAATTAGCACACTTCACCAAGACATTCAAAACATAACATGACTAACTTCAACTTTATAACAATACCTCTAGCAGCAAACTTTTTCTGTGAAGGGCCAATTAGTAAATATTTTGGGCCTTTTGAGTCATACAGTCTGTACCATAACTATTCAACTCTGTAGTTGTACTGCAAAAGTAGCCATAGATAATACGTAAATGAATGAATGTGGTGGTGTTCCAATAAAAGTTTATTTACAGACAGACAATAAGTATTGGTGAGGTTGTGGTGAAATAGAACCATCATAAACTGCTGGTGATAATGAAAAAGGTGCAGACACCTTGAATAACAATCTAGCAGTTCCTCATAAGGTTAAAAGGGCTGCCATATGATGGAGTAATTCTACTCCTAGGTAGAATTTCTTACAAGAGAAAGAATACATACATCCACATGAAAACTTATACATGAGTGTTCACAGAAGGATTCTTTTTTTTTTTTTTTTTTTTTTTTTTTTTTTTTTT
>NW_026652282.1:57091394-57127776 GCF_009828535.3 Hylobates moloch | reverse complement strand
CATTCTCCTGCCTCAGCCTCTCCGAGTAGCTGGGACTACAGGCGCCCGCCACCACACCTGGCTAATTTTTTGTATTTTTAGTAGAGACGGGGTTTCACCGTGGTCTCGATCTCCTGACCTCGTGATTCGCCCGCCGGATTCTTAATAATAGCCAATAGATGAAAACAACCCAAATGGCCATCACCTGATGAGTAGATAAATAAAATGTTGTATTTTCATACAATGGACTATTATTCAGTCATAGAAAAAAATTAAGTAGATACATACTACAACATGGATGAACTTTGTAAACACTATGCTAAGTGAAAGACGTCAGTCACAAAGGACTGCATATTGTGTGATTCTATTTATATAAAATGTACATCATAGACAAATCTATAGAGCTGGAAAGTAGAATAGTGGTTGCCAGGTGTATTAGTCTGTTCTCACGTTGCTATAAATAACTAGGTGAGACTGGGTAATTTATCAAGAAAAGAGGTTTAACTGACTCACAGTTCTGCAGGCTGTATGGGAGACATGGCTGGGGAGGCCTCAGGAAACTTACAGTCTTGGTGGAAGGATGAAAGAGAAGCAAGCATGTCTTCATATGGTGGCAGGAAAGAGAGAGTGAAGGGGGAATTGCCACACACTTTTATACAACCAGATCTCATGAGAACTAACTCGCTATCATGAGAATAGCAAGGCAAAAATCTGTCCCCATGATCCAATCACTTCTCACCAGGTACCTCCCCCAATATTGGGAATTACAATTTGACATGAGATTTGGGTGGGGACACAGAGCCAAACCAAATCACCAGGTCCTCAGGAGAAAACAGGGAATGGCTGCTAACAGGTATAGGGTTTCCTGTTACAGTGATGAAAATGTCCTAAAATGGATTGTGGTAATGGTTACACAACTCTGTTAATATGTTAAAGATTATTGATTTGTACAATTTAAATAGGTAAATTGTATGATATGTGAATTATATCTCAATACAGCTGCCATTAAAAAACATTTATCTAAAAAACAGGCAGTGGGCTGGATTTGGCCTGAGAGCATTTGCTCTGTAGGATAAAGGTGTAAGTATTCTTGGAGATATTATTTATATTATACATATACAGCATTTATATACATATACAAGATTTCATCTGTATATGTTTTATTAATATTTGTATCTTTCTTTATAAATGTTATAAGGGGTACAGGTTAGATGCAGAATTCTTTTAGAGCAATGCATTTATACACAACCATATCTGTATACATATACATATACAATAGCTTAATATTTTTATTGATATAAGTAGCCACAAGTTTTGTTTCTGTCTTTAAACTATGACTACTAAAGTGACTGACAAAGCCCTCAGAGAAAATGTTGGTGTTTCATGCTTTATCAGTTCTTGGTAGTCAAGTTGCATCATGGCCATATAAGCCTTTTCTACCATTTTACAACATATTCTCCAGTAACCACAATGACATTAGAGACAAAAATAATTCAGAGATAGAAGATGTACAGTATTCTTGTATTAGGTAGAGCAGAGTCAGCAAGCTATGGCCAATCAGGGTAGCTGACTGTTTTTGTTCGTTTTGTTTCTTTTTGTTTGTTTGTTTTTGAGGTGAAATTTACATAAGATGAAATTAATCATTTAAATTATACAATTCAGTAGTGTTTAGTACTACTGAATGCATGAATTATACAAATCAGTAGCATTTACTATTCAAAATCTTATGCAACCACCATGTCTATCTAGTTCCAAAACATTTTCATCACCCCTAAAGGTGACTCAATACCCACGAAGCAGTCATTCCCTATTTCTATCTACCTCCAGTCCTTAGAAACCACTGATCTGCTTTCTATCTCTATGGATTTACCTATTCTGGATATTTCAGATAAATTGAACCATATAAAATGTGACATTTTGTGTCTGGCTCTTTTCACTTGGGATGTTTAAGAGGTTTATTCATGTACTAGCATGTATCAGCAGTCCATTTCTTTTTATCACTGAATAATATTATTTTGTATGGGTATATCACAATTTGATCATCCATTCATCTGTTGATGGACATCTGAGTTGTTTTCAGCTTTTGGCTATTGAGAATAATACTGCTATGAACATTTGTGTACAAGTACTTGTTCAAATATCTGTTAGCAATTCTTTTGGGTGTATACCTTAGAATGGAATCGCTGGGTCATACGGTAATCCTATATTTACCTTTTATGAGGAACTGCCAAACTGTTTCTACACTGGCTGTACCATTTTACATTCCAGCTGGTAATATATGTGGTTCCAATTTCTCTGAATCCTCCCCAACACCTATTTTTGTAAATACAATTTTACTAGAACACAGCCATACTCATTTATGTACTGTGTATGGCTACTTACACCCTATAACAGTAGGGTTGAGTAGTTGTGACAGAAATCTTATGACCCATAAAGCCCAAACTATTTATTCTCTGGTCCTTTAAAGAAAACGTTTGCTAACAGGTGAAGGTAGAGGTTGTGCCAGAAAATTGCAGGAAGTGTTTTTACTCCATCATTCTAAAGGTTCATGGGTCAGTTACTGGTTTGCTCAATTTCATCACTAAGAAAACTTGGGACAGCAAGATTGAAGCTCAAATAGGAGGTTACCCTAACTGCATCTCAAACATAAAGGAGATAGATAGCCAGACCTCTTATACTATGTATAAACCATGATTACTGTACTTAACAGCCAGCATAAAAATCCAATGAACCCTTCAATTGTCAAAAACAAAGGATATCATCATGGTTTACCACAAGAAGTTTTAGACGGTTCATTTAGCAAACGCTTCAAGAAAGGAAAATGAAGGGGCACTCAAAAGGCAGAACTGTCCAAATAGTTTATGGAGGAGACATTTAACAAGTACGTTCTGGCATTCAGACTCCTAAACCTTTAGTGGTATGAGTTTTAGATCACTATTTATTACTGTTCAGGAAGCTGGCTCATCTTTTGCCTCCAGTTATTTTTTCTCAATCAAGAACCAATAGCAAAACCATACTTCCTTTCATTTATCTGTCACTATAACGATTCTTGCTTTGGCTCGCCAGCTTGAATCCAAATGTTTAATGAAATCTCAACTATTTGTAGGGAGTCTCTATTTGTCAGCATTTCCAAAATCTAAGTATATTAACTTTGACTTTTGTATTACACTGCTATAATTAAATGATAATACAACTGGGAAAAGTGTACACATTAAAGATTATACAAAAGGTTTGAATTAAAAGAAAAACTTTAGAAACTCAACTAAATATGATCATTATATAGATTTGACATGAATGAGAATTTAGACTTCATTACAAAAAACCAACAATGTCTTCTTATGATAGGAGTCATAAATCACACAAACAGTAATTTATCTACAAGAATCCCTGTCTACTGGAGGTGCATGTAGAATTCATTCTCTAAACAAGAAAAGGTATAAGTTTGTTTTCATATACTACATATTCAACATCCACATGCATTTTTAGCAAAACCTTTTCTGAAATGCGAATTTATCTTCAATGTTATAAAACTATGTTGTTTTATGCCCAAATTTATAATTTATCATTTTGTAATTTATACTTAAATTTAGAACTTTAATAATTTGGGGGCCAATTTCACAAAACTCCTCTTTCCCCAACTCATATAGCATCACAAGTAAAATAATGTAGTCTAGCCCAGTTCATGGCTCTGGTCATACCACAGGACATATAAGAAAGTGACAGAGCTACTTGAAGATCACAGTGAAAAGGATACAGTCAGATGAAAAAGCACTATCAGAGAGATTAAACAAGTAAATTATGTGAGTCACTACTTACCTAGAGGATCTTAGATAGTCTTTTATTCCCAAACTGGCTTATGAAATATGTCGGTTAGATGTACTAAATCCACGGTGGTAACTTCTAACCCCCAAATGACAAACTACATATAGTTATATAAATGGGGGTCCTGGTCACTCAAGAATTTTAAAGAGACACAGGTGAGAAATCAAAATTACCCTTTATAAAGGTGCGACTTGCCATGATTTATGGCCATTCTACCAAAGGGCTGAGGAACTGCCAACAAAATACTCACCTACCCCCCGCCAACATTCACTAGAGATCTCTATAGAACCACAAACCAGCATGTTTAACCTCCATATTGGGAAAGTTTCTAAAACCTGTCCAAAAAACAACAACAATAACAAAAACAACAAAACCCAGAATCAACAGAAACAAACCATTGTCATAAGCTATTGGAGAAAAGACTCATAGGTTTTGTAAAGCAAAATATCCCTGACTAAAAGTATTTTTTTTTTTGAGATCAATATAACGAAGGACAATAAATTAGCTAGAAAATCATAATAAATATTTAGATCTTAAATAGTTTTAAAACTGTATTCTCCAGGACTCTAGGATACGGAGGTACTTCAGGAATTCTGCAAATACTTAATTTGAAAATCATTGTTAAAATACTTTAAAAAACTGTAGTGAAAGTTAAGAACTATCAACACACGCACCTGACTATGTTAGATACTAAATATATATTGTTGAAGACCAACCACCTACTCACTAACTTGTTTCAGAGGGCCAACTAGTATTTGCTTAAAGCTCAGAATAAATCTTCTCCTGCCATTTCTGTGCGTATATTAAAATTCTCCTAGATAGGCAGATGATTAGGAAGGCCACAGCTCCCCTCTTCCTCAGGGCTATGCATTTCTGTTTGTATTACTCTGTTCTCATGCTGTTAATAAAGACATACCCGAGACTGGGTAATTTATTTAAAAAAAAAAAAGAGGTTTAATGGACCACAGTTCCATGTAAACAGTCCATGGAACATGGACTGTTCCATGTACAGTCCATGGCTGGGGAGGCCTCACAATCACGGTGGAAGGCAGAGGAGGAGCAAAGGCATGTCTTACATCGTGGCAGGCAAGACAGCTTGTTCAGGGGAACTTCCATTTATAAAACCATCAGATCTCTTGAGACTGATTCACTACTACGAGAACAGTATGGGGAAAACCACCCTCGTGATTCAATTATCTCCACCTGGCCCCGCCTTTGACACATGGGGATTATTACAATTCAAGGTGAGATTTGGGTGGGGACACAGCCAAACTATGTCGCTGTTCATACAAAAATTTGTAAAAAGTATAATACTATGGCATATGTGCCTAACACTTGCCTGGCATCAAATTGAGCCCCTGCACATCTGTTCAACTATTCTTTTGTCATGTAAGAATCAGTTATAGAATAACAAGTGACATTAATACATTATAGTAAAGAGCTTCTGCACAGCAAAAGAAACTACCATTAATACATTATAAGAAATTAATACATTACATTACAATTTATGTGAGCTTCGGATGTTTCTCTTATATTTTGTTAAAGAATATGAGCACTTGTCAGATACTGTCAATGACTCAATTTCAAAATAAAAGTTTCCTACTATTCTTTCAAGTTTTAGGATCAGTTAATTAAGTAATGATCTATGGTTACAAGATGAGCTATTAAAAATTGCTGCCATTTAGAATTATTTATCTGTGTGAATGAAGATTTTCTCCATACTATGCATCAAAACCAAAATACAGAAATATAATAGATGTTGAGACAGATATAGGATGTAACTATCATCTATAACTTTTTACTTCAAATTTTGGCATTCATTAAATTAATCTCATTTAAATTTTATAACTTTATAACAAATGATAAAAATTGGACTTATAAAATAAATTATACCAATTAGGTAAGTATTTACAGAGATTACAGGGTGAATTTGGTGAACAAGAGTACAGATCAATGTGATGTGTTCTGGAGTCACTGTATAAGCTTAAAAGGAATATGGGAACATTTCCAGAAGACATCAAAAAAGTTTTTACAAATACTGGGATTCTTCAATAAAGGCAAAGGAAGGACATTATTCTCCTCAGTCACACCATTATACAAATATTTGAGTTACAATATGGAATATTATATGTAGCTCTGGGAGCTACACCATAAGACAGAATGGAAATAGAGAAATAGAGAAATTCAAAAGGATTGGCATAGGTACAGAAGGGAAGGTGGCTGTATGACTACAGATTAAAAGGATGAGTGAGGTCTCTTTAGTCACAAAAGATGATGACTGAGATGGGATATTATCAAACTCATACAAGAACATGAACAACATTGGGGCAGTGAGCCCAAACATGTCTGTCAAAAATACTGGAAGAATAGGAGTTCTGTCTGAAATTTCAGGGATTTCAGTTCAGGAAAGACAAATAAAAAAAGAAGGAATACTTTTCATGGTGGGCAATAAACTTAAAAGAATCTCAAAATATAGTTCAAAATACACATATAATGATTTTTTAAAGGTTCATCAATAATTGACCCATAATATTTTACTTGGAAGAACGAGGATGTATGGAGTTTATCCTAAACTAGGATGTATGGAGTTTATCCTAAATGTGGGAGGCTGGGGACAGCAGAATCAATCATGCCATTTACAATACATTCTTTAATGCCTCTGTTCAACACAAATATAATAATAATTTGAAGGGTGCCTTACAGAGGAATAAAGATATCCACTCAGTTGAATAGGTAGGGTTGGAAAATGAACAAAGAGAACAACCAAAACAATTACGTTGATCTCCCTATTACATTTGTATATTTAATCTTTCAAATATCATATGGCTAAGAATTTGAGCCTGTGCAAGTTCAGGGAAGTCTCTAGAGTCAGAAATTTCTCTGAGCTACTAGTATACAGTTACGATTTAAAACAATACGACAGGTTCACTTCTGATTAAGAAGCAGTAACAGCCTGAAACACCCAAAACAAAACTATGTTTTGCTTTTTTTTAAATAACAAAACAAAATACACAACAGAAGGTTTTCAAGAACCTGAACATCAGGTAACAAAAGATAATAACTCTCCAGAGCCTGGAAACAAGTAAAATGAGTCCAGTGGCTGCCTTAGCTTATTGCTATGAGCGGATTTCTAGGCTGCAGTGTAGACTGAAGAACCCAAGTGGAGATTAGCAGACTTTCTGAGTTGAGACAGAGCTAAGAGGCTAAGAAGACCAAGATTATCTAAAGTTCACAGGACAAAGTACTGCAGGAGAAAGCAGTGCAGAAAGAAAATCCTGGAGACCTGTAAATGTTCCCACTTGAGTATTCAGCAGAGCACTAATCAGTGGATGCATGTGAGGAAACTACCCAAGGCCACAAGGGAAAAAATCCAAAAAGATTAGAGAGAACATTATCCAGTGATTACACAGAACCCAGTAATAATAGCTTTTGTCTCAGCCAGAATGGAAAAACTCATAATTCACTAGGCATTGAGCAGAGTGCCTAACAGGGTGTTGCCTTGGGAGTAGGGAATAATTAGCACCAGGCTAAGCTCTGCTCTGTACTCATCTAACTATTTTTAAAAGCAATACCTGAAGGAATTAAACTGTTTCCTAGTAACTTAACTGCATCCCTAAAGATTATTTATGGAATAAAAAAATATCCAGCTCCCACAAAACTAAAAACTTTTGTTCACCAAAGGACACTATCAAGAGTGAAAAGACAACCCACAGAATGGGATAAAACATTTGCAAATCATATCTAACAGAAGATTAATTCCAGAATATATACAGAATTCTTACAATTCAACACACACACACACACACACACACACACACACACACACACACACACACAAACTTTAATGGTTATTTCTCCAAAAAAGATACATAAATGGCCAATAAACACATGAAAAGATGTGCAACATCTCTAATCATTAGGTGAATGCAAATAAAAACCACAATAAGGTACCACTTCATACCCATTAGGATAGTTATTATTAAAAACAACAACAACAAAAACAGAAAATAACAAGTGCTGGCAAGGATATGCAGAAATTGGAACCCTTGTGCATTGCAGGTGGGATGTAAAATGGTGGAGCTGCTGTGGAAAACAGAATAGTGGTTCCTCAAAAAGTTAAACACAGAATTCCCATATGATCCAGAAATTCCACTTCTAGGTATATCGCCAAAAGAGTTGAAAGCAGTGACACAAATAGACACTTGTACACCAATGCTCATAGCAGTATTATAAACAAAAGTCAAAGGGTGGAAACAACCCAACTGTCTATCAATAATAGATGAATGTATAAACAATATGTAGTATTTTCATGCAATGGAATATTATTCAGCCTTAAAAAGCAATGACTTTCTGATATAAGCTATAACACAGAAAAACCTTGAAAACATGCTAACTGAAAGAAGCTAATCGTAAAGGTGTGTGTACCATGATTCCATTAATATGTAATGTTTATCATTGACAAATTTATTGAAATAGAAAGTAGATTAGTAGTTATCAGGGACTAGGGATGGAATAGGTGTGAAATGACTGCTTAATGTGTAACGGAAGAAGTGTGGAATGACTGCTTAATGGATAGAGGGTCTTTTGGGGGTGATGAAAATATTCTGGAATTAGTAGCAATGTTTGCACAGCACTGTGAATATACTAGGAATCACTGAATGGTACAGTCTAAAGAGGCAAATTTAATCAACCTAGGTGCCTATCTATGGTGGACTGGATATAGACAATGTAGTCAATATACACTATGGAATAATACACAGCCATAAAAAAGAATGAAATCATGCCCTCTGCAGCAGCATGGATGCAGCTGGAGACCATTATCCTAAGCAAATTAATGGAGGAACAGAACACCAAATACCACATTTTCTCACTCATAAGTGGGAGCTAAACATTGGGTACACATGGACATAAAGACAGCAATAATAGACACTGGTGACTACTAAATGGAGGAAGGAGGGAGGGGCACAGGAGTTGAATAACTATTGGACACTTTGCTCACTAACGAGGATGGGATGAATCATACCCCAGTCCTCAGCAACATGCAATATACCCGTAAAACAAACCTGCACATGTACCCCTGAATCTAAAATGAAAATTGAAATTATTAAAAATAAAATAAAATGTTGAATTTTACATTATGTAAATTTTACCTTAATAAAAATTTAACAAATTGAAGCTAACATTGTATAAAATGATTCATTATAAATGGGTCTTATTCCAGGTATGCAAGGCTGGCTCAACATTAGAAAATCATTTAATGTAATCCACTATATCAACAGGATAAATAAGAACATCATGATAATATTAACTGACACATAAAATGTACTTGATAGGCTGGGTGCAGTAGCTCACGTCTGTAACCCCAGCACTTTGGGAGGCCAAGGTGAGAGGATTGCTTCATCCCAGGAGTTTGAGATCAGCCTGGGCAATATAGGGAAAACTTGTCTCTAGAAAATATTAAAAAATAAAAAATTAGCCAGGCATGGTGGTGTGTGCCTATAGTCCCAGCTACTCAGGAGGCTGAGGCAGGAGGATTGCTTGAGCTCAAGAGGTAAGCTGCAGTGAGCCATGATTGCACCACTGTACTCCAGCCTGGGCAACAGATCAAGATTCCATCAAAAAATATTAAAAAATTAAAAAGCATTTGATAAAGTCCAACACTAATTCATGAAAAATCTCAGTAAGCAACACAGAAATCCTTCAGTTTGATAAAGTGCATCTACAAAGTTCCTACAGCTAACATCACAGCTAACAGCCAATCATAAAGGTCTGTGTATCATATGATTCCATCTTTACCATCACTGGTAGAGTGATTCATGCATATATCAATGGAACAGAATACATAACCCAAAAATGAACACATAAAAATATGCCAAATCTATTTTTCATAACGGCTTTATTGAGCTAAATTCACATACAATAAAATTCATTCTCTTAGTTATACAACTTAATGGTATTTTGTATATTCACGTAGTTGTTTCACCAATATCTAATTTTGGAATATTTTGATCACCCCAAAAAGAAGCCTCATGTCCAGTAGTAGTCATTCCTTATTTCCCCCTCACATCAGGCACTGCAACTACTAATCTAAATTTTGTCTTTATGAACTTTACTATTCTGGACATATAAACTGAATCATATAATACGTAGCCTTTTGCATCTAGTTTGTTTAATTATGTTTTCAAGGTTTATCCAAGGAGTATTACATATAAAAATACTTCCTTTCTTGGCCAGGCGCAGTGGCTCACGCCTGTAATCCCAGCACTTTGGGAGGCCAATGTGGGCAGGTCACGAGGTCAAGAGATCGAGACCATCCTGGCCAACATGGTGAAAACCTGTCTCTACTAAAAATACAAAAAAATTAGCTGGGTGTGGTGGTGCACACCTGTAGTCCCAGCTACTTGGGAGGCTGAGGCAGGAGAATTGCTTGAACCCGGGAGGCGGAGGTTGCAGTGAGCCGAGATCATGCCACTGCACTCCAGCCTGGCCACAGAGTGAGACTCCGTCTCAAAAAATAAATAAATAAATACATACATACATACATACATACTTCCTTTCTTTGCATGACATAACTGATTTTCAATAAAGGAGCAAAAGTAGTTCAACGGAGTAAGTATAGTTTTTTCAACAAATGATGCTAGAGCAGTTGAACATCTATAGTCAGAAAGGAAAAAACTGCTGTTGAACTGACTTTCACCAATACACAAAATTAAGTCAACATGAATTATGGACTTAAGTGTAAAATTTAAAACAACTAAACTTTTAGAAAAAAAAATGAGCAAATAGAATCTAAGACTAGGCAAAGAGTTTTTAGATTTGGCACCAAAAACATAATCTATCAAAAAAAAGTGATTAAGTTGGACTTTATCCAAATTAAATCTTTTGCTCTTCATAAGACCCTCTTAAGGGGATGAAAAGACAAGCTACACACTGGGAGAAAAATATTTGCAAGACCCATACCCAAGAGGACTAGTATGTTGAATACATAAAGAGCTCTCAAAACTCAACAGTTTAAAAAAAAAAAAAAAACCATTAGAAAATGGGAGATTTGAAGAGCTATTTCACCTGAGGGTGTACGGATGGCAAAATAAGCACATGAAAAGATGTTCTGCCACATTAGCTGTTAGAAAATGCAGCTTCAAACCACAATGAGATATCACTGCACACCTATCTGTATGATTAAAATAAAAATGAGTGACAACACCAAATGCTGGCAGGACTGTGGAAAAACGGAATCACTCATACATACATTGTTAGTGGGAATGTACAATTGTACAGTTTCTCTGGATAACAACTTGGCAGTTTCTTATAAAACTAAACACACAACTACCATACAATCCATCAATTGCACTCTTGAGCAATAATCCCAGGAAATGGAAACTTATGTTTATGCAAAAACCTATATACAAATGTTCATATAAGCTCAAATCATTATAGCCAAAAACTGGAAATAGATCAATGTCCTTTAACATGTGAATGTTTAAACAAACTGTGAACAAATAAAAGGAATAAATTCTTGATATACACAACAAGAATGTGCAGAGAATTGTGCTGAGTGAAAATAGCCAATCTCAAAAGGACATATATACGCTATGATTCCTTTTGTAAAATAATCTAGAAGTGAGAAAATTATAAAGATAGAACAGATTAGTGATTGCTATGAGTTCAATCCCACACTTTCAATCCCATCATGTTGCCTTTTTACACCACACACACCACCCCTTCCCGTACAAGGAAGAATTCATTGCCTACTACTCATGGTATAAGAAATGTTACAGCACATCCTTCAGGAAAAAATAAAATGACATCAGATGAAAATATGGATGTACAGAAAGGAATGAAGAACACCAGAAATAATAATTACATAATTTTTTTCTTGTTGTGTATGCTATAAACCCTAAAGCAACCCCTAACATACTAAGAGATAAAGCTAATCATCCAGCAAAGGCTTTGCAATATAATTATAATGATACTTAATCAAAAAGAAGGCAGGAAAAGAAGAAAAAGGGAAGAAAGAATATCTGGGATAAATAAAAAGCAAATGATAAGATGACAGACTTAAACCTAACCACATCAATTGTCACATTAAATTGAAGTGCTTTAAACACCTCAATTAAGAGGCAGAGACTGTCAGACGGAATTAAAAAAGCAAGATCCAACAACATACTGCTTAACAGGAAACGCATTTTAAATATAAAGGCACAAATGGGTTAAAAGTTAAAGAATGAAAAACGATATACCACACTGATACTAATCAAAAGAAAGCTGGATCACTGATAGAAGTGCAAGAAGAAATAGACAAATACACAATTATATTCAGAGATTTCATTACTCATCCCTTAATATTGATAAAATAAGTAGACAGAAAATCAGTTAGGAGACAGAAGACTTTGCAAACACTATCAACCAAGTAAACTACTTGATATTTATAAAACACACAACTCAGCATTGACAAGTACACAACTGCCAATGGAACATTTACCAAGCTAGATCACGTTCTGGGAAACAAGTCTCAACAAATTTTAAAAAATGCAAGTGGCTCAAAGAATGCTCCATTACCACAATGAAAATAAATTAGATGTCAAGAACAGAAAGACATCTAGAAAATCATTAAGTATTTGGAAATTAAATATTGCACTTCTGACTAATCCATAGGTCAAAGAGGAAATCAAAACAGAAATTAGAAAAAGATTGTGAACTGAATGATGATGAATAAACAGTATATCATAATCAATATTTGGGGGGAATTTATAGCACTAAATGCCTACGTTAGGAAAGAACAAGAAAGTTCTCAAATCAATGACTCCATCTTCCTACATTAAATAAGTAGCAGAAGAACAACACATTCAACCCAAATAAGGAGAAATGTTTATAGAAATTGACAATTGGGTTCTAAAATTTGTAAGAAAATGTAAAGCACCTAGATGAGTCTAAATAACTTCAAAAAAGAACAATTATGGATGACATACGTTACTTTTTTTGGGACTTAATATAAAACTATAATAATCAAGACAGTATATTATTGTGTAAAACAGGCAAATTTATTAATGATACATAATAGAACCGAGAAATAGATCTGCTCTTATATCATCAATTGATTTTCAATAAAGATGTCAATGCAATACATTGGGAAAAGAACTGTCTATTCAACAAATAATGCTGAAACAAGTGGATATCCATATGCAAAAAAATAAATAAAGACACCTTGGCACTTACTACACATTGTATAAAACATTAAGTCAATATGGATCATGGACCTAAATGTATGAGCTAAAACTATAAAACTTTTTGATGAAAACAGAAGAAAATCTCAACGTACTTAGGTTTCTCAAAGATTTCTTAATTATTACAAAACTCCAGAAATTACAAAAGGGGAAAAATCATTACATTGCATTTCATGAACATTAAAGATGTTCACTCTTCAGAAGACATCACTGTGAAAATGTAAAGCCAAGCCACAGATGGGGAAAACTATTAACAGAACGTATATGTGACAAAGGACTTGCACCTAGAATATATAAGGAACTCTTACAACTCAATAATAAGATGAGAAAGAACTTAAAATTCAGCAAAATACTTGAATGAATGCTTCATCAAATAATATATTCAGATGGCAAATAAGCACATGAAAAGATGTTCAGTATCATCTGCCATTAGGAGAATGCAAATTAAAACTTCTTACTATGAAATAATACTGTACATCTACTAGAATGGCTACAATTAAAAAGACTTAGTATACCAAGTCTTGGCAGGATGTGAAACAACTGGAACGCTCATACACTGCTAATGCTAGTGCAAAATTTGAAAGTTTGGCAATTTCTTACCAGGTAAACATACACCTGCCATATATCCCAGCAATTTCATTGTCTTTTTATCTAAGAATAAAAGCATGTGTACACAAAAACACTTGTATATAAATGTTCGTAGCATTTATCTGTAATAGCCAAAAAGTGGAAACAAGTCACATGTTTATCAACAGTTGAAAGGAAAAATGAATTGTAACATTTCTATACAATATACTGCAACTACTAAACAATAAGAGAGGAATGAACTATTTACATACATGACAGAATGAATGAGTATAAAAATAATTATACTGAGTAAAAGAAACCAGAGAAAAAGTGCATACTCTATGAATCCATTTATAAAAATTCTAGAATATGCAAACTAATCTGTATTGAGAAAAAAGCAAATCAATAGTTGCCTAGGATAGGAGGAGGTGAGTAGGGAAGGAATGGAGGGAATACAAAGGGACACAAGGAAACTTTTGGGCATGATAGGCATATTTATTATTTAGATTGTGGTGATGGGTGTGTGCATCAAATTGTAAACTTTAAATGTACTTAATTGTATGTCAATACTTCAATAAAAGTACTAAAAAGTAAGTAAAATGTGGCATAATTAACACAATCACAATGTTACTAGTAATTATGTTACTACTTTTAAGGATTTCTAGGTGTTTAACATCAAGTCACAAGGAAAGGTGGCTCCTTCTAGCCAAAGGACTAGGAAAATGGCAGCCTGGCAAGGCAGAATAATTCTAGTCACCTTCCTACTCCACCTAAACACCACGGATAAGACTGTGGCTCCACTCCCATCCATAGCACCTTCAGCAAAGGCCAACTCAAAGTCAAAAATTACAGATGCTGGTAAGGCTGTAGAGAAAAGGGAATGCTTATACACTGTTGGCGGGAGTGTATATTAGTTCAACCACTGTGGAATGCAGTGTGGTGATTCCTCAAAGAGCTAAAAACAGAACTACCATTCAATCCAGTAGTCCCATTACTGGGTATATAAATCATTCTACCACAAAGACAGATGCGTGCAAATGTTCGTTGCAGCGCTATTCACAATGGCAAAGACATGGAATCAACCTAAATGCCCACCAATGACAGACTGGATAAAGAAAGTGTGGTACATATACACCATGGAATATTATGCAGTCATGAAAGAGAATGAGACCACGCCTTCTGCAGGAACATGAGTAGAGCTGGAAGCCATTATCCTTAGCAAACTAACGCAGGAGCAGAAAACCAAATACTACACGTTCTCACTTATAAGTGGGAGCTAAATGATGAAAACACATGGACTCAAAGAGGGGACATATGGACCTATAAGACACTGGGAACTACTTGAGGGTGAAGGGTGGGAGGAGAGAGAGGGTCAGAAAAAATAATGATTGGGTACTAGGCTTAGTATCTGGGTGATGAAATAATCTCAAACTCCCATGACATGAGTTTACCTATATAACAAACCTGCATATGTAACCCTGAACCTAAAACAGAAGTTAAAAAAATGCCAGACACTTCCCCCCTACAAAAAAATCAAATAGAAATTTTAGAACTGAAAAAATATACTTGCCAAATTGAAAACTCAATGTTTGGGCTCAACAGCAGAACAAACAGAACAGGAGAAAAGAATCAGTGAACAAGGAAATAGAACAATAAAGTGGGGCAAACAATCGAGCAAACTGTGGTACATCCATAACATGGAATACTACTCAGCAATAACAACGAACAAACTATTGATACAGACAAAAACTTAGATAAATCTCAAGGGTATCATGCTCAGTGAAAAACAAGCCAATCCCAAAAGGTCACATGCTGTATGATTCTTTTTCTTTAATATTCTAGAAATGACAAAGTTTTAGACATGGAAAGTAAATTAGTGGTTGCCAGGGGCTACAGATAGTGAAGAAGGGTAGGGAGCAGGTTTGACTGTAAAGGGGTAGGTAGCAAGAAAGAGATCTTTGTGGTGATGGAATGGTTCTGTGTTTTTATTGGCTATACAAATCCTCAGAAGTGATAAGATGGCATAGAATTTATACACACATTGTACTGATGTCAGTTTCCTGGTTTTAATAATGTACTCTAATTATATAATATATAACCATTGGGGAAAACTGAATGAAGGGTACAAGAGATCTCTCTGTACTATTTTTTGAAACTTCCTGTTTCTGAAAATAAAAAGTTATGTTAAAGCTGAAACTGGATCCCTTCCTTATACCTTATACAAAAATTAATTCAAGATGGATTAAAGACTTACATGTTAGACCTAAAACCATAAGAACCCTAGAAGAAAACCTAGGCAATACCATTCAGGACATAGGCATGGGCAAGGACTTCATGTCTAAAACACCAAAAGCAATGGCAACAAAAGCCAAAATTGACAAATTGGATCTAATTAAACTAAAGAGCTTCTGCACAGCAAAAGAAACTACCATCAGAGTGAACAGGCAACCTACAAAATGGGAGAAAATTTTTGCAACCTACTCATCTGACAAAGGGCTAATATCCAGAATCTACAATGAACTCAAACAAATTTACAACAAAAAAACAACCCCATCAAAAAGTGGGTGAAGGACATGAACAGACACTTCTCAAAAGAAGACATTTATGTAGCCAAAAAACACATGAAAAAATGCTCATCATCACTGGCCATCAGAGAAATGCAAATCAAAACCACAATGAGATACCATCTCACACCACTTAGAATGGCCATCATTAAAAAGTCAGGAAACAACAGGTGCTGGAGAGGATGTGGAGAAATAGGAACACTTTTACACTGTTGGTGGGACTGTAAACCAGTTCAACCATTGTGGAAGTCAGTGTGGCGATTCCTCAGGGATCTAGAACTAGAAATACCATTTGACCCAGCCATCCCATTACTGGGTATATACCTAAAGGACTATAAATCATGCTGCTATAAAGACACATGTACATGTATGGTTATTGCGGCACTATTCACAATAGCAAAGACTTGGAACCAACCCAAATGTCCAACAACGATAGACTGGATTAAGAAAATGTGGCACATATACACCATGGAATACTATGCAGCCATAAAAAATGATGAGTTCATGTCCTTTGTAGGGACATGGATGAAACTGCAAAACATCATTCTCAGTAAACTATCACAAGGACAAAAAACCAAACACCGCATGTTCTCACTCATAGGTGGGAATTGAACAATGAGAACACATGGACACAGGAAGGGGAACATCACACTCCGGGGACTGTTGTGGGGTGGGGGGAGGGGGGAGGGACAGCATTAGGAGATATACCTAATGCTAAATGACGAGTTAATGGGTGCAGCACACCAACATGGCACATGGATACATATGTAACAAACCTGCACGTTGTGCACATGTACCCTAAAACTTAAAGTATAATAATAATAATAGTAAAATAAATAAAATATTTTAAAATAAAAAGTTCAAAAAGAAAGAAAATTAAAATCAACACATTGCAAAAAAGTACAATTACAATTCAATGAACACCAGTGATGGTTATGAATGATGGGTAAGAGACTGCAGGCTAGAGAAACATCACAGAATGGGAAGACAAAACCACTATACTGCAAAGTGATCCAAACTACATAGTACTGAATCATTGGTTACCAAAGAGAAATGGAACTAAGGGTTACTCTAATTTAACCATAGGTTACTCACCACTAGAGAATGAGCATTTTCAAACCAGGTAATATTATCTTTTGTATAACAAGGTAGATAGAACCTATATAAAATAATGCTGGCATATAGTAGGCCCTCAGTATTTATTTGTTGAATGAACGCATGAAAATGAATGAATGAATAGGTAAGCCAATTCCCTTATGTCCACCACTGTTGCTACATTCTCTCATAGCCTTTAAGAACTTTTTTTGAGAGAGTGCTTGAGATCAGAAAATTCTGGCTGTTCAGTGATAAATGATTGTCCCTCTTCTTAGGGTGGAGTGTTGACTAAATATTTCCTTCAGAAACAAAACAGTTTAAGAATAATTGTTCCAAAGCACTAATCTCTGATTGTTAGGCGGTGCCATGCCTATGACAATTTGATTTGGGGATCTTTTCAAATCATTTTAAGTTAAAGTGACTTCAAATTAATTTTGGTTTGAGAATTTCATGCTAACCATTGAGAAGATTATAAATACCCTGGGATGCTACTCTAGATGACAAGGTGTCAGAGTGATTGAGATGCCATCCAGAGAATATTATTACTTAAATAAACAAAATGAGCTCAGCTGCAGTAGTTTATAATAGAAACCTTTTGTACAAATATGGTAAAGGAGATTATCTGATAAAGGTTTTATTTGGGCAGCATCAATGAAGAAGGGTAAAGGGGAAAAGTAGGAAATATTTTTCAAAAATACAACAAAAACAAAGAAAAACAACAGTTTTCCCTGTTGTCTTTCTTTTATTATGTAATACTTATTAGGGAATATCCAGAAGGACAGAAGGCATCAAGAATAAGAAACGGACAGGGTGCGGTGGCTCATGCCTGTAATCCCAGCACTTTGGGAGGCAGAGGTGGGTGGATCACTTGAGATCAGGAGTTCAAGACCAGCCTGGCCAATGTGGTGAAACCCTGTCTCTACTAAAAATACAAAGACTAGCCAGGCATGGTGGCAGGCACCTATAATCCCAGCTACTCAGGTGGTTGAGGCATGAGAATTGCCTGAACCCAGGAGGCGGAGGTTGCAGTGAGCTGAAATTGGACCAGTTTACTTTAGCCTGGGCAACAGAGTGAGACTCTGTCTCAAAAAAAAAAAAGAATAAAAAAATGAATGGGAGTGGTAGTGGTGGAAGAAAACTAAGACAGGAAGGATAAGAGATCGATGAGCAAGGTTCATTGCTAGACCAAAATAGTAGTTGAGAGGAAGAGTGAGGAGGCATATACACTTTCCTTTGTTCTAATCTAATTATCCCCTCCTCACCTCAGTAATGTCCCTTCTGCCCACCTCACCCTTCCTGGCTAGCTCATCTCTTCTCTCTCTTATTATCTACTAATACCTAATCAAAATTTATTATAGCATAGTCTCCCCATGGACTCTAGCAGGTCAATGCTAGTCTGGTTTTCTAAAAGAAAGTTCAATGTAGCTGATGGATGAAATGAAATGAAAGTCTAAAGCCTCAAATCTCATTGGTTTATTTTAATATTACACTTGGATACTCACCCATCATCATATCCTTTTTAGCCACAGGGCACTAATGCTAACTGATGTATCAGACAGAGAACTCCAAACCATGCTGCTCTGGGGAAATTTGCATAATGTCCCTCAAATACCAGGGGTTGGCCTTAGTGCTCACAAGCACTATAATGAGTGAAGTATCTCTAGTGCTAGGTCCAAACATAATTTATGAAGCCGCTGATTGTTTATTCAGTAAGTGAGGCTATCTGAATGTTTAATAATATACCTTCATTATACTGCAAAAGTTGAGGTCACATAAGGCGGCAGTTGCAGCATTGTGTAGGCATAATTCATAGTTTACTATTCAATCTGGATACTTCAGTTGCGTTGCCATATTTTTGAACTGATAAATCTAATTATCTTTAGAGAGCATACCATTTGCTCCCTTCAGAAAACATTTTTCATTTACCAATAAACATCTCATCAGAGGCATTTGAATACCCACCAAATGTATGTTCCTGTAATAGACACTTAGATACAAAAGCAAAAAGAAGGAAAAGCAAATTTCTCTTCTTCTGAAAGGTCAGTCTAAAATGGATATACTGACATGGTCACATGCAAAACAGGATGACTACTAAAGCTGAAGAAATGTCCCTCACTCCTATCAAGGCCTAGATATCCTGCCTATTTCTAGAAAATACTTTTACACTTTAAATGAATTCATAAAAGGACATAGGAAGTTGTTTTCTCCCCATTATCTTTGTAAAATCTTATATCCAATCATGAGCTCCTAAAAGCATTGAACTAGAAACTTTTTCCCAAAGCTCAATTCAAAGCCATAAAATGGTAGTAACACCACTCTATTTTTAACAGACCACATCTAATCTAAAATCATTCTTATTTTTCTGGGCACAAGGTGACATGAGGATATTTCTAACTAACAGTAAAAGTAGTTCCTTTGTCCCAAACTACCTGTGCAGAGAAATAAGCATTTTCCACTTCCATCATAATGAAGGATACAATCTTTCCTAGGAACATTTGAAAGACCAAGAGTTTTAATTACTGACCTTGCTGAGTTCTAATGACATCAACTTTTATTAATTTCATACTTCAATAGAGTGTGAAGGGAAATCACCTTTCCTCTTCTCTCTCATTTCTACCCAGCTCAGGTGGCTTAATAAATGTATTGATTAGCCACTAATTGTTCTTCATCTTAAAAATTAATTTGAAAAATAAATTTGTAAAAAAAAAACACTGCTTCTATTTGGACATGGGCTGAGTGCTCATGATGCTTGGGCAACAGTCCACACATCTGAATTATGCACATGCTGTACCAAGTGTCACAAAGTGCTTTATTTAGCCAGCTGGAGGCACAGATTTCACACTGAGGAGTTCAGTGCTTCCTATAGGAACAATGCCCCGTGGATAGTCAATAAATCTTTATGAAAAGCCTTCCTCGCAGAGGGAAAAAGAGAAAGACAAGTGAACCAAGAAAGGGCTGGTTGGAAGCTTCTATGACTGTTTTGGGAAGAAAGACTTACTGGAGAACGAAGAAAATGTCTGCAACTTTTCCAGTAGAGGGGAATGGGGACTGAGAGAAGTGGTCACCAGTCATTCTGGAATAAAGGAGGTTGGGCAGTCACTTCAAACCTTTGGCATCTAGACTACTATTCACTAAAAATTCACAACCTTCCCTTTGTAAAGCATAATTACTTTCCAGTCACCATCAAAACACCTATTTTTAAAAAGTATTGGCCAAGGTTACATATTAAATATATATACTGATACCTCACCTTTCTAGGTAACTTATCCAGCACTTTCAACTACTCAAAATTGGCCAAGACACTAGAAGAGAGCCAAAATTATATATTCTAAGAATGAATGTACAGTAAGACTTATGTTCTTTACCCGTAAAAACATAAATAAGGGTTAGAGTTCTCATAAGAGGACTCCCTATGTTCTAATTCAATGCATAGTCACTCTTAAGATTGTGTCTAAAAGTAACAAGCATATTTGTTTGGTTTCCAGGGGTACAAATGATTAGGAGGAGGGGAACTGCCAGACACATCAAGTAGTAACAGCTGACAGCAGTGGAAGAGATTAAAGAAGTATAAAAAGCAGATATTAAATTTTAAAAGCATAGTAGTCTGGGGACATTTAGTGTAGGGGCAAACAGTCCTATTCCCATCAAATGTCCCCAGTAGAACAATTGTATAAAGCAAAGCAAAATATTGATGTTCATAACGATGGCAAAACTCTAACCTTGTCCTGATATTTTCATCTGATAATATTATGTCAACAGCTCCAAGCAGGTGGTCTTTTTGAGGCAGTGTAATACAGTGGGGGAAAAACAAGGCACTTACTGTAACGTCAGTTAATCATTTAGTCCAAGATTTTTTATCTGTAAAATGTGGATAGTACTACTTCCTTCACAGGAATGTCATGAGGACAAAATAAGATACTGTATGTAAAAGTACTTCATAAACTATAACGTGCTAAATAAATGATAACTCTCCATTTTCTTCGTTCTGCTTGTTCTAAAATGTGACTATAAGAACCCATAGTGGTTATCTCAGCTTTTTCATCATCTTCTGGGCTTTCCACTTTAACACATCTTTCTTCCTTTTATTTGCAAGGGATTATGATACCATCACTTTAGCTATACCTGAACCCTAGAGGTATCCTTGCTTCTTCCTTTTCCATTGATATCTAAGCAACGACCTTGTACATCTTCCTAACCTCTCTTATAGCTTTTCTTCATCTGCCATTCCCTCTGATATGTCCTCGTTGCCCAGACTCTTAAAGCCTCGTCTCTAACTTGTTCCTGCATCTAGTTCCCCCCCAACTCATTTGAGCTTTCTTATACCTGCTTTAAATATGGCTTTGTGTATGTCATCCCCTAAATCAAAAACTTCACTGGCTTCCCAGTGCCCCCAGGATAAAATTCATATCCAACAAACTGGCATTTATAAAACCTCATGGGAGGAATTTCTTACAAGTCTCAAGAAAAGCTGTGCTGCTTCTGAGAAATGAGTTCATTTTTACCTTATGGACACCTGCAACTCTTATAACTAACATTTCCTTCCTTGATCCGTCTGCTAAGAAGCTGAGTCAAATTTAGGGCACTGTCATAAGTCTCCAGTGCTGTATACTTGGTGTACTAACCTTACCCTGGCCTCATTTTGTTTATTATCATTATTTTCCCTTCATACCCATTTCCCTGTCAATTTGTTAATCCTGTTATTTTATGTATTTCTTGGTAAACCAACTGATATCCTTGCTGGAATAAGGCAGAGTATAAAATTGGTTTTGTGAGACCAAACAAAACATATGAGCATATGAACACAAGTGAAAAAGAGGCTGGATAACAAGAGAGGGGGCAGGAATGAGGATGAGAATGAGGATCTTCACTTATGTGAAGTATTAGTTCAATTGTAAGGAAAATAGAGAGCCCTTTCTGGGAACATTTACTATGAGAAGTTGTAATGAGCTAACATGGAAACAAGTAAAGCATTTATAATATCAAATCTGTTTCTGATAATATCTCTGAAATGGGAAGTTCTACTGCTAACCTTTTCTTAAAATACTTTACCAACCAAAAATTTAATCAAGTCAAAGCTAGGCAAAATGGTGATGATGTACATTTGTACTGCTTTGATTTTTTTATTTTTTTTTGTACAAAAGAGCTTTGATAAAACCCCATGAGAGGTTTGTACAAAGCCCTTTTCACATACAGAATCTTACTGGATTGTTCCATCCATACTAGACTGTTCTTTCCTCTGGTACAGAATCCATTCACACTGGCAAGAGTCTGTTACAAGCAGCATTCTCCAGATTTAGGGAGAGATCTGGAGAATCTTTAAAGATGTGGTATTTGCTGTAATACAGTCTTAAGGTATGTTGTTTGCCCCTCTCTCTCAGTCCTCTTCTGCTGGTATTTCCCCTTGTTCTCTAAATCACCACGCTGTACCATGCCAATGTCGGTCTGATCCCTTTACCCATTTTTATGTCGAGCCTCTTTTCAGAAATACTATCCAGCCCTCTCCTTCCTTATCCTTATTCCCCAGTCCCAAAAGAACAGCCTTCAACTTCTTTGCACACCTGGGCCACTCCCTCTCCAACCTCTACCTTTCCAAGAAGGCACTTGTTTGGAAGCATTTCAGCTATGAAGACCACCCACCATGGGGCTCACTTATTGTTCTCATTCCATATTGTACCGCACCAACTTGTATCTTTAGATTGTAAGCTCCTCAGAGAAAGGATTTTCTCCTTTGTTTAGTGCAATCAACCTATTGTAAAACACTGTGTATACTTACAGACTATCACTAATGCGGTTCTTCCTGGGTTTCACTGGAATTATCCACTGAGTCATGTGACTTCATTTCAGCATCATTTGTCTTCCCCTGAATTATTTGGGGCCTTCTTCCAGATTTTTTTTTAAAGTAAAAAATTAGCACTTTCTGCTTTCAGGACAGCTGTCAGCCACACATCTAAACATACATGCTTTATCTTGCTTTATTCTATTTCTTACAGATAACTGTATCAAATTAGACACCCTTCAAGAGGCTGCTACAAAGGTAAAACACAAAGCCATTTTCCTTCTGGCTAATCTACAGATGATCTTATTCACTCCTACTATACGGAAAAATGACACTGGACCATTTGGAATTGAGTATATCCCAGCTATCATTAGTTACAATACTGTATTGGGGAATGATGCTGGTTTAAAAAAGAAAGTCAGTAATTTCCCTAGAAAAAAGAGGAAAGAAATCTTAAAATATACAGAATTACTGAATAGTACATCCTATTTTTCAATTAATGCAAATGTTTAATGACTTGAAGTAACTTTAAAGATCAAAATGCATTAGAGGATAAACAGATCAGACAGCACATAAACTCTTGTGTGGAACCAGGAGTCAGATATAACCCAAAACCTCCAACTTGACAATCGGTTTCATAAGTATCCAAATGGAAAAAAAAGATGTGATCTCCATCTGGGTTTTTTGTTGTTGTTGTTGTTTTTATTTTTATTTTTTGGGACAGAGTTTCACTCTTGTTGCCCAGGCTGGAGTGCACTGGTGCGATCTCGGCTTACTGCAACCTACACCTTCCAGGCTCAAGCGATTCTCCTGTCTCAGCCTCCTGAGTAGCTGGAACTACAGGCGCATGCCATCCCACCCAGCTAATTTTTTGTATTTTTAGTACAGACGGGATTTCATCATGTTGGCCAGACTGGTCTTGAACTCCTGACCTCAGGTGATCTGCCCACCTCAGCCTCCCAAAGTGCTGGGATTACAGGTGTGAGCCACCACGCCTGGCCTTCAAACTTGTTTCTTTAAGTTTGTACTTAAGCATTGCTCAAAAAATGTTTGCTGAATATAAATGTTCCCAGGGCTAAACAACAGTGAGAAAGCCCAAATCAGGGCAATTGAAGAAGAATAAGCAAGAACACTAAGATAATCTTTAAATTCTATAAGGACATAAACAGCTAACACCTTGACACTGAATCTTCTTTCTACTAGATCATCTAGTGCACACTATTAGAGCATTTCATCCAAGACACCCATTTCTCCCATCCCATGGGCAACAGTCTTACCCTCTACCCAGCTGGAACTTTTGGCTGATGCTCAATTATCTGGATGAATTACAATGCTTAACGTTTGCTCTTTGTGTATAAAGATGAACACCTTTTGAAGCCTATACCCAACGTTTGAAAGTAGTCTTAAAGGACAGTTCCAAAGAGGAGCACATGTAGTAGTAGAACTGGAGGAATACAAACATGAAATATTTCAGCAGGGCCTTCATCCAGGATACATTTCAATATAAACCCTACTTCTGAGTGATACACAATAAAAATGGAAACATATCGCTTGAGCATGATAACTCCATAATGAGAAGACGCTGTTAAGTTCATATTGTTAGTCACGTAGAAAATATATTCCACACACAGACTGAGCCCATGTCGAGAGCTTTGTACAAAGTATATTAAACCTATTCTCTCATCAATGCCTGACAATGCAAATATATTAGGACAGGTATAGATTCTATTACCACTGCCTCTTAGAGAACATTTCAGAGATGTGTGGCTAATAGAAAATAAAATACGATGTGACAGGTAAAGTCAGGACGATTAAAATTTGGATTATTAAAATGACATCTTGACACAATATCCACAATGGCTTCATTATGAAAGTTCAGCTTTCTGTTCATAATACTTTATAGCACCCCTCTGGGCAGAATTAAATGTATAAGATTTTCCTTCCTTATGAACATGTTGCTGCTAAGCAGCTAACATAGTATCTGCTGCGAAGAAGTGAGAATATATTTTTAATTATAAAGAAAGAGATATGAACTACATTAGGTCCTTACTATATACCAGATGATAACTTTTACTTCCTAAAAGAAATACATTAAGATGACTTAATGCTGAACATTGAGGATCATGCAATCAATATTATTCAAAAAAGAGAGATTTCAACGAATGCTTAACCTTGGAATTAAGTTGGCTAAACAAATGTTAACTGTGAGCTATCACACCTGACCAACCAACATGAGTTAGCACTCCCCCCTTTTTTTAACTAAATTATTTGCAGCACCCCCTTTAATTACTAAAGAGACATAGCTTAACTATTAAGTTTCTTCGTAGTCCAACAGCATGTACTAGGACTTTCTCATGGGATACATTCAGAAGAATGAGAAAATCAAAATGACCAGAAGACTAACAAACACTGGGGAAGAGAAAAGGGACTCAAATACAGCTAAGAGTTCATCACTAATTGATCTCCCGTTAACAGACCTTCCTGTTTCTTTGGTTTGAGTAGAATTTTTTTTAATTAGTATACTGCTATAAATAACATTCCCAACCCATGGATAAGAACAGAAAACAAGCGAGCTCACCTCACACTGTCAATGGTAAACCTGCGAGTGATCCCAACCTAGCAGCAAAGAGGAAAGGTTATAAAAGGAAACCTCTCATACCTCTTCCCCAGTTTTGTCCTCTTGTTTCCCCTACAAAGCAGACATAAGACCAGATATGTGTATTATAAACTAGCTGGTATGGAATTGGGGACAGAAAAAAAGTTTGCTGGTATAGGTTTATTGTAGTAATGTAGTCCATTGCGGTCAGCACAACAAAGCATCATTTCTGTAGGGCATTCAAGAGATGGGGGGAATATCTGTGTCTTTGTAATGGGATTTTACTTGAATAAAATAATGTCCTGACAGTGAATATCCTAAACACAGAAATGACTTAGAAGGAGGTTTTGAAGTTTAATTCCCAAAGGCCCTTTAAAAATAAGATATTCATCTTTCTAGAAAGGTTTAGGTAGAGTTGAACCTATAGGGAAGCAGATGGATGAGGCCTCTCCAAACCTATGCAGCCCTATAACTCTAAAAAGGGCCTTAATTCCACTCTACTCCACAGAAGGAATAAGATAAATGTGCTGCTTATAATTACTATCCTGATCCAACTACAGATGCTGACTTTTGCAATCTGATGCACATAAAGCACCACTTGGTAGTTCCTCTAATATATAAAAAATGCAATTATAAATCTTTTGAGTATCAATACCTGGAACAAAACAGGAAGGAGGAGGAAACATTCTGGTTAATAGGAATAAAATACACATTGTGTGTTCAATAAAAAATTTAGAGTTACTTCTTCAGGAGAAAAACAAATTGTAAGAAAAATAAAACTGAGGAGGTTCCAAGATGGCCGAATAGGAACAGCTCCAGTCTGCAGCTCCCAGTGTGAGCGACACAGAGGAGGGGTGATTTCTGCATTTCCAGTTGAGGTACCCACTTCATCTCACTGGCACTTGTCAGACAGTGGGTGCAGCCCATGGAGCAGGGCGGGGCATCACCTCACCTGGGAAGTGCAAGGGGTCGGGGAATTCCCTTTCCTAGCAAAGGGAAGCCGTGACAGATGGTACCTGGAAAATCCGGACACTCCCATCCTAATACTGCGCTTTTCCAACGGCCTTAGCAAACGGCACATCAGGAGATTATATCCCATGCCTGGCTCGGAAGGTCCCACGCCCACAGAGCCTCACTCACTGCTAGCACAGCAGTCTGAGATCGAACTGCAAGGTGGCAGCGAGGCTGGGGGAGGGGCGTCTGCCATTGCTGAGGCTTGAGTAGGCAAACAAAGCTGCTGGGAAGCTCCAACAGGGTGGAGCCCACCAAAGCTCAAGGAGGCCTGCCAGCCTCTGTAGACACCACCTCTGGGGGCAGGGCATAGCTGAACAAAAAGGCAGCAGAAACTTCTGCAGACTTAAATGTCCCTGTCTGACAGCTTTGAAGAAAGTAGTGGTTCTCCCAACATGGAGTTTGAGATCTGAGAACGGACAGACTGCCTCATCAACAGTCCCTGACCCACGGGTAGCCTAATTGGGAGACACCTCCTAGTAGGCGCCGACTGACACCTCATACAGCCGGGTGCCCCTCTGAGATGAAGCTTCCAGAGGAAGGATCAGGCAGCAACATTTGCCATTCTAAAATATTTCCTGTTCTGCAGCCTCTGCTGGTGATACCCTGGCAAAAACAGGGTCTGGAGTGGACCTCCAGCAAACTCCAACAGACCTGCAGATGAGGGTCCTAACTGTTAGAAGGAAAACTAACAAACAGAAACGACATCCACACCAAAACCCCATCTGTACATCACCACCATCAAAGACCAAAGGTAGATAAAACCACAAAGATGGGGAGAAACCAGAGCAGAAAAGACGAACATTCTAAAAATCAGAGCACCTCTTCTCCTCCAAAGGAATGCAGCTCCTCACCAGCAATGGAACAAAGCTGGACGCAGAATGAATTTGATGAGTTGAGAGAAGAAGGCTTCAGACGATCAGTAACAAACGTCTCCAAACTAAAAGAGGACGTTCAAACCCATCGCAAAGAAGCTAAAAACCTTGAAAAAAGACTAGACGAATGGCTAACTAGAATAAACAGTGTAGAGAAGTCCTTAAATGACCTGATGGAGCTGAAAACCTTGGCACGAGAACTACGTGATGCATGCACAAGCTTCAGTAGCTGATTCGATCAATTGGAAGAAAGGGTATCAGTGATTGAAGATCGAATTAATAAAATGAAGTGAGAAGTTTAGAGAAAAAAGAGTAAAAAGAAACAAAGAAAGTCTCCAAGAAATATGGGACTATGTGAAAAGAACAAATCTATGTCTGATTGGTGTACCTGAAAGTGATGGGGAGAATGGAACCAACTTGGAAAACACTCTGCAGGATATTATCCAGGAGAACTTCCCTAACCTAGCAAGGCAGGCCAACATTCAAATTCAGGAAATACAGAGAACACCACAAAGATACTCCTCGAGAAGAGCAACTCCAAGACACATAATTGTCAGATTCACCAAAGTTGAAATGAAGGAAAAAATGTTAAGGGCAGCCAGACAGAAAGGTCGGGTTACCCACAAAGGGAAGCCCAGTGGCCTAACAGCCAATCTCTCGGCAGAAACTCTACAAGCCAGAAGAGAGTGGGGGCCAATATTCAACATTCTTGAAGAAAAGAATTTTCAACCCAGAATTTCATACCCAGCCAAACTAAGCTTCATAAGTGAAGGAGAAATAAAATCCTTTACAGACAAACAAATGCTGATTTTGTCACCACCAGGCCTGCCCTAAAAGAGCTCCTGAAGGAAGCACTGAACATGGAAAGGAACAACTGGCACCAGCCACTGCAAAAGCATGCCAAACTGTAAAGACCATCAATGCTAGGAAGAAAGTGCATCAACTAACAAGCAAAATAGCCAGCTAACATCATAATGACAGGATAAAATTCACACATAACAATACTAACCTTAAATGTAAATGGGATAAATGCTCCAATTAAAAGACACAGACTGGCAAATTGGATAAAGAGTCAAGATCCATCCATGTGCTGTATTCAGGAGACCCATCTCACATGCAGAAACACACATAGGTTCAAAATAAAGGGATGGAGGAAGATATACCAAGCAAATGGAAAACAAAAAAAAGCAGGGGTTGCAATCCTAGTCTCTGATAAAACAGACTTTAAACCAACAAAGATCAAAAGAGACAAAGAAGGCTATTATATAATGGTAAAGGGTTCAATTCAACAAGAAGAGCTAACTATCCTAAATATATATGCACCCAATACAGGAGCACCCAGATTCATAAAGCAAGCCCTTAGAGACCTACAAAGAGACTTAGACACCCACACAATAATAATGGGAGACTTTAACACCCCACTGTCAACATTAAACAGATCGAGACAGAAAGTTAACAAGGATATCCAGGAATTGAATTCAGCTCTGCACCAAGCGGACCTAATAGACATCTACAGAACTCTCCACCCCAAATCAACAGAATATACATTCTTCTCAGTACCACATCACACTTATTCCAAAATTGACCACATAGTTGGAAGTAAAGCACTCCTCAGCAATGAAAAGAACAGAAATTATAACAAACTGTCTCTCTGATCACAGTGCAATCAAACTAGAACTCAGGATTAAGAAACTCACTCAAAACCGCTCAACTACATGGAAACTGAACAACCTGCTCCTGAATGACTGCTGGGTACATAACAAAATGAAGGCAGAAATAAAGATGTTCTTTGAAACCAATGAGAACAAAGATGCAACGTACCAGAATCTCTGGAACACATTTAAAGCAGTGTGTAGGGGGAAATTTACAGCACTAAATGCCCACAGGAGAAAGCAGGAAAGATCTAAAATTGACAACCTAACATCACAATTAAAAGAACTAGAGAAGCAAGAGCAAACACATTCAAAAGCTAGCAGAAGGCAAGAAATAACTGAGATCAGAGCAGAACTGAAGGAGATAGAGACACAAAAAACCGTTCAAAAAATCAATGAATCCAGGAGCTGGTGTTTTGAAAAGATCAACAAAATTGATAGACCACTAGCAAGACTAATAAAGAAGAAAAGAGAGAAGAATCAAATAGATACAACAAAAAATGATACAGGGGATATCACCACCGATCCCACAGAAATACAAATTACCATCAGAGAATACTATAAACACCTCTATGCAAATAAACTAGAAAATCTAGAAGAAATGGATAAATTCCTGGACACATACACCCTCCCAAGACTAAACCAGGAAGAAGCTGAATCCCTGAATAGACCAATAACAGGTTCTGAAATTCAGGCAATACATTAATAGCCTACTAACTAAAAACAGTCCAGGACCAGATGGATTCGCAGCTGAATTCTACCAGAGGTACAAAGAGGAGCTGGTACCTTTCCTCTGAAACTATTCCAATCAATAGAAAAAGGGGAAATCCTCCCTAATTCATCTTATGAGGCCAACATCATACTGATACCAAAGCCTCGCAGAGACACAACAAAGAAAGAGAATTTTAGACCAATATCCCTGATGAACATCGATGCAAAAATCCTCAATAAAATACTGGCAAACCGAATCCAGCAACACGTCAAAAAGCTTATCCACCATGATCAGGCTGGCTTCATTCCTGGGATGCAAGGCTGGTTCAACATACGCAAATCAATAAACGTCATCCAGCATATAAATAAAACCAAAGACAAAAACCACATGATTATCACAATAGATGCAGAAAAGGCCTTTGACAAAATTCAACAGCCTTCATGCTAAAAACTCTCAATAAACTAGGTACTGATGGGCTGTATCTCAAAATAATAAGAGCTATTAATGAAAAACCCACAGCCAATATCATACTGAATGGGCAAAAACTGGAAGCATTCCATTTGAAAACTGGCACAAGACAGGGATGCCCTCTCTCACCACTCCTATTCAATATAGTGTTGGAAGTTCTGGCCAGGGCAATCGGGCAGGAGAAAGAAATAAAGGGCATTCAACTAGGAAAAGAGGAAGTCAAACTGTCCCTGTTTGCAGATGACATGACTGTATATTTACAAAACCCCATCATCGCAGCCCAAAATCTCCTTAAGCTGATAAGCAACTTCAGCAAAGTCTCAGGATACAAAATCAATGTGAAAAACCACAAGCATTCCTATACATCAATAACAGACAAACAGAGAGCCAAATCATGACTGAACTCCCATTCACAATTGCTTCAAAGAGAATAAAATACCTAGGAATCCAACTTACAAGGGATGTGAAGGACCTCTTGAAGGAGAACGACAAACCACTGCTCAACGAAATAAAAGAGGACACAAACAAATGGAAGAACATTCCATGCTCATGGATAGGAAGAATCAATATCGTGAAAATGGCCATACTGTCCATGGTCATTTATAGATTCAATGCCATCCCCATCAAGCTACCAATGACTTTCTTAACAGAATTGGAAAAAACTACTTTAAAGTTCATATGGAACCAAAAAAGAGCCCACATTGCCAAGACAATTCTTAGCCAAAAGAACAAAGCTGGAGGCATCATGCTACCTGACTTCAGACTATACTACAGTAACCAAAACAGCATGGTACTGGTACCAAAACAGAGATATAGATCAATGGAACAGAATAGAGCCCTCAGAAATAATACCACACATCTACAACCATCTGATCTTTGACAAACCTGACAAAAACAAGAAATGGGGAAAGGATTCCCTGTTTAATAAATGGTGCTGGGAAAACTGGCTGGCCATATGTAGAAAGCTGAAACTGGATCCCTTCCTTACACCTTATACAAAAATTAATTCAAGATAGATTAAAGACTTAAATGTTAGACCTAAAACCATAAAACCCTAGAAGAAAACCTAGGCAATACCATTCAGGACATAGGCGTGGGCAAGGACTTCATGTCTAAAACACCAAAAGCAATGGCAACAAAAGCCAAAATCGACAAATGGGATCTCATTAAACTAAAGAGCTTCTGCACAGCAAAAGAAACTATCATCAGAGTGAACAGGGAACCTACAGAGTGGGAGAAAATTTTTACAATCTACCCATCTGACAAAGGGCTAATATCCAGAATCTACAAAGAACTTAAACAAATTTACAAGAAAAAATCAAACAACCCCATCAAAAAGTGGGCAAAGTATATGAACACACACTTCTCAAAAGAAGACATTTATGCAGCCAAAAGACACATGAAAAAAATGCTCATCATCACTGGCCATCAGAGAAGTGCAAATCAAAACCACAATGAGATACCATCTCACACCACTTAGAATGGCCATCATTAAAAAGTCAGGAAACAACAGGTGCTGGAGAGGATGTGGAGAAATAGGAACACTCTTACACTGCTGGTAGGAGTGTAAACTAGTTCAACCATTATGGAAGACAGTGTGGCGATTCCTCAAGGATCTAGAACTAGAAATGCCATTTGACCCAGCCATCCCACTACTGGGCACACACCCAAAGGATTATAAATCATGCTGCTATAAAGACACATGCACATGTAGGTTTACTGCGGAGACTTGGAACCAACCCAAATGTCCATCAATGATAGACTGGATTAAGAAAATGTGGCACATATACACCATGGAATACTATGCAGCCATAAAAAATGATGAGTTCATGTCCTTTGTAGGGACATGGATGAAGCTGTAAACCATCATTCTCAGCAAACTATCGCAAGGACAGAAAACCAAACACCGCATGTTTTCACTCACAGGTGGGAATTGAACAATGAGAACACTTGGACACAGGGTGGGGAACATCACACACCGGGGCCTGTCGTGGGGTGGGGGGAGGGGGGAGGGATAGCATTAGGAGATATACCTAATGTAAATGACGAGTTAATAGGTGCAGCACACCAACATGGCACATGTATACACATATGTAACAAACCTGCACATTGTATACATGTACCCTAGAACTTAAAGTATAACCATAAAAAAAAGAAAAAGAAAACTAACTTGTTTTATTTTGTCGATTCTTCTGACAGAAGCGATGGCCCCCTCTCCCCAACCAAAAAAAAAGAAAAGGAAAAAGAAAAAAGAAACCTTAATGAGAGGAAGTTTCTAAAAGACATATTGGGAGTCATAATGAGCTTTGGAAAAACAGTGATTTTTCTGGAACTAAAATCCTATTAGTCCTATGTCAAGGGAGAGTTATCTATGTTATTTGTATGTAGTTCAGTGTTCTTAGAGATCTAGGGATACTTTACCTGTCTCTGGGCCTCAAAAGGTCTTATCAGTTCTTTTCCTGCAGCCAAGAAGAGACTAATCAAGTCATAACAAGTACCATTGTCCTACTTCAGAACCAATGCTGGCTACTCTAGACCTGAGTCTCAACTGTCAGCTGACTGCTTTCTTTGTCCTGCCTGCTCTATAAAATGACCCTGTATTTTGGGCTAGTCTTACATTTCTTTGATTTGCCTCCTATTCAAATGCTTATTCATTTTATCTTATTTAACAAACACTGATATGGGTACTGTTTTAAGCACTTTATAAATATCAACATATTTTATCATCAAAACAACCTTATGAGGGAGGCTCTACATTCTTATTTTACAGATTTAAAAGCTTAGGCTTAAAGAATGTTAACTAACTGACCCAAAGACCATGCTGCGGGTAAGTGGTAAAGCAGAGATTAGAACCCAGGCAGCTCAAGAGTCCATGCTTTTAAGCTATTATGCTATGCCATCTTCCTAAAGGAGACAAGTGACAGTTGTTGGTGTACTGATTATCCTAAAGATGCCTTTCTTTTCTTTTTCTTTTTTTAAAAAAGTATAATAATATTGAAGTTATAATTCCTTAAGGGCAACCAGCAGCACATATCCTAATTTTGTTTACACGATGCAAACTTACAATATATCACACGACGGGCCTTTTTAGCACAGTCCTTGGTAATAAACCTTTGCATATCCCTGTGGTCAGGAGTAGTCGGAAACAGTACTTTGCAAATCATCTTATTTCTCATCCCTTTATCAAATCAACCCTTTTTTATAAATAGAAGAGTGTGGTTTTCATTTACAGTGATTTTTCTATTACAGATTCAACAGGTGTTTCTCTGGATTCCATCAGCCTGAGGATTAAAATTGAGGTACCTGATTGCAACAAAGGCAACAAGAACCTCAACCCACCCTCCTCCACCAAATCTTGGAACTCCAGGTTTTCCCATTCTCTCCTGAACCAGGCAGGATCTCTTCTGCATCTGTTAACTGCTTCCCCTACCACAAGAGTGGGCTGAGCAGCTTCTCACCTTCAGTCTCCTCCAGGGACCTACTTCTTTCCTGCAGGAGTATGATTTGAGTATGATTTCACTAATGGAGGAAGTCAGCTTCCTTAAAAGGCCTATTTGCAGCATTTCTCTCATTTTCTCTCGCTGCCCTCCTTACCAGCATGGCAGCGGCTGAATTAACTGCTCTTGATCTGTCAATTCCAGGACTCTGCCAGTCTCACGCAGACTTCTTTTCCAAATCACTGTCTCACTTGCAAATCCTAACCACCACCCTTCCAACACTCCATTTTAAGCTACTCAGTTACTAAAACTAGAAAGGAAAACAGTCTTTTCTTTCTTTTCGTCTATCCCCACATCTAATCCATGGGCAAGTCCTGTTGACTCTATCTTCAAATTATAACCAAAATCCTTCCACTTCCCTTCACCTCCATTGTTATTATTCTAATCCAAGATCACATTATCTCTTCCTTGGAAAAAGGCAGTAGCCTCCCCACCAGTATTTCTGCTTCCACTGCTGACCTCTTTTAATCCACTGTCCACTCTGCAGACAGTAATCATGTTAAAGCACAATCTGATAGGTTGCACTCCAGTTTAAAATCCCACAATAGCTTTTCACTGCACTTAGAATAAAATCCACATTCCTTGTACATGGCTTATAAATCCCAATCTGCATAATCTGGCCTCTGCCAATATTTCACACTGCTCATACTTTCCCTTGGTTCCTAAGAAAGGCCAAACACTTCTTATTTCAGGGCTTTTGAATTTGCTTTTTTCTCTATCTGAATGCTGTCGCTCTCCTGGCTCTTTGTGTGGATAGATCCTTCTCATCTATAAGTCTCAGTTTAAATGTTATCTCCTCAAAGAAGAGTTCTAACCATCCTATCATGAGTATCCTTTCCATCATTACTAGCTTTTTTCTCACTATCCTATTTATTTCTTTCTTCCTGTTTATTACCATCTGATATTTTCTTAGCAATTTTTGAAATCTGTCCCCTGCCTCTCCCAGTAGGACTATGTACTCTAGGAAGGCAGGGAATTGTATCTATTCATAACTCTATCTCCAGTGCCTAGAACCTCAGAACATATTTGTGTGAGGGAGAAGCTGCTATTCATTGCAGTATGTAGAGGATGCCTCTGCTAGAGTGTTAAACCTCTTAATGAAACTTGGGCCTTCCTAAAGTTGCCCTTCTCTATTGCTATACTGGGTATAATCCCTTTCCACGGGGGCTGCAGCAGTACCAAGTATTTCCTTCATCCCATCCCTAGAGGCCAGGAACATATGACTCATTTCTCTCCTCACCATCCAGAGGATGGTGAATCTTTTCAACTTCTTTCTTTTTTATTTTGGTGTGGAAGGCAAAGAGGAGGGTAGGAATCCCTTTTACCAGATAAAATCTTCACCTTTTTCTACCTGCATGCATTTGCAGGAGTCAAGATTTCTCTCCTCCACTGTAAAACACTTTTGTTTCCATGTTAAGCCAGGTTTTATATGCCCCAAACTTCAATTTATACCCTTCCCTTCTGCTCTGAAAAAGGGCATACTGGAAGTCACTGTTCTGTGGACTAAAAAAAAAACCAGAGAATAATAGAAGTCTAAAGAAATCCACATATTTCCTCAATAAAATCATACCCAGGTCTCCAAGAAGACACAATGGAAGAAAACTGTATATGTAGGAGAATAGAAGTTGGGGTTGGGAGGGGTACCTAGACTTCAGAGTTCTGAGCCCTTATCTCTATGTAGAAATATTCCTTTTGCTGTGCAGAAGCTCTTTAGTTTAATTAGATCCAATATGTCAATTTTGGCTTTTGTTGCCATTGCTTTTGGTGTTTTAGACATGAAGTCCTTGCCTACGCCTATGTCCTGAATGGTATTGCCTAGGTTTTTTTCTAGGGTTTTTATGGTTTTAGGTCTAACATGTAAGTCTTTAATCCATCTTGAATTAATTGTTGTATAAGGTGTAAGGAAGGGATCCAGTTTCAGCTTTCTACATATGGCTAGCCAGTTTTCCCAGCACCATTTATTAAATAGGGAATCCTTTCCCTATTTCTTGTTTTTGTCAGGTTTGTCAAAGATCAGATAGTTGTAGATATGCGGCATTATTTCTGAGGGCTCTGTTCTGTTCCATTGATCTATGTCTCTGTTGTGGTACCAGTACCATGCTGTTTTGATTACTGTAGCCTTGTAGTATAGTTTGAAGTCAGGTAGCGTGATGCCTCCAGCTTTGTTCTTTTGGCTTAGGATTGACTTGGTGATGCGGGCTCTTTTTTTGTTCCATATGAACTTTAAAGTTTTTTCCAATTCTGTGAAGAAACTCATTGGTAGCTTGATGGGTGAACAGGCAACCTACAGAATGGGAGAAAATTTTTGCAACCTACTCATCTGACAAAGGGCTAATATCCAGAATCTACAATGAACTCAAACAAATTTACAACAAAAAAACAAACAACCCCATCAAAAAGTGGGCGAAGAACATGAACAGACACTTCTCAAAAGAAGACATTTATGCAGCCAGAAAACACATGAAGAAATGCTCATCATCACTAGCCATCAGAGAAATGCAAATCAAAACCACAATGAGATACCATCTCACACCACTTAGAATG
>NW_026652282.1:57069851-57090994 GCF_009828535.3 Hylobates moloch | reverse complement strand
CTTTGTAGGGGCATGGATGAAACTGGAAACCATCATTCTCAGTAAACCATCGCAAGGACAAAAAACCAAACACCGCATGTTCTCACTCATAGGTGGGAATTGAACAATGAGAACTCATGGACACAGGAAGGGGAACATCACACTCCGGGGACTGTTGTGGGGTGGGGGGAGGGGGGAGGGACAGCATTAGGAGATATACCTAATGCTAAATGACGAGTTAATGGGTGCAGCAAACCAACATGGCACATGGATACATATGTAACAAACCTGCACATTGTGCACATGTACCCTAAAACCTAAAGTATAATAATAAAATTTTTAAAAAAAGAAATATTCCTAAATTACCATCCTTAGAAAATCTGAGTATGATTTCACTAATGGAGCAAGTCAGCTTCCTTAAAAGGCCTACTTGCAACATTTCCATGGCAACCTGGGGCAAACATGATATTGCTTAGTGTTCACATAAAGGAGAGGCAGCTACAGTGCAAACAATGCGAGAGAGAAAATAAGAGAGAGACAGAGAAAGTAAGAGAATGAGAAAGGCAGAGAAAATGAGGGAACAAAAGAGAGAATGAGAGCAAGAGAATGAGAGAAAATAAGTGGGGGAAGGAAGAGGGAGAGGAGGGGAAGAGAGGAAGACAGTAGGAGAAGGAGGGAAGGAGTAGAAGATCTTAATTTTTCTTTTTTTTCTTGAGACGGAGGCTCACTCTGTCACCCAGGCTGGAGTGCAGTGGCGTGATTTTGGCTCACTGCAACCTCTTCCTCCAGGTTCACGTGATTCTCCTGCCTCAGCCTCTTAAGTAGCTGGGATTACAGGTGCCCACTACCACACCTGGCTAGTATTTCTATTTTTAGTAGAGATGAGGTTTCACCATGTTGGCTAGGCTGGTCTCAAACCCCTGACCTCTGATGATCTGCCCACCTCAGCCTCTGAAAGTGCTGGGATTACAGGTGTGAGCCACCGTGCCCAGCCAGAAGATCTTCATTTTCATAATTTAGTTTTTATGATTGAATTTTCTGGAGCACTAAATATTTTGGAACACTGATAAGTCAACTCCACTAGTGAGGTTTTTAGTATTTTATTTGCGGGGTCTCTTTTTTCTTAAGAAGCAAAGAAAAGGCTGCTTCGATGAACACAGGAACACAGGAAAGCAAAAGTAAAATGATTTTTTAAGCTCATAGCCATTTTTTGGTTTTGTTTTTTGTGACAGCTGACATTAAAGGTTAATGGGAGGCAGGACTCAGGATCATTAACTTGCAAGATCACTAATCCCAAGTACTATCAACTACAAGAACTATCTTTTTACCAAAGGTTATTTTATTCTATTTTCCCAAAAAGACCCAATTTTTGAAGATTTAATTTCCTAGAAGAATGACATCCATTAATGAACTATTCTTTAGGTTTCATCAGTCAAAAACATATATAGCTACCCATCAGAACTTGTGATCAGCCTGAAATAATGAGTGTTATCATGAATGATAGAATTCCAAGGTAAAGCATAGAAACTGGATATGTTAATTAGTATGTGAAAACTGCTCCATATACCCATTCCTGCCCTTCACTGACTCCGGATGAATTGTGATGTAAGAATCCCACATATCTGTCCGATGAAAAAATTTTAGGTAATAGAGAAATATACCTTCTCTCTATCCATTGAAAAATAATCTGAAGTCCAAAGCAAAGAGGAAAACGAGATAGTAGCAGATATGATGCTACCTGGACCTGACTTGAGGCAGAGTGAGAGAGAGGAAAGGGCACAGGCTCAGAGTAGGCAGACCTGGGGAGCGACTGCCAAATTCTATAACCGCGTGCCCGTAGGCAAGTTATTAAGTTTCAACTTCTTCATCTGAAAATGAGGATGATACAACTTAATTTAAAGCACCATTATAAGGATCGAATGAGAAGTACATAAAGCACCTCGCAGCACTAACTGCAACCAACCCTTGCTACTCTAAGCCACAACATCTTTTTGCTTAACCAAAACATCCTCCTTTCTTGAAGACCACCTGCTGGCTGGTAAAACCAATAGATGGATACCATTTGGGGGTTTAAGCCCATAGTACTACTTTAGCTTCTTGCATTCTTTCACCAAAGTCTTATCTAACATGAAACCTTTAATTACTTGTTCCTCCTATTAATCTTCTGGGTGCAAAGATACACGGTAGTATCTTTACAACATTGCCTTTAAAAGTTTTAGTAGTAGAGCTCTGCATTTAGTAGCAGTACTATGACCAATGATTTCAGTGCTAATTCCAATGATAACCCCTATGGGAAACACAGGGCTTCAGAGTCAGACACTCTGGGTCAGAATTCCACATCTGTTCCTGGCCTTCTACATAATCTTGGACAAGATACTTCACTTTTTTGAGCTTCAGTTTCATTCCTCTATAAAACTGGAATATAATACCTATTTTGGAATGTTTCTGTGATGATTAAAATGAGATGATGTGGGGAAAGGGTTTAGAATTTAGAATAATGCCTTGGCACATAGATATTCAGAAACAGGTTGCCAGTGCTATCATATCACCTTGATATGCTGAGGAGTACTAAAGTAAAGCACCAATGCACTGTTCTCCTGACAGAGAACATCATACAGGGAAGGCTTGAAGGCTCAAAGAAGGATATCCAAGTCAACAGGAGGCATCCACTTGCTTCTTCATCAGATATTACTGATATCATATCACTAGTGCACAGATAAGTAATTAAACTTACCTTGTAATACCAAAAGAAGACTCTGGGAACATTATATAATAGTCTTTAAATCTGGTATCTCATAAAATGTCTCCATCCCACATAGCATGAAGTTTAAGTTCATTGATTCAGACCAGATGGAAACGAAATACATTTCCAAAATTAGCTACCTTAACTATTTCCAGATCTTTATAAATAGAAACAGGCTATGGATGGTCTACTAATGCCTGGATATTGAACACATTTACTTACCTAGGTTGAACTACCCTAAGAGTTCATGTGGGCAGTTAACACTATCTTTGGTTTTACCTCAATTTTTAAATTTACCCAATTGTAGAGAACTATTAGCACAATTTTCCCTTGGATGATGGTGGAGGAAGACATTAGATACAGAAGAGACAAGTAGTATCATGGTGTGACACTAACAGCACTTAATGGAAGTCAGAGATGAACTTGTTACATGATCTTAGCCAAGGGAATCAGCTCTATGTACCTAATTTTGCTTGTGATTGACAGAGGTGATCTCTTCCAGCTCTGAAGTTCTATCATCTTAAGTTTGCACATTAATACACACATACAAAAACCCAACGACTATATAATGTTTAATATCCAGCAGTATCTACTAAATATTATGGTCCAGTACTCTTCCATATCTGTACCATAAGCAATGCCTTAGACAATTTCTCCAATGATACATGGGAAGTAGTAGTAGTAGCAGCAGCAGTAGTAGTAGTAGCAATGGCGGCAGTGGTGATGGTGGTGGTAGTAGTGGCTAAAACTTCTTTGAGTTTCCTATTGGCCATATTCTGTTATAAACACTTAACAAACATTAACTCAATTCTCATAAAAACAGTAAAAGGGAAGTACTTGTATTAGTTCCACTTTGTAGAGAAAAACGATGTAGGAAAAAAATGAGGTGACTTGCCTTAACCAGTGGGGAGCCAAAATTCAAATCTCAAGTCTCAGCTCCTAATCAGATAAAGAAAAAAGAGGAGACAAAGAGTACTGGACTGGGAATCTCACTTACAGCCAGGATGTAGTAGAAGGGACCAGATTTATCCTTCTTCCTTAAACAACTGGAAAGCCATAAAAAATATCAAACAATATTTATTTCAGATATTACACAACAGGTAGCACAGGACTGTGACCCCCAAGAAAACAGAACCAAACAAGGTAAGCCCAATTATTGCCCTAGTTTATTGCATAGAAGTACCATCCAGGCCACAGGCAAGAAGAGAAAACTGTAACAGAGCATGGTGAGTATTGGCTGATTACCAAATCTGCATCTATGTGAGAGGGAGTTACCAAAAGTTGAGGAAAAGAACCGTCAGAAAAACAATATGGGGAATGACTTCCAGGATAGTGGCATGAAGTGCTGGACAGACTCTCAACCTAGTTAAACAACCACAGTTTGTGAACATTATAAAAAAGCAACAACTGCTAAAAGTCTTTGGAAACTGTCCTAAAAGCATACAGAAAATGAAGAAATATTTATTTAAGAAAATCTACTACATTTTGGTAACAGCAGTGTCAGTCTGTAACATTTAAGACACAATTCATCTCCTGCTTCTCTTGCCCCATCTCTATTTCCCCAGATCAGTGTAACAGAAACTCTACTTTGGGCAATTACAGCCAAAAACACAGAGTTCCGTCTCCCTCCAGCTCACAGCCTAGGATTACAGGAGTAATAAATAAAGAGAACCAGAAAAGGCAATATAAAGGTTAATATAATAAACTATATAAATGTAATTGCTCTTCTTTGTTCTCTCAGCTTCTTTAAAATATACAAATTATATAAGGCAATATATACAACAATGTATTGCTTGATTTGTAATATATATGTGCATGTGTGTTGTATATGTGTTTGTGTGTGTATAATGTGTATAACAATAAAAGCATCAAAAGTGAGGAGGGACTAGACCTACCTAGGAGTAAAGTGTCTATATCTCACTGAAATTAAGCTAGTAAAAAATGAACTAGACCATGATAAATTAAGACATATATGGTAAGCCGTACAGCAACCACTGTGAAAGTGATTAAAAATATATAGCGAAAAAATCATGAAAGGAATTAAAATGTTATAGCAGAAAAATATTCATTTAATTCAAAAGAAAGCAGAAGTACAAATAGAGGAACAAAGAAGACAAAAGATATAGAGGGTCAAAAGCAAAGTGGCAGATATAAATCCAGCTACATCAATAATAAAATTAAATATGACCAAACAATCCAATCAAAAGTCAGAGATTATCAGACTGTTTTTTTTAAAAAAATAAGGTTAAACTATAAGCTGTCTGTAAGACAGATATTTTAGATTAAAAAACACAAATTGGTTAAAAGTAAAATAATGGAAAAGATATAGTATGTAAGCAGCAACCATAAAAATCTTGGAGTGGCAATATTAATGTCAAACAAAACATACTTTAAGATAAAATGTTTGCCAAAGATAAACAGGGATACTATGTAGTGATAAAATGATCAATCCATTAGGAAGACATAACAATTAAAAATCATGTACATACAACAGACCCCAAAATACATGAAGCAAAATCTAACAAAATTGAAGAAAGAAACAGACAACTCAACAGTAATAGTTGGCAACTTCAATACCTCACTTTCAGTAATGAATAGAAAAACTAGGCAGAAGACCAACAGGATACAGAAGACTTGAACAAATTTTTTTTTTTTTTTTTTTTTTTTTGAGATGGAGTCTCACTCTGTTGCCCAGGCTGGAGTGCAGTGGCGTGATCTCAGCTCACTGCAAGCTCCACCTCCCGGGTTCACCCCATTCTCCTGCCTCAGCCTCCCGAGTAGCTGGGACTACAGGCGCCTGCCGCCATACCCGGCTAATTTTTTGTATTTTTAGTAGAGATGGGGTTTCACCATGTTAGCCAGGATTGTCTCCATCTCCTGACCTCGTGATCCGCCCGCCTCGGCCTCCCAAACTGCTGGGATTACAGGCGTGAGCCACCGCGCCCGGTTAACAAAATTATAAACCAAATATACCTTACAGACATCAATATAACACTCTATCCAACAACAGTAGAAGGTATATTCTTCTGAAACGCACATGAAACATTCTCCAGGTTAGACCATATGCTAGGCCATAAAACAATCCTCAATAAATTTAAATGAACATAAATCATACAAAGTATGTTTTCTGACTACAATGGAATAAAATTAGCAATCAATAACAGAAATAAAGTTGGGAAATTAAAAATATGTGTAAATGAAGTAGCATACTCCTAAATAACCAATAGGTCAATGAAATAAATCAAACTGGAAATTAGGAAATATTTTGAGATGAATAAAAATGAAGACAACATACCAAAACTTATGAGATGCAGCTAAAATAGTGCTTAAAGGGATGTTTACAGCTGTAAATGTATATATTTAAAAAGAAGAAAGATATGAAGTCAATAACCTACCTTAAGACACTCTAAAAAGAGCAAACTAAACCTAAAGCAAGCAGAAGAAAGGAATTAATAAAGATTAGGACAGAGATTAATGAAATCATGAAAAACAATAGAGAAAATCAATAAAACCAGAAGTTGAGTCTTTGAAAAGATCTACAAAATTGAGAAATTAGCTAGACTCACCAAACAAAAGAGAGAAGAATCAAATTACTAAAACTGGGAAAGAAATAGGGAACATTACCAATGACATTACAGAAATAAAAAAATGAAAGCTCTGAAGATTAAAAATACAGTATCTAAATTTAAAAGAATACTAGATGGGATTAAGAACAGATTAGACACTGCAGAAAAAGATCAGTAACCTTAAAGACTAAGCAACAGAAGCCATTCAAAATGAAGCATAGAGAGAAAAAGACTGAAAATAAGTGAACAGAGCATTGGAACTCCCAAAGGACATAAAGGCAAAAAATAATTTGAAGAAATAATGACCAAAAATTTACCAATTTATTGAAAATTATAAACTTGATAATTCAAAAAAGTCAACAAATCTCAAACAAGATAAACACAGTGAAAATCATACTAAGGCATACCATAACCTAATTCCTTTAAACCAGTGATAAAGAGAAAATGCTAAAAGCAGCCAAATTAAGGGCATATTATATAGTTGAACAAAGGTAAGAATAATTACAGATATATCACCAGAAACTACACTATTCAAAAGACAGGGGAGTGACATTTTTGAAGTGATGAAACAAAAAAATATCTGTCAGCCTAGAATCCTTTACCCAGTGAAATTGTTTTTCAAAGCTGAACTCTATAAAAAGACCTTTTCAGGCAAACAAAAACAGGGAATTCATTACCAGCAGACTTACACTGCAAGAAATTTTAAATTAAGCTCTTCAGGCAGAAAGACAATGATATCAGAGGCAAACTTTGATTTACACAAAGAAATAAAGAACACTATAAATGGTAAATATAAAAGATATGTAATCATTTATTAATTCTTCTTAAAAGATAAATAACTATGTAAAGCAAAAATAACAATAATTAGGAGGTTTATAGTATATGTAAAAGTAAAATGTGTGAAAACAATGGCACAAAGGATGAGAGAGACAAAATCAAAGTGTGTTGTTGTGTGGTTCTTACACTACATGTGAAGTAGTATGATATTATTTTAAGGTAGGATACGATAAGCACAATCTGGTGCAACCACTGAAAACAAGGAAGTATAGCTAATAAGCCAACAGTGGAGATAAAATTAAATCATAATTCAATTATTCCAAAAGAAGGCAAGAAAAGAAGATAAAAAGAACTAGAGAGCAAATAGAACAAATAGAATACAAGTAGCAAAATGGTAGATTTAAACCTGAACATTACCACGATTACATTAAATGAAAATTATCTAAACATCCAAATTTAAAGCCAGAAATTGTGAGACTGAATAAAAAGTCAACTATATGTTGTCCATAAGAGACTCACATTAAATATAAATATACAGGGAGTTTACAAGTAAAAAGATGAATTCCAGTTTTGGTCAAGATGGAGTAAGCTCGGCTGGGTGCAGTAGCTCACGCCTGGAAATCAATGCACTTTGGGAGGCCGAGATGGGTGGATCACTTGAGGTCAGAAGTTCGAGACCAGCCTGGTCAGCATGGTGAAACCCATCTCTACTAAAAATACAAAAAATTAGCCGGGCATGGTGGTAGGCGCCTGTAATCCCAGCTACTCAGGAGGCTGAGGCAGGAGAATTGCTTGAATCCAGGAGACTAAGATTGCAGTGAGCCAAGATCGCGCCACTGTACTCCAGCCTGGGTGACAGAGTGAGACACTGTCTCAAAAAAAAAAAAAAAAAAAAAGTTGGAGTAAGCTCACTACAACCTATCTCTCCTCCTGATACAACTAAAACTGCTGAAAAAAAAATACAAAAATCAATTAACTGGAAACACTGAAAAGTAACCAAAAACAGGTAGATTCTGAAGGGGAGTTAAAACTTTAGAGAAAAAGCTGGATGCAGTGGCTCACACCTGTAATCCCAGCACTTTGGGAGGCCAAGGTGGGTGAATCACATGAGGCCAGGAGTTCGAGAGCAGCCTGGCCAACATGGAGAAACTTCGTCTCTACTAAAAATACAGAATTAGCCAGGCATGGTGGTGCATGTCTGCAATCCCAGCTACTAGGGAAGCTGAGACAGGAGAATTGCTTGAACCTGGGAGGTGGAGGTTGCAGTGAGCCGAGATTGCACCACTACTGAGTGACAGAATAAGACTCTGTCTCAAAAAACAAAAACGAAAACAAACAAAACATAAGTGGGTGTCCTTTTTTTTGAGACGGAGTTTCGCTCTTGTTGCCCAGGCTGGAGTGCAATGGCACAATCTCAGCTCACTGCAACCTCCGCCTCCCAGGTTCAAGCAATTCTCCTGCCTCAGTCACCCGAGTAGCTGGGATTACAGCATGCGCCACCACGCCCAGCTAATTTTGTATGTTTAGTAGAGATGGGGTTTCTCCATGTTGGTCAGGCTGGTCTTGAACTCCCGACCTCAGATGATCCACCCGCCTCAGCCTCCCAAAGTGCTGGGATTATAGGCATGAGCCACCACATCCGGCCTATTTTTTTTTCTCTTGCAGATTTTCCTGAGGGTGGATTCCAGTTGCAGAGCTGCATGGCAGAGCAGTGGCATGATTGGTGACAATCCTAATAGAAACCCTGTATTACTAGCAAGAATAAACAAGAAAAGTGGTCCCTGTGAGCAAAGAGTGCGTGGGGGCAATCATCTTTTGTTTTTGTTTTCTGTTTTTTCCAGCAGCTTTGCCCCAAAAGCCCTAGTTGTGGAACTGATTGGCTGTGATGGCTATGTAAGCAGCTAAAATTCCAAGAATACCCTGTCTTTTTGACTAGGGGAACTGGGAAAGAGGCAATCATGGTCTCAAGAGTGGGCTCATGAATAAAATTCTGGAGAGGAGAGAGCTAGAGAATGGGATCTTCTAATTCTATGTATGAATCCACATAAGTCTTGTGCTCAGCCCTAAGCTGTACATGCACAGAACATACCCAAAGAATTACACCAAAAGCTTGGAGAAGTGAACTAAGATTTAAACTATCAATATTACAAAAGAAAACAGAAAATGGGAAAGAGAGGAACAAAGACTAGAGGGGACAATCAGAAAACAAACAATTAAACGATAGAACAAATAGTATTTGTCTTTTTGTGACTAGTTTCTTTTACTCAGCCTAGTATCTTCAAAGCCCATCCATGCTGTAGCATATAACACGAGTCACAGCCTTCCCTTTTAAGGCTAAATAATATTCCACCAAATGTGTGTGTGTATATATATTCACCATTGTTATACCATTATAAATATGCCATTTTGTATGTGTATATACACACACAAAATATTCCGTTGTATGTGTATGTATGTGTGTACACATACAAACACACCATTTTGTTTATTCACTCATCTGTCAATGAACACTTGGGTTGTTTTCACCTCTTGACTATTGTAAATAATGCCGGTATGAACACAGGTGTGTAAACAGCCCTTCAAGACCTTGCTTTCAATTCTTTTGGATGTATTCTCAGAAGTGGGATTGCTGGATCATAGGGTAGCTCTATTTTTAAAGTTTTGAGGAATCCCCTTCCTGTTTTCCATAATGGTTGCACCATTTTAGAATCCTACCAACAGTGCAGAAGGGTTCCAATTCCTCCACATCCTCACCAACACATGCTGTTTTCTGTGTTTCCTAAAAAACAGTAATCATCCTAATGGGTGTGACGAAGTTTTTTAGGAGTTGAAATTATACAAAGTATGTTCTCTAACAATGAAATTAAACTAGAAATCAGTAACATAAAATAGGCTTTAATTTCCAAATGCTTGGAAATTAAACAATATCTATCTCAATAACTCATGAGTCAAAGAAGAATTCTCAAGAGAAATTTTAAAATATTTTGATCTGAATGAAAATGAAAATGAAAATTCAACATACCAAAATTTTTTGGATGTAATTAAAGCAGTGCTGACAGAAAAAAATGACAGCATCAAATGTTTATATTAGAATAGAAAGACTAACACTAGTCATCTAACCTCCCAACTGAAAACACTAAAGAAAGAAGAGCAAATAAAACACAAAGCAAGGAGGAGAAAAGAAATAAATAAAAACAGAAATCAATAAAAAATTTTTGTTTCTGTTTTTTACCTGTTTTTAATCAAATCACAAGCTGGTCCTATGAAAAGATCAATAAAATTGATAAATCTATAGGTAGACTGACCAAGAAAACAGAAGAGAAGACACAAATTATCTATACCAGGAATAGAACAGAGGCATCATTCTTGACCCCACAGAAATTTAAAAGATAATAAGAGAATACTACAAATAACACTGTACCGACAAATGGACAAATTTCTTGAGAGACACAAATTATCAAAGCTCACTGAAGAAAAAAACAGATAATCTGAATAATCTCATATCTATTTTAAAATTTTGTTAAAAACCTTCTAACCACAACAAAAGCCCTCCAATCCCATAAGACTTCACTGGCAAATTATACCAAACATTTAAGAAAGAAATAATACCAATTTTCCACAAACTTTCAGGAAATACAAGAGAAGAAAAAACTTCCCAACTCATTTTATATAAAGCGATTATTACCTTGATAAAAAAAAGCAAAAATATTACAACAAAAAAATTTCAGACCAATATCTCTCATTAATATGTAAAAACCTTCAAAGAGAATAGAATACCTAGAAATCCAACTTACAAGGGATGTGAAGGACCTCTTCAAGGAGAATGACAAACCATTGCTCAACGAAATAAAAGAGGACACAAACAAATGGAAGAACATTCCATGCTTACGGACAGGAAGAATCAATATTGTGAAAATGGCCATACTCCCCAAGGTAATTTAAAGATTCAATGCCATCCCCATCAAGTTACCAATGACTTTCTTCACAGAATTGGAAAAAACTACTTTAAAGTTCATATGGAAACAAAAAAGAGCCTGCATTGCCAAGACAATTCTAAGCCAAAAGAACAAAGCTGGAGGCATCATGCTACCTGACTTCAAACTATACTACAAGGCTACAGTAACCAAAACAGCATGGTACTGGTACCAAAACAGAGATATAGACCAACGGAACAGAACAGAGCCCTCAGAAATAATACCACACATCTACAATCATCTGATCTTTGACAAACCTGACAAAAACAAGAAATGAGGAAAGGATTCCCTGTTTAATAAATGGTGCTGGGAAAACTGGCTAGCCATATGTAGAAAGCTGAAACTGGATCCCTTCCTTACACCTTATACAAAAATTAATACAAGATGTATTAAAGACTTAAATGTTAGACCTAAAACCATAAAAACCCTAGAAGAAAACTTAGGCAATACCATTCAGGACATAAGCATGGGCAAGGACTTCATGACTGAAACACCAAAAGCAATGGCAACAAAAGCCAAAATTGACAAATGGGATCTAATTAAACTAAAGAGCTTCTGCATAGCAAAAGAAACTACCATCAGAGTGAACAGGCAACCTACAGAGTGGGAGAAAATTTTCACAATCTACCCATCTGACAAAGGGCTAATATCCAGACTCTACGAAGAACTTAAACAAATTTACAAGAAAAAATCAAACAACCCCATCAAAAAGTGGGCAAAGTATATGAACAGACACTTCTCAAAAGAAGACATTTATGCAGCCCACAGACACATGAAAAAATGCTCATCATCACTGGCCATCAGAGAAATGCAAATCAAAACCACAATGAGATACCATCTCACACCACTTAGAATGGCCATCATTAAAAAGTCAGGAAACAACAGGTGCTGGAGAGGATGTGGAGAAATAGGAACACTTTTACACTGTTGGTGGGACTGTAAACTAGTTCAACTATTGTGGAAGACAGTGTGGCGATTCCTCAAGGATCTAGAACTAGAAATACCATTTGACCCAGCCATCCCATTACTGGGTATATACCCAAAGGATTATAAACCATGCTGCTATAAAGACACATGCACACGTATGTTTATTGTGGCACTATTCACAATAGCAAAGACTTGGAACCAACACAAATGTCCAACAATGATAGACTGGATTAAGGAAATGTGGCACATACACACCATAGAATACTATACAGCCATAAAAAAGGACGAGTTCATGTCCTTTGTAGGGACATGGATGAAGCTGGAAACCATCATTCTCAGCAAACTATCGCAAGGACAGAAAACCAAACACCGCATGTACTCACTTATAGGTGGGAATTGAACAATGAGAACACTTGGACACAGGGTGGGGAACATCACACACCCGGGCCTGTTGTGGGGTGGGGGAAGGGGGAAAGGATAGCATTAGGAGATATACCTAATGTAAATGACGAGTTAATGGGTGCAGCACACCAACATGGCACATGTATACATATGTAACAAACCTGCACGTTGTGCACATGTACCCTAGAACTTAAAAGTATAATTAAAAAAACTTCAATAAAATATTAAAAAATTAATCAATGTAATAGATTACCATGTCAACAGAATAAAGAAGGAAAGGCAGATGGTCATCTCAAAAGGCACAAAAAATATATTAGGCAAAATTCAACATCTAATCTTCATAAAAAAAGTTTCAATAAATTAGGAGTGGGAGGGAACTGCCTTAATCTGATCAAGGGCATCTATGAAAAATCTACAGCTAACATGATACTTAATGGCGAAAGATTTAATGTTTTTCCCCTAAGGTTAAGAACAGAACAAGGATATTGACTCTCACCACCACTATTCAACAGCTGTAGCAGTGCTTAGGGGACATTTGTAGTATTAAATGCTTATGTTAGAAAAGAGAATAAAGACGGCCCACACCTGTAATCCCAGCACTTTGGAAGGCCAAAGGCAGGCAGATAGCCTGAGGTCAGGAGTTTGAGACCAGCCTGGCTAACATGGTGAAACCCCATCTCTACTAAAAATACAAAAATTAGATATGCGTAGTGGCATGCGCCTGTAATCCCAGCTACTCAGGAGGTTGAGGCAGGATAATTGCTTGAACCCGGAAGGCGGAGGTTGCAGTGAGCCGAGATCACGTTACTGTACTCCAGCCTGGGCGACAGAATGAGACGCCATCTCAAAAAAAAAAAAAAAAAAAGAAAGAAAGAAAAGAAAAAGAATAAAGGCTTCAATTCATAACCTACTCATTCAGCTTAATAAAATTGGAAAAGAATAGCAAATTAAGCTCAAAGTAAGCATGATAAAATAATTTTTGTTTTAAATTGAGAAGTGTCAATGAAGCCAATAGCTGGTTCTTTGAAAATATCAATGTAATTGGTAAGCCTTTAACCACACAGACCAAGAAAAAAAGGTAAGAAGACACAAATTACTAATATCAAGAATGAAAGTGAGGCTAATACAACACCCCCTACAGACATTAAAAAGACAACAATGAAATACTATGAAAAACTCTCTATATAAAAATATGTAATAAAACAGTCCAATTCTTCGAAAGATACAAAATAACGAAACTCATTCAAGGAGAAATAGATAACCTGAACAGTTCTATATCTACTAAATAAGTTGAATGTATAAACTTTCCAACAAATAAAATTTCAGGTTGACATGGTTTCACTGAAGGATTCTACCAAATATTTTAAAAAGAATTAATGAATAATAAAATTCACCAATTTTAAGTGAACAATTTGATAACGTCTGACATATGTGAGTATCTTCCCAGGATAAAAGCAGAAAATTGCTGTCTGGGAATTAATATTTGTTCAGCAGTACTATCTTACATAAAGCAATGAAGATAATTAGCTAAGTGTAATACGTATTTTTCATTATGGTCACAAAAGGTAGATTCTTTTACTTACTAAAGCACAGCACTGAGCAATTTTCCTTTGCCAAATCAAACACACGCATTTTGAGCATCTATTGGGTACAAAAGGCTAAACCAAGGTCCTTGCCCCCAAGGAACTAACAAGTTTCATTGTGAAAGTAAAACTTGTGGAGTCAAATGAGGCCTCAGAGAGGTAGGGTTTGAAGGTCTGAAGACTAGATAGGATTTAATATGCAAGAACATTATACTTCTACCTCCATTCACATCTTAGCTGTCATTCATAGTAGTAAGACAACATGCTTACTGTCCCCAGACTTCAGGAGCTCATACCTACATCCCTGTCTTGGTAAATGACACTGCTTGTGTATATAATGCCCTTAGCTCTTACCCTTCTTTTCTACCAAGTCATGGCCCTTCATGCTTTGAGAAGCCTTACACTGCTTGTGTATATAATGCCCTTAGCTCTTACCCTTCTTTTCTACCAAGTCATGGCCCTTCATGCTTTGAGAAGCCTTATCAACGTTCATCTCCTCCAGGATGGATTCCCTGATTAATTCATTTGCTCATTCAGAAGTATTGAGCACCTAATACACTGAGCACTTCTGTGGATACAGCAGTGAACAAAACAAAATCCCCATCCTCAAAGACCCTCTCATTCAAAGGGAAGAACATACAATAAACAAATAAGTAGGCTGGTGCAGTAGCTCACACCTGCAATCCCAGCACTTTGGGAGGTTGAGGCAGGAGGATCATTTGAGGCCAGGAGCTCGAGACTGGCCTGGGCAACATAGTGAGACAATGTCTTCACAAAAACATTTTAAAAATTAAAAAACAAATGAATAAATAAATGGAAAGAATATAAAGTAGTGATAAATGATATAAAGAAAAATAAAGCAGCATAAAATGTCAAACAGGGATGGTGGGCAGGAGAGTTTTGTTTGCTATAAAGGGCAGTCTAGGAAAGATGCTTGAGATTTGAAGAGAGACCCAAAAGAAGTGAGGAAACAAACCATATGGTATATATCTGTGGAGAGGGGGAGGAAACATTCTAGACAGAGGTATCAGAAAGTGCAAAGATCCCAAATCTAGAAAATGCTTGACTTGTTTGACTGCTAAGAGTAAGGGGTAGAGTGGTAGAAAATGTGGTCAGAGAGGTAGCTTTGTGTAGAACACATTGGACTGTTGATTTTATTTTCAGTAAGATGAGAAGCCAATGAGAGCAAAGAGGGACATGATTTGACTTATGTTTTAAAAGGTTCATTCTGGATCCTGTGTAATTAGAATAAAATAGAGGGCAAGAGTAAAAGCAGAGAGATAAGTTAGGAAGCTATTGATACAATATAGTTCAGAGATTGATAGTGGTTTATATCAGGGTGGTAGCAGTGGAGAGGATGGGAAATGGCATGGATATACATAGAATGTTAAGTTGATAGAATGGCTAAGGGGTTGGCTATGGAGTGTGAAGGAAAGAGAAGGAAAAGTAGGGTATAATTGATGGAGCAATGTCCTTTGGTGGGAAAGAGGAGATGAGATTTAGTACATAGGTGGAGAGGTTGGCTTTAGATTAAAAGCATGGAAAATTCATCTACAGCCACAGGAGAGAGAGAAAAGTGGCACAGATGCTGGTAGGTGAATAGGTATGGGAGTAGGAACTTTTGAAGTTTCACTACTTACTGCTTTCTTTTTTCTCACTGAAAAAGAAACATGGAGCTAAAAGTGAAAAGGAGAGATATGACAGAAACTTAGGAAGAAAGGCCATGATACAGTCATCCAAAGATACTCACTCAGATACAGTTACTCACTTTACCAAATCCTAAGAATCTCTGCATCAATTTCCACCCAGCCAGATTCATTTTATTTGGTTTGTATATGTTCTGAGATACTCTGTATTTGACCTGATTCCCTCAATAAACCCTCACCCCTACCTCTATTGGGGGTACACTCTATATATGCAGTTTACTAAGAAAAGAATAATAGATACAAACCATTCATTATTTATGGGGGAAACCTGTACACCATGGGGTAGAGATGTGTTCTATCTAGTATCTCTATCATACCTCTTGAGCCTGGGTTCTTCTTGTATCCCCACTGCCACTGCACTAGCTTGTTTTTCACTTGAGCTATTAAACCAGCCTCTTAACTCTTCTGTCTGCCTTTCCTCTTACCCCTCCCCAGTTCATTCCCATCACTGTCAATTATCTGCCAATAAATAGTTTGTATAACTCTCCTGCTTAAAATGCTTCATTATTACCCATCTTCCTGCCAACTTTTCCAGTTGAATCTGTTACTCCATCCCTTTCTCTCGCCCCACAGCCTTCATCCTAGACATGCCAAATTATATTTGATCCCTGAATACATCAAATTCTTCAATACTCTGTGCCCTTGCACATATTGTTTCCTCTACCCAAAATGCACACCTACTCTTTCTCCATAGGATGTTTTACTAATCATTAGGTGGCACCACAGGCAGAAGTAACCACTCTTCTGTGTTCGTATGATTCCCCTACAACATTCACCTTACCATATCAAAAATGTTTAAGTGTCTAAGTTCCCCACTAGCTATTACTCATTTTTTTGTTTTGAGATGGAGTCTCTGTCGCCCAGGCTGGAGTGCAGTGGTGTGATGACAGCTCACCAAAACCTCCGCCTCCTGGTTCAAGTGATTCTCCCACATCAGCCTCCCGAGTAGCTGGGACTACAGGCATGCGCCACCATGCCCAGCTAATTTTTGTATTTTTAGTAGAGAAGGGGTTTCACCATGTCAGCCAGGCTGGTCTTGAACTCCTGACCTCAAGTGATCCGCCCACCTCGGCCTCCCAAAGTGCTGAGATTATAGGCATGAGCCACCACGCCCAGCCTATTACCCATTTTTTATCACAATCATTTAGCACAGGGCCTGGCACATAGTACATCAAAAAATATTGATTAAATGACTTGACAATAGAAGAGAAGGGGTTAGAAACAGCAACGAACCAAAAATGTAAGTTGACAAAAGCACAAAATACAAATTCTTTAACACACCCAAACAAGATCTATTTCTATTAAATGCTTTAGGAATAGGAAAAAACAAGCACCATAAAACAGAAAATCTCAGCAATCTTAAAGACGCAGATTTAAGTTTAGACAAGGATGGTGAAATGAGGCCTGAAAGGAGATGGTACAGTACAGCAAGTGCCCCTCCCTTTTCATCAAGTATACATATAACAAATGGAATAAAAACTCCGAACAGTTATTAGGGAAGATGTTGACTCTAGAATACAAATAGTCATGTGTCACTTAATGACAGGAAAACATTTTGAGAAATGCATCATTAGGCAATTTCATCATTGTGCAAACATAGAGTGTACTTACACCAACCTAAATGGTACAGCCTCCTATACACCTAGGCCATATGGCATGGTCTATTGCTCCTAGGTTGCAAACCTGTGCAGCATGATACTGTACTGAATACTGTAAGCAATTGTAACACACGGTGTTTGTGTATGTAAACATAGAAAAGGTATAATAAAAATATGGCATTGTAATCTTATGGGACCATCATCATTGACCAAAATGTTATTATGCAATACATGACTATATCTATAAATTTCTGCTTAAAATAGATATGTCCCAAAATACTGTATATTATACAGAATAAAAAACAAATACTATCATGTGTGTGACTTTGTATTTTACAAAGCACTCCCACACATACTTCATTTAATTCCCAGAACAACCCTGTAAGGTAGGTAATATTTTCCTGCTTTGTAGATGAGGAAACTAAGGCTCATAGGATCACTAATCCAAGATCACATACTCAGTAAAAGAGTAAGGGGTAGAGCTGGGATTCTAAACCAGGTCTGTTTATAACTCTATTTGTTCTCTGTACTATATAGGCTGAGTTAATGTTTACATGACTTACCAAAAATACACTAAAGTGAAGCCAATATATTGCTGACATGTTTCTTCTTCTTTTTTCTCTTGGTCCTTCAGTCTGAATATTTTCTACTGACCTATCTTCCAGCTTACCAATTCTCTCTTGAGCTGTATCAAATCTGCTATTAAGCTCATCTATCAAGTTCTTAATTTTAGTTATTGTAATTTTCAATTCCGGAATTTGCTTGTTTTTATATTGCTATAGACTGAATGTGTCCCCTCAAAATTCACATGTTGAAATCCTAACCCCCAATGCAATGGTATTAGGAAGTTAGGGCCTTTGGAAGGTGATTAGGTCATGAGGGCAGAGCCCTCATAAATGGAATTAGTTCCCTTATAAAGAGACCCCAGAGATTTCCATTCTCCCTTCTGCCATGTGAGATCACAGCAGGAGAATGGCCATCCATAAACAAGAAATTATGCCTTTGATCCAAACAGGAGGTAGGAAAATACTGTGTAGAAGAGGGCAGTTCCCTGGCAAAGGCCCCACCCTCAAGCCTGGAAACTCGCAGCCCTAAATGGGAATAGGTAGTCCTGTTTTCATGCCCAAATGTTGCCATTTGGCCCTCCACACCCCCTATCCTGTACCCATATAAACCCCAAACCTCAGGCTCCACAAGCAGATGAGCAGATGAGCAGCAGAGTGCAGCAGAGAAGGAGAGAAGAGAAAGAGCATCTGAAAGTCATCGAGAGGAATTCACTGGGGACAGCCGAACTCTGGGGCAAGATCATCTTCTAACCCCACCCCTTTTTCAGCTCCCCATCCATCCTGCTGAGAGCCACTCCACCACTCAATAAAATACCCGCATTCACCATTCATCAAGTTTGTGTGACCTGATTCTTCTTGAACGCCAGAAAAGAGCCCAGGTACCAAGAGGACAGAGTGTAAAACATTGCCATTCTGACTCTCCACTGAGATGGTTTAACATGTAGCCGTCTGCAGATGGCAACTGCTAAAATAGCATTAATTGTAACACACCCGTGGATGCTACCATGGGGCCAGAGCCCAAAAGCACTCGCCCCGGCTTGTGCACCTGCTTGTCCGTGTGCTCCCACTCCTGTAAGGGGTTTGAACGTGTGGCAAGTAAGCCACACCCATCACAAGTCCTGCAAGGGAGTCAGGGAACTCTCCCGTTTCACCTTCACCAGACTCCAAATCTTCCAGAACCTTGATCTTGGACTTTCCAGCCTCTAGAACTGTAAAACAATAAAGTTCTATTGTTTAAGCCACCCAGTCTATGGTACTTTGTTACAACAGCCTTAGCAAACTAATATACCTGGTAAGCCAAGTAATATTTTTATTGAATGCCAGACATTATATATTAAAAGTTAGAGGAGCTCTGGATGATATTATCTTCCTCCAAAGATTTACTTTTGCTTTTGGCAGGTGGTGAAGGACAGATCACATTAATCCTGCTAAGGCTGCCCTGATTCAAAGCTCCACTTCAGTCTTTGTGAAAAATGGTATTTTCTAGTTCATCCTTACTCCTAGAGTTTAGCCCTTTGGGGATCCAAACTGAAAACGTGGAATAATTACCAGGGTCCCTCCTCTTTGGCAGGCTCTGAACTCTAATTTCTGTCTCTTCAGCATTGTGAAATTGATGAAAGCTCTGCTTAACTACTAAGCATTGTATCTGCCACTCTGCTTAACTTCTCAACTTTTTTGCCTTGTACCACTTATAAATCAGCCAATTCCGCAAAGGAAAAAATAGTGTAAAATATTGAACTAAACTCACTGTACTTTCCTTTTCTCTGGCATCTTAGACCCTCAAGTTCTGACTGTCAGGATATAGCTGAACTTCACTTTTTATCTCTACAGCCCTGTGAGACTGCTGAAACCCCTGCTCATCTTATCTGTCTCTTAGTTACCACTTTCAGTTTGGCTTCTCAGTCTCTTTACCCATATCACTTACACTGGAAAATGCCTTCAAAGGAAATCTAGCACAGACTATTAGGCTCACCTCAATACATCTCCTTTCTCTCTGGGATTTTGACCCTGTTACTTTGGTAACACTGTGATGCTTTTAAACAGATATTTTGTAATTTTATCCAGTTTTTCTATATTTTCTTGAGGGATGGTTGGTCTGATATCAGTTAGTCTGTCAAAGCCAAAAGCAGAAGTCCCCATATCCCCATACCCATGGTTTCTAATGCCATTGACATGCCTGTCCTTGGTTGGTTCGTTCGTTCATTCATTCATTCATTCATTTCAACAAGTACTGAGCACATGTTATGTGTCAATAACTCTTCAAACTTTGGGAAAACAAACAGTTCCTGTCTTTAAGAAACTTACAGTGAAATGGATACGGGTAGGACCACAAATAAACGGCAAAAAATACATTGCTTAAGTATGTAAAACTAAAGGTGTGACTAGAGGTGTGTAGAGGATACTACATGGGAGAATGAAAATAGAACTAACTTTGTCTAGTACAAGTGTCAAAAAATGCTCACAGAATAGAAGAAATTTTAGATAAGTCAAGAATATGCCAGATGAATAAGGGGTTAGAGAAAGAAAAATGCACTTCAGGAGAAGATAACATTATGTGTACGAAGGTATGGCTGTGGGCATGGGAAATTACTATTACTTTAGTACTGTTGGAACTAGATGAGTGATAGGGTATGGCAGGACATAAAGGAGGAAATACAGGCAGTGTTCTAATTGTGAAGGGTTTTGTCTCTGCCTGAAAGTTTTTGTTAAGGCAGTTAATAAATAATCGCATTCCCAGAGGTAGAAATCCACCACACGTTCAGTCAGATCTGTGGAGAATTTAACAATAGAAATTTAAGACTTCTCTAGTTAATGGCATGTAAACTGAAAGGCAGCATGATAATGCATACAAAGATTACTAAGCGATGAAGTCAAATATTTGAGTTATCTGACTAGTATGGAGGAAAGAGAAATAAAACTTCTAAAACATTATAGTAGATACTATGTGGCCAAGAATTGAAATGTTGAACATCCCAATCCCATTTCCTAAGCCTATAAGCTCAGTTATTTATTAGAAAGTTCAACAAGCAGCAAGAGTTTTAATTTTTCACAGAAGTAATTTGTTCACTTTTTTCCTCAATGACATTGCCATCAAAGAACAGTATATTAAATGCCTAGTTATTTGCGTGACTGAATACTCAGTAAGTCTGATAGGATTTCTCCCCTTTGTGGATTTAAAAATCTAAGACACCAGACAACACAGATAACCATCCCACAAAGATACCTAAAATAGGAGTATAAAACACTGAACATCTACATAAACTGACAGGGAGAAGTGTTTACATGATCTGTGCCTCAGGGAACTGTCACTTCTATGACACTT
>NW_026652282.1:57069596-57069660 GCF_009828535.3 Hylobates moloch | reverse complement strand
AATTCACCAATGGAACATCATGGAGAAAGTCAGGTACCTCACCAATGCACAGCACCATTTCATG
>NW_026652282.1:57064790-57069500 GCF_009828535.3 Hylobates moloch | reverse complement strand
CATGGAGAAAGTCAGGTACCTCACCAATGCACAGCACCATTTCATGTTAATTGATTCCCCCAAAAGGACTCAATAATACTTTACAAGCATATAAACAAACCAAACCTAGCAATCAATTCACCAATGGAACATCATGGAGAAAGTCAGGTACCTCACCAATGCACAGCACCATTTCATGACATCAAGAAAGAAAACACTAGACCTTGTCCCATTTCAATTAAATTTCTGGTATGAGAATCTAAATTATCCAAGTTACAATTTGACCATAACACCAAGGATGGCCCTCAAAAGCAATCTAGAACACTCAAAGGTTAGAGTTAGCAAGACCCTAGTTCTATGCATCTCCAGGAGACTAACAACAATTTGGATTCCTATTCTTCCCAGAGGAGGGGGTGGAGTGCTAAAAATAATAGGTGAAAGAAAGCAGGAAAGGTTGAATTCCTGAAGAAAACACATCTGAAGATTACATAATACTTCCCAGAAGTAACCAAACTACAGCAGAAAACATTCAAACACATTCTAACATGCCTCTAATTAAGATAGTTTTGGGAGGTTCCAGAATTATAGCTACCAAACATGAAACCTAAAGAATTTACCAAGATTAAAAAGATTACCAACTTTAACTCAGAGGAAAAACACACTGGAAGAATTAGGTTAGTTAGAATACACTCATAATGATGTCAGTTTGCTGACCTTCATACAATTGCTGCATCATTTTAGGTACAATTGTTAGTGATAAAGACCTGAATGGGTTGGGCACTATACAAAATATAAAATTAGATATGATTCCTGTTCAGAAAGTTCAAGTTACTAAGTGACTCATAAACTTCATTTTTCACCAGGGATGTATGCTGATGTTCTATAACTGTGAACTTATTTTAAAATACAGCAAGAAATACAGGTAGGACATATGATAATGTCAAACAAGCAAAAACTTTTGTAGCATGTAGAAGCAAGCTGGGTACCCACACAAGGTAAGTATTTTGAAATATTTATGGATGGTTAACCAGAAAGGCTAATTTAACACCTACACATCAATTGCATGTGGAATATTTGCGTTTACTACTCATGTAAGACGACCATCACCAGAAACTGCATTAAGAATGACAGTTGCAATTAAATTAGGTGAAATTTCACAATTTAAAAGATATGTAACCTTCTTCCTTGAGAACTTTAATTTATATAAGCTACTGGAAGGCATTCAAAGGTGAAATTATGACTATACAATTATAAAGATGGAGAAAAAGATAAGTATCAAAAGAAAGCTATAACATGTTTCTATAATCTCAGATTTTAAAAATATATAACAACAATGGCATTTAATTTACTCTAGGTAAGGAATGGTGCTACATGATTAATGTATATTATTTCATTTAATCCTTATAAAAACCCTACAAAGTTGGTCCTATTATTAATAGTACTATTGTTTCCATTTTATAGATGAGGAAATAATAGCTTTGAGGTTAAACAACCAATCCCAAATCACACACATAGAAAGAGGCAGAGGTGAGATTCAAATGCAAGTCTGTCTGACTCTTAAGTTAGTATTTATAGCTCTACTAGTGTAATGAAATAGACATAACCAATGATAACTACAAGAGTGTCATGAGCCTGCAAAACACCCAAAAGGCCAAGATTCAGAATGACCTGAGCCTTAAAAAGAGATATATTCTGAGGATAACAAAAAGGGATTTCAAATTGCAATCAGTAACCAGAAAACTAACATTAGGTAACAAAGAGAAAGAAAAATATTCCTATTTTATTTCCACTTTTCCTCTATTTAAAGAAAAGATACTTTGGGAGGCTGAGGTGGGCAGATCATGAGGTCAGGAGATTGAGAACATCCTGGCTAACAAGGTGAAACCCCGTCTCTACTAAAAATACAAAAAAATTAGCCGGGCGTGGTGGTGGGCTCCTGTAGTCCAAGCTACTCGGGAGGCTGAGGCAGGAGGATGGCATGAACCTGGGAGGTGGAGCTTGCAGTGAGCCGAGATAGCACCACTGCACTCCAGCCTGGGTGACAGAATGAGACTCTGTCTCAAAAAATAAACAAATAAAAATAAAAAAGAAAAGAAAAGAAGGACAAGAAAGGGTACAGAAAACATGAGTTGAAGATGAAAACAGAGAGACAGAAGAAAAGATTAAGAAGCACTCGTCCTAGGATAAGTTCCAGGATACTGGAAAGATCTTACACTAAGATTTCCCAACTAATATCTACACAGAATCGTGAATAATGAGAGAGGTGCAGAAGTCTAGAGAGAGGCAAATGTAGTCTTGATATTTTTTAAAAAGAAAGTAATGTCTACAAGCTGGTGAATGTAACCTCAATTCTAGATAGGTTTTATAGAATACATTATTAAAAAGACTTTCAGTTTGGGCAGGATGGTGTTTTCCCTGCTTCTCTCAGCTAAACACAACTATAAAACCTGGAAATGACATAAGAGACAACCAAAGGAAACTATGAGAGTTATAATAGGAAGATGAGTTGGTTTAGAATGGAAGAACAGCGAAGCTATGGGATATCTTGCATCCCCATACTCCACAGAGAAAGACCACCTAGACCTGGTGTTTGTGAATCCCCTATCTTAGCAACAGAGATCAGCCCAGGTGGGCTCACTCCTCTCCTAAATCAAATGGGCGTCTTCTGACAACATCAGGTGAGCCCAATGTCACCAGCACGGTGGATCAATTGGGAGCCCAACCAGCAATGAGCAGACAGGGGAAGTACTCCCTTTCCCCACCAGGCCTGAGCTTCCCTTTGCCCCCAAGATATACTGAGGCTGACAAGGCTGAGCCTATAGGAGAGACCCGGCTGAAGCAGGCAGCCTGCTCTGAGAAGCCTCTTTATCCCTATGGGTTCAAAATACTCCATCTACACTCAAACACGTTAGGAAAGAAAACGGAACCAGAGATGGCACTTGAGTCAGAAGAAGCACCTATTCTTAGAAGCTTCTTTATCTCACAAACCCAAGACTCTCCTCCTCTGCCCAAACACTCTGGAGGAAGAGTAGAGTGGGGAACACTGGTGGAGTATCCCACCATGCCCTTCCTTCTTCCAGAGACATTCAATGGCAGGCCTTGGGAAACCCCTTCTGCCCCCTCAAGCACCACCAGCAGAAGCAGTGGAAGCCCCAGCAGCACCAGATAAACCAAGCAAACCAAAATAACACCACAAAAGCCATGAAAATTAAACTGCCATTGGAACCACAACCCACAAAAGTAGGCCCACAACTCACATGCTAAACCTAAACAAGGTGACTGTCCGCTGAAATAAAAGATTTAAATGAGATCCAAAGTCACCTAACATGATAGACAAAACATCTATGATACAATAAAAAAAATCACCCAACATACCAAGAAACAAGACAATAACAACTTGAAGAAGAAAAGACAATAAACTAAGATCAACACTGGGATGAAATCAGATGTTAGAATTATTTAACAACATTTGAAAGCAGTTATTATAACAATGTTTCTGCAATCAATTACAAATTATCCTGAAACAGATGAAAAAATAAAAATGCAGCAAAGAAAGAAATTATTAAAAAAGGAACCAAATGGAAACTCTATAACTGAGAAAATAATGGCAGAAACTTTTAAAGTAAGATTGCTGGAGGACTCAATAGTACAATGGAGATGACAAAGGATAGAATCAGTGAACTGGAGGAGAGAACACAGTGGAATTCACCCAATCTGAAAAACAGGGAAAGTACAGATGTAAAAAACATGACCTATGGGTCAATGAAAAAAGATCTAATACTCATATCATTGGAGTCCCAGAAAGAGAGGTGAAAGGATGTGGGACTAAATGAATATTCAAAAAAATAATGGTTGAAAATTTCCAAAATTTGGTACACACCCAGGAAACTGAGTGAACTTCAAGGGGGATAAACTCAAAGAAATCCATGCTAAGGCACACCATAATTAAAATTCTGAAATCTAAAAAATAAAAAGAAATAAATGCATATTACGAATAGGGAACACCAATTCAAAAGGCCAAGAATTTCTATTCTGAAATTGTAAAGGCCAATAGAAAGTGGCACAATATTTTTCAAAGTGTTCAAAGTAAACAACTGCAAATAATAAAATGAAAAAATACACCATACAAACAATTCACTATTGCAAAAATATAGAACCAACCTAAGTGCCCATCGGTGGGTGAGTAGATAAAGAAAATGTGGTGGCTGGGCACAGTGGCTCACACCTGTAATCCCAGCACTTTGGGAGGCCGAGGCGGGTGGATTATGAGGTCAGGAGTTTGAGACGAGCCTAACCAACACGGTGAAACCCCATCCCTACTAAAAATACAAAAATTAGCCAGGCATGGTGGTGCACACCTGTAGTCCCAGCTACTCAGGAGCCTGAGGCAGGAGACTTGCTTGAACCTGGGAGGCAGAGGTTGCAGTGAGCCAAGATCATGCCATTGCACTCCAGCCTGGGCAACAGAGTGAAACTCCATTTCAGGGGAAAGGATTCCCTATTTAATAAATGGTGCTGGGAAAACTGGCTAGCCATATGTAGAAAGCTGAAACTGGATCCCTTCCTTACACCTTATACAAAAATTACTTCAAGATGGATTAAAGACTTACATGTTAGACCCAAAACCATTAAAATCCTACAAGAAAACCTAGGCAATACCATTCAGGACATAGGCGTGGGCAAGGACTTCATGTCTAAAACACCAAAAGCAATGGCAACAAAAGCCAAAAT
>NW_026652282.1:57057416-57061949 GCF_009828535.3 Hylobates moloch | reverse complement strand
AACGAAAAGCCTAGGCTTAGATGGCTTCCCTGATGAATTCTAGTAAACATTTAAAGAACAATTAATACCCATCCTTCTCAAATTCTTCCAAGAAATATAAGAGGAGGGAATACTTCCCAACTCATTCTATGACATCAGTATTACCTTGCTACCAAAACCAGAAAAAGATATCACAAGAAAACTATAGACCAATATATCTTATGAATATAGTCATAAAAATCTTCAATAAAATACTAGCAAACTGAATCCAGTAATATATAAAAAGGATTGTATAATATGACCAAATGAAATTTATCCCAGGAATGCAAGGTTGGATTAGTATCAGAAAATCAATTAATATAACGTATGAATAGAATAAAGGAAAAAAATTCATGAATATCTCAGTACACATGGAAAAACGTTGATAAAATTCAGTACCCTCTCTCATGATAAAAATACTCAAAAAATTAGGAATAGAAGGAAACTTCCTCAACCACATTAAAGGGTACCTAGGAAAGACCCAGAGCTAACATTATATTAAGTGATAAAAGACTGAATATTTTCCCCCAACAGGACAAGGATGTCTGCTCTTACCACTTCTATTCAACGCATTGTTACTAGAGGTTATAGTTATGAACTTAGGCAATAAAAAGAAATGAAAGGCATCCAGAAACTATCTCTATTTGCAGATAACATAATATTATATAGAGCAAAGTCTAAGGAATCCACACACACACACACAAAGACCCTATCAAACCTAATAAACAAGTTTAGCAAGTTTGCAGTATACAAGGTCAATATTAAAAATTAGCTCTAATTCTATTTTTGCAATGAACTATTGAAAAATAAAATTTAAGAAACAATCCCATTTACAATAGCATCAAAATAAAATAAAATATTAGGAATAAATTTGACAAAAGACGTGTAGAACTTATACTGAAAACTACAAAATATTGTTGAAAGAAAGTAATGAAGATCTAAATAAATGAAAAGACATCCCACATTATAGACTGGAGGACTTAATACTGTTAAGATGGCAATACTCCCTAAATTGATCTACAGATTAAACACAACCTTATCAAAATACAGGCTGATCTTAAAATTCATATGGAAATTAAGGGGCAAAGAATAGCCAAAACCAATCGTGATAAAGAATAACAAAGTTGGGCCGGGCGCAGTGGCTCACATCTGTAATCCCAGCATTTAGGGAGGTCGAGGCGGGTGGATCATGAGGTCAGGAGTTCGAGACCAGCCTGGCCAAGATGGTGAAACCCCATCTCTACTAAAAAATACAAAAATTAGCCAGGCATGGTGGCGGGCGCCTGTAATCCCAGCTACTCGGGAGGCTGAGACAGGAGACTAGCTTGAACCCAGGAGGCAGAGTTTGCAGTGAGCCAAGATCGTGCCACTGCACTCTAGCCTGGGTGACAGAGCAAGACTCTGTCTCGAAAAAAAAAAAAAAAGAAGAAGAACAGTTATACGACTCATACTTCCTGATTTCAAAACTTACAACAAGGCTACAAAGTAATCAAGACAATGTAGTACTGCTGGCATAAGGACAGACATATAGATTAATGGAGTAGAATTGAGAGTCTAGAAATAAACACTTACATTTACAATCGACTTTTGACAAGAGTGCCAAGAGAATTCAATAGGGGAACAACAGTCTTCAACAAATGGTGCTGGGACAACTGGATATCCACAAGTAAAAGAATGAAGTTGGATCCACTCCTCATACCACGTATAAAAATTAAATAAAACACGTATCATACAAGATCTTCCTTTGCTTAAAGGCCTGCCTAGCTGTTAGAATAAAATACAAACTTCTGGCCATGCCATTTACCTCTCCATAGCCTAGACCTTGCTACTTCTGCAGTTTCATCCTTTGTCACCACCTCATTATCCTCCTCTTCAATCCCTCCTCCTAGATCCTACACTCTAAGGCACTCTGAGTGACATGTTTCTTTGGGTCAGGTGCAGTGGCTCAAACCTGCAATCCCAGCACTTCAGGAGGCCAAGATGGGCAGATCACTTGAGGCCAGGAGTTTGAGACCAGCCTGGCCAACATAGCAAAACCCCATCTCTACTAAAAATACAAAAATTAGCTGGGCATGGTGGTGCATGCCTTTAATCTCAGCTACTTGGGAGGCTGAGGCACAAGAATTGCTTGAGCCTGGGAGGTGGAGGTTGTAGTGAGTCGAGAACACGCCATTGCACTCCAGCCTGGGTGATCAAGGGAAACTCTGTCTCAAAAAAAATAAATAAAAAGCACCAGGCTTTGCTTACATATATCAGTGGAATACTATTTCTCTATACTACCTGATAAATATACCTCCATACTTCAAGGCAGTCCAAGTATCACCTCTTCTATGAAAGTTTTCACTGACACAGAGGCATATCCACATACTAATTGTCTTTTCTTTCCCCCATAGTATCCCAACACAGTTCCTCCATTGAGAATTAACACTGTGCCACTGTGAGGTGTATGTTGTCCTGTTCCTTGCTTCAGGAATGAGGTACTGAGCCTCAACCAAATCCCTCAAGGAAATTACCTTTGTCCAGAAAGAACCTCTTTTTCCCAGGGCAGTGAAAATCCCTTGATAAGTCTGTGAAGAGGGTAGGGTACAAAGGCCCCCTTCAACATGAGAGTATTCTCATTTTGCCATCCCAGCCCCAGAGCTCCTGTGAAGACTGTACTAACAGTTCAACTCCTTCCACTGCTCAATGCTTTCCTTCACTTCCCCACAAGAGTTGATCGGAGTGCATTCCCCAACAAACTGCTTATATTCTAACTCCATCTTAGAGTGTATTTCTCAGGGACCCTAACCTAAGACACTCTTTTACACTTACTTTTTAATAGTTCATCTTCAGATATTGATTGCATCAATGCATCCCTGTGCAGGTTGTCAATACAGGCTTGCCAAAATAAAAATAAAATAAAATAAAAAATGGATCACAGACCTAAATGTAAAGGCTAAAACTATAAAACTCTTAGAAGAAAACATTAATGTATATCCTTGTGACCTTGGGTTAGGCAATATTTTCTTCAAAATGATACCTAAAGGAGAAGCCACAAAAGGAAAATTAGATAAATTGGACATTAAACTTTGCAGCATAAAAGTTTAGGAATAAACTTAACAAAAGATGGGTAGAACTTATACTGAAAACTACAAAACACTGTTGAAAGAAAGTAAAGAAGATCTAAGTAAATGAAAAGACATCTCACGTTCATAGACTGGAGGGCTTAATATTGTTGAGATGGCAATACTCCCTTTCTTTTTCTTCACACAAATAAGAGTGAAGAAACAACTCATAGAATGAAAGACAATATTTGCAAGTTAAATATCTGATAAGAGACTCATATCCAGAATATATAAAGAACTCTTACAACTAAAAAAAAAAAACTACTCAATTGAAAAATGGGCAAAGGATCTGAATATACATTTCTCCGAAGGAGATACATAAGTAGCCAATGAGCACATGAAAAAATCATTAGTCTTCAAGAAAATACAAATCAAAACCACAACTGAAATATCACTTCAAATTCACTAGGAAGAATATAATAAGAAATAGACAATAACAAGTGTTGCCAAGGATGAAGAGTAATTGGAACCCTCATATGTTGCTTGTGGAAATGTAATATGGTGCAGCCACTTTGGAAAACAGTCTGGAAGTTCTTCAAAAAGTTCAACAGAGAGTTACCATATGACCCAGCAATTCCACCTGTAGGTATATACTCAAGAGAATTGAAAACAAATGTTTACACAAAAACATGTACACAAATATTGAGAGCAGCATTATTTATAACAGGCAAAAAATGGAAACAACCTAATGTCCATCCATTGATGAATGGATAAATGTAATATAACTATACAATAGAATATCATTCAACCATAAAAAGAATGAAATATTGATTCATGCCACCATGTGGATGAACCCTGAAAATATTATGCTAAGTGAAAAAGCCAATCATAAAAGATTATATATTATATGATTCCATTTAAATGAAATGTCCAGAATGGTCAAATCTATAGAGACAGAAAGTAGATATATGATTCCTAGGGGTTGGAAGAGGGGAGGGTTCAGGAAAAATGGGTAGTGACTACTTATAGGTACAGGGTTTCCTTTTGTGTCTCTAAAATTGATTATGATAATAGTTGCACAACTCTGTGAATGTACTAAGAACCAATGAATTAGCACTTTAAATGGGTGAAGTATATGGTATGTAAATTATATCTTAATAAAGCTGTTATTATAAAAAATAGTGGTGCAAAAACTGTTGGTGCCTTGCATGGATTAAGGCAGGGACACCAAACTATAGTAGTGGCCATTGTATTCTTTACCATCATGCATTTTCAGAGAAAGAAATGCCATTTCAGGCTGGGCTCAGTGGCTCAAGCCTATAATCCCAACACTTTGGGAGGCCAAGGTGGGCGGATTACCTGAGTTCAGGAGTTCGAGACCAGTCTGGCCAACATGGTGAAACCCCGTCTTTATTAAAAATATAAAAATTAGCCAAGCATGGTGGCGGACACCTGTAATCCCAGCTACTCG
>NW_026652282.1:57038968-57057406 GCF_009828535.3 Hylobates moloch | reverse complement strand
AGAAAAGAAAAGAAAGATATGCCATTTCACTTAAGAATGTTCTTGATGAAGTAGAAATTATTGTTTGTAAAATGCTATTTATGTTATTTATGTTAACATGCACTGGTTTTTATTTTTAAATCAATTGGTAAATTCTAAAAGCTATTTGTAGAGATTATAAGGAACTTGTAATGCTGCATAACGTACTACATTTATGTAACATATCACATCCTTCTGAACTGACTTTAGTTTGGCTGTGTAGTTTGTAGAGGTTAACAACTCTTAATCTGCATTAGGAACAATTAAAAACCCTTTTCTGCCTTTATCAAGAGGGTAAAATGGACACAAAAATATTTGGATGTGGGGGACTAGAAACCTATTTATCTTATTCTTTAAAAGAAAGAAAAATTATTCCTAAAATATTTTGCTTAAGGTATTAAATTTTAAAATCTATTTCACTATAATGTGTATTATACAATATGTTACATGATGATCCAAGATGCTGGTTTTAAATGTCATAGTTCATTCAAGTTTTGAAATTACCCTTCCAAATTATCTGGTTCCTAAATCTATTCATTCAAATATTTATTGTACTAGTTTCTATATCATAAAGGCCCAGATATTATCAGCTAATAAAATAAAATACAAAATCTAAATAAATGTTCCCATGAAATCATTTGCTGTAATCTCACTGCAACACAAAAGATATTTGCTAACTGGCTCCAAGGGAGAACAAAAAATTAGTTGAATAATTTATTTCAAATATAAGAGCTGTTTAGTATTACAGTACTTTTAAAATTAAATTTAAGTTTTCTCCATTATTCAGAAACACATCAGTTATAAATGGTTCCATTTCAGGAAATTTTCTTGGCTCTCGATCTCTCCCTGGGTAGTCATTGAAAGACTTTTGGGAAGATGAAAGTTTTCAGAATAAAGTTAAACAAGTAATGAATACTTCCAGACTATTAGTCACTTCTATGTTCTGGCACCCATATATAAATGAAATAAAACAAAACAAAGACATTTAAAATGGAAAACCTTCAAAACTAAAGTCTTCTCATCTTCACTACCAAAGCTAAACAGCTCCAACTTCTTATGCAGTTTCATTCAAGCTAAGATTCTCTCAGCATTCTGGTGGGCAGAGATATACAGCATCTAATAAAATTCCAGGCCACAGTCACTGAATAAATGAGCAAAGCTAAACAAATGGCATTCCTTATCAAATAAACACTAACATGATTGAGCATACAGCATTTCAATCAGTCAACATCTGTTTTATAATCGTATTTCCTGTTTTATAAATGTAGTGTGAATGAACAATTCATTTTTATAGATTTACTGCCTCATGTTGCCTTACCATTGCATTTCAATTCTAGTTAGAGGGGCCTGAACAGAAAGGTATATATTGAAATGAAGGAAAATCCTGATTATAACTCAGGAAGGAGTTAGTCAAGTTGTCCTGCTAGTTCAGGGTTTATTACTTTATACACAAAACCATTTTAAATTTAATCTTTTGGATGGAAATCTAAAACTCAATACTCATTGCTTATCTTCACAAATAGAACATAGTAGATGATCACGATTTAATTGTTTTTTGATGAATTTGGGTCATTATTATGAACATCAATTACTGAGCTATATTATAACACGTTGATGCCCTCAAGACTTATTTAAGCCATATAGGGCTATTAGACCCGCATTGCTATGAGTTCCTGGCTTGTTTTTTGGTTTTTCTGTCTCTTTCCTTAGAGTCAGCTGTCTCTCCCTCCTACTATTCGATGAGCCTTGTTAACATTTCTAAATGGCCCCTCCACAGCTGTTGGCTAGGAAATATGATAATCATGATTAAAGCATAATGATGAGTAAATAAATTATAAGTGAGTATCTCAGAATCTTACACTATATAACATGCATGAGCTTAAGTGCATGGATCTTGTGACACACACTTTATCTGCACAAAGCCTTTTCTCATCTGAGTTCTTAGGTGATGTTACTAGATCATTGAATTCCAACTGTATATTGCCATATTTGATAAACCTTCCCCTTTAGGATCATATATGCAGGACAATTTCATAATCTGGTATAAGGTCCTTAGGCAGTTAAAACAAGATTTAAGACAAATCTATTTCTTCTGCAACTGCAGATAAAAAAGCATAGTCTTTCTAAGCTTGAACATTTAGGATACCTAAGAAATAAATTGCACAGAGATTTAATACCTTGGAAGTATGACTTAGAAATCTGAAAATTTGTATACAACTAAGTATATAAACAGTAAAACAGATTCAGTTCAATCAGCAAATGTCTATTGAGCATCTACCATGTTCAAGGCATTATACTAGCATCACAAGGGATATAAAATGAGTAAGACACAGTCCGTGGTTTAAGAACTTAATATCTAGTAAGCGAGATTAGATAAAAATGACTAAGATGAAAGGCAAATAAATGTAATAGATGTAAGAAAACCGTAAGTAAGTTATTACGGGAATTCAAAGGAATGAGAGATTAAACTTAGCTTGGGGAGAAGGATCAGAAAATCATGAAGTATTCCATGGAATACATGGCATTCATGATAAGCCTTGTAGTTTGGACAGGTTCTTAAGAGAAGAGAGTAAGGGGAAGAGACAGCAGTAGTAGTCATCTTGGGCTAAGGAAACTGCAATTATTCATTTCACAAATATTTACTGAGCATTTATTATTATTATACGCCAGGCACTGTTGTAGGCAATAGGGATAGAACAGTAAACAAAGCAGATAAAAATCCCTGCCCTCACGGACCTGATATTACAGTGGGGAGAGAAAGAGACAATAAAAATAGTAACAATAATAACAACAATGACAGCCAAGACATTAGAGTACTTAACATGTTGGTCAGGCACTGTTTTTGTGTTTTAAATATAAACCCATTTAATTCTCAAAACACCTCTATGAAGTAGTCTGCTATTAATATTATCCCTATTTTAGAGATAGAAAACTAAGATATAGAAGTCAAACTGTCCAAAGGCACAATGAGAAATGAAATTATGATTCAAACCTGGGGTATCCAGCTACAGAGGTCTATATTCTTAACCATTATGTGATTCCAAATAAGCATCATCTATAACGTGTTACATGTTGATAAACACTAAACTCAAGGAGCAGCAAGCCACTTTATTTGGAAGATATAAGGGAACAGCAAAGGATAAAGCCAAAGAAATAGGTTGGGCTCATATTATGGAGGGCCTTGAATCCAAGACAGGGGAGTCTACCTACTGAATTAAGTGCAATGGGAAACCACTGAAGATATGATTAGTGCCTCACTTTATAAAGGGTGAACTGGAGTGAGAAGAGAGGCTGGAAGAGGAGATCTGATTCACCACTGAACATTTATCAAGATTATTGATACAGCCCAGGTGAAAAGTAATTACGGTATAGAACAGAATAAAATATATATTGAGAATCCAAGAAATTAGAGATTACACACACACACATACACACGTGCACACACACACACACACACACACACAGAAAAACTCATTCTTCCATTTGAGGCCAAAATCTCAAAGACATCCTTGACTTCCCTGTTTCCTCTCACATGCCACGTTCAATCAACAGTAAATTCAGAATCCAACCATCTTTTACCACTTTCACCACCACTACTCTGGTCCAAGCCATCAACTCTCACCTCACTTACTGCAATAGCCCCCTTACTTACTTCCTGCTTCTACCCTTGCCGTGTTACAGTCTAGTCTCAACTCAGCAGCTAAAGTTTTCCTACCAATAAAATAGGTCAAATCAGGTCACCCCTTTGCTCAAGCCCCTCCATTGGTTTCCTATTTCACTCATAACACAAAGCCAAAGTCTTTACAATGACCTACAAGGCCCTACATGATCTGTTCCTCTCCTCTTACCTCTCTGACCTCACCTCTATGATTCTTCCTTTTACTCATTCTGCTTCAGTCACAATGGCCATGTTGCTATTTCTGGAACACTCATGTTCTCCCTCATCTCAGGGCCTTTACATTTGCTACTTCTTTTGCCTGGAATGCTCCCTTATCCTCTCCCATATCTGCCTGGCTCTTTCCTGACTGCCTCCAGATCTTTGCTCGAATATCACCTTCTCAGTTAGCTTCCCTGGACTACCCAATTTAAAAATGTGCACATATACATACACATCCTGTCCTGACCTTCTCTCTCCAACTTCCCTAATTTTTCTCCATATAACTTTGTATTATCTGACATTCTATGTATTTTACTTATCTGCTTGTGTGTCTTCCTCCACTAGACTATTGGCTCCATGAGGGCCAGAATTTTTGTCTGTTATGTTCACTGCTATATCCTTGGTTCCATAAATAGTACCTGGTACATGGTAGTTCTTAATAAATATTTGTTAAATAAATGAATGAATCAATTAAGAAAAAAATTTTGAAAAAAAAGTTAGGGACAGTGAAGAATTAGAATTCATATAGCAGGGCAACTAATGGAATAGGTGGAGCAAAAGAGGAGGAAGGATCAAAATGTCTCCATGGTGTCCAGATTTTAGGAATGGCAACAGCATTATCAGAAATGGAATCGTTACAGGGAACTGATTTGGAGGGTGGAAATTAATTCATTTTTAGACACGATGAGTATACAATATGGAACACTAATGGGAGATCAAAAAATGAAATGCAAATCTGAAGCTTAAGAATGAAGTCAGGGCTAGATATAATAATTTGGGAGTTACTAAAATACAGACAGAAGCCAGGCACGGAGGCTCACGCCTGTAATCCCAGCACCTTGGGAGGCTGAGGAGGGCAGATTGCTTCAGGCTGGGAGATTGAGACCAGCCTGGGCAATACAGCAACACCTCATCTCTACAATTTTTTTTTAAATTAGCTGGCCATGGTGGCATGTGTTTTGGTCCCAGCTACTCAGGAGGCTGAGGTGAGAGGATCTCTTGAGCCTGGAGGTCAATGCTTCAGTGAGCCAAGGTCACACCACAACACTGCAGCTTGGCCAACAAAGCAAGACACTGTTTCAAAAAAGAAAAAAATAAAACAGAGATAACAGTGTTGGAGGGGACAGGACAGAACCTTGGGAAAAGTTACACTTCAGAGGTTCAAGGAAGAACATCAGTCAGGGAGGCAGCAAGAGAACCAAAATAATGACATGTCATGAAGCCAAGAAAGTAGAAGGTGGTAGTAAATTAGTATTAAACGTTACAAGAAAAGTCAAGAAGGTTCTCAAAGCTCAAAACAAACAGGCTGATTTGGCAAATGGGAAGCCATTGGAAGATGTATTTCTTTGAAGTGGTAGAGGCAGGAGCCAAATTTCAAGCCACTTAGGAAGGAGTCAGGACATGAAGGCAAAAGGTATTCAATTCTTTCAACAAGCTCACCAGAATGAAAATACTCACTTTTGCCCAGTAATCCCACTCCCTGGAATTTAACTTTTAAAAAATTGTTCTATGGAAGAATAATAGCAAGCAAATACATTAATGCTAAAGGTTGTACATTACATTGTTGTTGGTAATAGTAAATGATTGTAAAATACTTGAAATGTCCAACTACAAAAAGTAGTGATTTATGATCTATTAAAACAATAAAATACTTTTTGAATATAATAAAGTCTGAAGAAAAAGGGAAATACTTATGTTAAATAGAAAAAAATCAAAATACAAATTTAAAATATACACCATTCATTCATTTCACATTTGATTATGGAGTCCCTCCTATGTGATAGGCACACATACTAGCTACATAGTGGCAGACAAAATAGACAGATCTTCTACCCTCATAAGACTTAACAGTTTGTGATTCAAACTATGGGGAAAAAAAGGTACATATGTAACAGAGAAAAGTATACCCCAAATAACAAAAGCTATGTATTATGATGATAGATAGATAGACAGATAGACTTTTCCTACAATATTGTTCAATAAAAATTAGCTGTTTTCAATAAATAAAGAGAAAGGTAAATATTTATAGCAACGAAAGGAAGAAGAGAGTTGAGAGGTAGCTTGACGGGGCAGCAGGGTTCCAGGAAATGTTTTTTAGAAGAGGGAATGTGACCATGTCCAAAAACAAAGAGGATAGCAAAGAGGCAGAGATTGAAAATTCCACATCTTTCTTACTGCTAATTTAATATATCCACTCTGAGAGCTCTTCAAATTCCTTGGAGAATAGACTTTGAATAGCCTAGAATAGCTGTCCTAGAGCTGACATTTAAACATGTCTTTTGTGAACACTAATAAAGATCCCATCCTCCACCTAAGGCAAAGCTTGATTCAGAAAATAAATTTCATAGTAAAACTGATCATGGAGGAAATAGTTACTGAACATTATTAGATCTCATGAATTGATTCAGACTATAGAATATATTCACCTCACACCAATAACTTTGCTTCTAAATGATTTTTTTTTAATACAGTAAAATTGCCTGGGTGTAGGATGTATTTTTGTTACCATCTAAAAGGAAGATAAATTCATGAAAGTGTAGTATAGCATACCGAATATGCTGACCTTTCAGTTCCTTAACTTCTTCACCTCCGATGACCTCATCCTTCCATTCCATATGAGCCACTCACTCTGTACACCTTGGAAGTTTCCATCACCCTTTCCTACTCCATCTCCAAAATCACTAATTCAAACATGAAATTCTCTGATCACAAACTTCCAGCTTTGCTGGTTCAACTATTTCTACTATCACTATTCTTTCAGGTCATCAAGACCTCTAGAGTTCACTGACCCTTCTTCCTCTACTTTCTCCCTATCAATCAAAATTTTCTTCACTTCCTTCCCTATCCAGCTTAGGTTCCATAGTGTATCAATGCTGTTACACTCCTGCCAAAACCACAAAACCTCTTAACTCACTATGATGATGTTATTGTTATTGATAATGATAATGATGTTTTTGTACTCATCTAGGCCAAATTCTAACCATTGATCGTTCCTACCATTCACTTTCTCTGTGCCTATCTCCAGTAGCCAAGTTATAGGGCAAAGTAACAAAACAGGCAGATTTGTTTCAATACATAAAATAAAAATCACTTGCAGCAGACTCCTGAAATCTGCTCACCAATCTTGCTGTGTTTCTCTTTTTCACTTTCTGCCACAACTTTTTTTTTTTTTTTGAGACAGAGTCTCGCTCTGTCACCCAGGCTGGAGTGCAGTGGCGCGATCTCGGCTCACTGCAAGCTCTGCCTCCCGGGTTCACACCATTCTCCTGCCTCAGCCTCCTGAGAAGCTGGGACTACAGGCGCCCGCCACCACGCCTGGCTAATTTTTTTGAATTTTTAGTTGAGACAGGGTTTCACCATGTTAGCCAAAATGGTATCGATCTCCTGACCTCGTGATCCGCCTGCCTCGGCCTCCCAAAGTGCTGGCATTACAGGCGTGAGCCACCACGCCCAGCCAAAGCCTACAGCACCCGGTATTCCCAGGTGGTCTCCCATCTAAGTACTAACCAGGCCCGACCCTGCTTAGCTTCCAAGATCAGACGACATCAGGCTTGTTCAGGGTGTTATGGCCGTAGACTCTGCCATAACTTTTAAAAATTCTCCAATCTTCTCAATCCTTCAGAGCACTATTCCCCAGCTCCACCCTTTTCAGAAAATGACCTTGCCTCTTACTTCATAAAGGAAATGGACCATTTGCATTTTGGGGCCCATACATAGCAGGTACTCAAACGTGATAAATGGATAAAAAGAAAAATATGAAATGGAGAAAAACCTGGCATGGTAACCTTAAAACCTCAGTTTTCCCATTTAAAAACGTGGTAGGTGTATAACATGATCTAAGTCCCCCCCACAACTCTAAAACTTATATTCACATATCCAGACCTATGAATGCAAACTATGCAGGGAAGAATTTTCTCAAAAGTGAACAAGCAGTAGTCAGGAAATACCATTTTATGCCCATCTTACCAATTGGCAGAAGTGCTATTATTCACTGTTCAATAAATAAATATTTACTGAGTTCCTTCAATGTATTAGGATTTATGGGCAAAAATAGGGGATATTTAAGACCTGGTCTTTGGCTTCATGGAGCTTTCAATCTACTAGGAGAAGAAAAACTTTATATAAGTGTCTCTAATAGGTGACACATGGAGTTTCTTTTGAAAAGACTAGTGATTGAGAGGAAAAAAGGAATGACATTAGCAAGATGACCAAAGAGAAGTTCCCAGTACTGTTTTATCTACCACACACAAAAACAAAACAATGAATAAATGACTACATTTTTGACAGAAATGACTAAAGGAGAGCGCCAGAGAACATCAAAGAAGCAGCAGAAAACCTATAGAGCACACAAACCCAGGATGGCTGCTTAGGGAAGGGAAAGAAACACCTTGCCTCTGCCACCCTATTCCCCCATTCAGAATCAGCTTGGAACCAGCTTGGAATTAGCTGGTCAGAACCACAGCTATATCACAGTCCCCTGGACCCAAGCTTCTGAAGTGTGCCACAGAGCAACAGTCCCTGGTTAGTGGGAAAACCGCAGTCATTCATGCCTTGGAGAGTGAACGTATGCCTCAAGTTTTGGGTGCTACCATAGTTTCACAAGACCCTGAGCCCAGGAAATCACCTTCACAGCTGCTCTGAGCACCTGTGCCCTGGATCTAAGTACCACTGTGGCTGCCTATTGGCCATGTCAGATCTGACACCAACACAGATACCCACAGCTCAGATACCCCACTGTGGGAAAAGTAAGACCAGGAGGATCCCTAAAGCCATTGCCCTAATAACCTATGAAGCCACCATCACTGCCACAAACTCCAGTAGCCTAGACTACTGAGGCTCCTGCAGTCTTCACAGACATTGATTACAACTAAATAAGCTGCACAAAGACTACACCATTGTGCCCACATGGAATGAGAGTCACCATAGTCTGCTCAATTGTCACCCTCAGGCCCATCTTCAGGTGAATGTCTTCCCATACAAAAACCACTCTGTAAAGTTTGGAAGAGGTGACTACACCAACTGATGCACAGACATCAATGCAGGGACACAAAAAAAAAACATGAAAAAGCAAGGAAGCATGACACTACCAGAGGAATGGAATAATTCTCCAATAATTAATCCCAAATAAATGTAAATTTACAAATTACCTGAAAATGAGTTCAAAATATTAATCTTAAGGAAATTCAGCAAGATACAAAAGAAGATATAGAAACAATTCAATGAAATTGGAGAATAATTTATGATCTGAGTGATAAATTCAACAAAGAGATAGATATCATTAAAAAGAACCAAAAATAAATCCTGGAGCTGAAAAGTTCAATCAGCAAAATTAAAAAAATACAATAGAGGGAACTTCAATAGCAGACTAGATCAAACAGAAGAAAGAATCAGTAAATATTTATTTATTGAACAGTGAATAACAGCACTTCTGCCAATTGGTAAGATGGGCATAAAATGGTATTTCCTGACTACTGCTTGTTCACTTTTGTTAACCTGAAGATGGTGGTTTTTTTTTTTAAATGACTCAGTAAAAATAAAAAGAATGAAAAAGAGTGAAAACAGCCTATGGGACTTAAGGAGCATCATTAAGCAAACAGTAAACAAACTTTCACATTATGGGAGTTTCAAAGAAGAGATAGAGAAAGGGACAGAAATATTATTTAATGAAATAATTGCTGACAACTTCCCAAGTCTTGGGAGAGATATCAACATCCAGATTCACAAAGCTCAAAAGTTCACAAACAGCTACTACCCAAAGAGGCCCTCTCTAAGGTACACTATCATCAAACTGTCAAAAGTCAAAGAGAAAACTTTAAAACCAGCAAGAGAAAAATGTCAAGTCACATACAAAGGAATATCCATTAGAATATCAATGGATTTCTCAGCAGAAACCTTGTAGGCCACAAGAGAATGAAATGATATAGTCAAAGTCCTGAAAGGAAAAAAAAAAAAAAAAAAAAACAGTCAGCCAAGAATACTATACCCAGCAAGCCTGTCGTTCAGAAATGAAGGAGACAGTTTTTCCCAGACAAGAAAAAATTTAAGGAATCCGTCACCACTGGACCTGCCCTACAAGAAATGCTTAAGGAAGTTCTTCAAGTTGAAACATAAAGAAGATAATTACTATTATGAATACATATGAAAATCTAAAACTTACTGGTAGAGGTAAATACATACTCAAACCCAGAATATTCCAATATTGTTGTAATGGTGTGTAAATCATACATAACTCTAGTATGGTTATAAGTCAAAACAGTGAACAACTCATAGACATAAAGATAGCAACAATAGAAACTGGGAACAATTAGAGAAGGGAATGGGGTAGGGGGCAAGGGTTGAAAATTAACTATTAGGTACTATGCTCAGTACTTGGGTGATGGAATCATTCATACCCCAAACCTCCGCATCATGCAATATTCCCAGTTAACAAACCTACACATGTACCATGTGAATCTAAGATAAAAGTTGAAAAGAAAAAGAAAAAAAGATGGTTAACAATAACTAAAATTATAATAAGTTGTTAAAAATACCCAACATAAAAATATGTAAATTGTTACATCAAAAATATAAATTGTGGAAAATGAGGGTAAAACTCTAGTTTCTGCATGTGATAGAAGTTGATATTAGCTTAAAATAGTTTATTATAACTATAAGATGTTTTATGTAAGCATCACGGTAAATATAAAACAAAAACCTACAGCAGATATACAAATGATAAACAGAGAGGACTCAAAGTTCAGCACTACAGAAAAGTATCAAATCACAAAGATAGCAAAAATAGAAACTGGGAACAATTAGAGAAGGGAATGGGGTAGGGGGCAAGGGTTGAAAATTAACTATTAGGTACTATGCTCAGCCAGAGAGAAAGAAAGGAACAAAGAAGCTAAAAAACAACCAATAAATAATAAACAACAAAATGGCAGTAGTAAGTCTTTACCTATTAATAATAACCTTGAATGTAAGTGAATTAACTTCTCCAATCAAAAGACATAGAGTAGTTGAATGGATTAAAAAAAAAGGTCCAACTATATGCTGTCTACAGGGTACCCACTTAAGCTTTAAGGACATAGGCTGAAAGCAAAGGAATGGAAAAAGCTATTCTGCACAAATGGTAACCAAAAGAGAGCAGAGTGGCTATGCTTATATCTTTATATCTGACAAAATAGACTTCCAGTCAAAAATTTTTACAAGAAACACAGAAGGTCATTGTTTAATGATAAAGAAGTCAATTCATCAAGAAAACATAACAATTGTAAATATATAGGAATCTAACACTAGAGCACCTAAATACATAAAGTAAATATGAATGGACATAAAAGGAGAAATCAATAGCAATACAATAATAGTAGAGAACTTCAGGCTGGGCGTGGTGGCTCAAGCCTGTAATCCCAGCACTTTGGGAGGCTGAGGTGGGCAGATCATGAGATCAGGAGTTCAAGATCATCCTGGCTAACACAGTGAAACCCCGTCTCTACTCAAAATACAAAAATTAGCTGGGCGTGGTGGTGGGCACCTGTAATCCCAGCTACTTGGGAGGCTGAGGCAGGAGAATCATTTAAACCTGGGAGGTGGAGGTTGCAGTGAGCCAAGATCACGCCATTGCACTCCAGCCTGGGTGACAGGGTGAGACTCCATCTCCAAAAAAAATAGTAGAGAACTTCAGTATTTCACTTTCTTCAATGAGTAGATCAATGGGTAGATCAACCAGACAGAAAATTCATAAAGAAATACTGGATTTAAATTGTACTTCTGACCAAATGGGCCTAACAAATGTATAAAAAAACCTTTCCATCCAAGAGCAGCTGAATATACATTTTTCTCTAATGCACATGGAACATTCTCCAGGACAGACCATGTTAGGCCACAAAACGAGTCTTAATAAATTGAGAAAGATTGAAATCATATCTAGTGTCACTTCAGACCATAATTATAAAAAAACTAGAACTCAATAACAGTAAGAAATCTTGGAAAATTCACAAATAATTAAACATGCCCTGGATCAAAGAAGAAATCAAAAGGGCAATTTGAAAGTATCTTGAGACAAGTGATAATGAAAACACAGCACACCAAAACCTATGGGATATGGCAAAATCTGTTCTAAAAGCGGAGTTTATAGCAATAAATGCCTACATTAAAAATGAAGAAGGATCCTGATATTGTTTGAATGTGTCCCTCAAAGTTCGTGGTGTTAGAAACTTAGTCCCCAATGCAACAGTGATGGGAGGTGGGCCTAACAAGGGATGATTAGGTAATGAGGACTTTGCCCTCATGAATAGATTGTTATTACTGTGAGAGTGAATTAGTTATTGTGAGAGTGGGCTTGTTATAAAAGCCAGTTTGGCCCCATCTTGCTCTCTCATACTTTTTTGTCCTTCCACCTTCTGCCATGGAGTGACACAGCAAGAAGGCCCTCGCCAGATGCAGGCCCCTCAATCTTGGACTTCCCAGCCTCCAGAACTACAAGAAACATTTACCTTTTCTTATAAATTGCCCAGTCTGTGGTATTCAGTTATAGCAACACAAAATGAACTAAGACAGGTCCCAAATAAATAGTCTAACATTATGCCTTAAGTAACTAATAAAAGAAGCACAAACTAAACCCAAAATTAGAAGAAGGAAAGAAATCATAAAAGTCAGAACAGAAATAAATCAAATAGAGAACAGAAAAATCATAGAAAAAAATCAATAAAACTAAGAGTTGGTTGTTTGAAAAAAATAAACAATATTAACAAATCCTTAGCCAGTCTAAGATGAAAATAGAAAAGGCTCAAATAGAATGAAAGTGAAAGTGAAAAAATTATAAGACACTTAAGAAATTAAAAGAGACGGCCAGGCATGGTGGCTCATGCCTGTAATCCCAACACTTTGGGAGGTCGAGGTGGGGGGATCACGAGGTCAGGAGATCGAGACCATCCTGGCTAACATGGTGAAACCCCGTCTCTACTAAAAATACAAAAAAATTAGCTGGGCGTGGTGGTGGGCGCCTGTAGTCCCAGCTACTCAGGAGGCTGAGGCAGGAGAATGGTGTGAACCTGGGAGGTGAAGCTTGAGCCGAGATCACACCACTGCACTCCAGCCTGGGCGACAGAGCAAGACTCTGTCTCAAAAAAAAAAAAAAAAGAAATTAAAAGAGACTATTATGAACAATTATATGCCAACAAATTGGATAACCTAGAGGAAATAGATAAATTCCTAGAAAAATACAACCTACCAAGATTGAGTCAGGAAGAAATAGAAAGCTTGAACAGACTAATAACAAATAAACAGATTAAAGAATTAAAAATCTTGCAACAAAGAAAAGCCCAAAACCAGTAGCTTCATGACTAAATTCTACCAAACACTCAAAAAAGAATTAACACCAATACTTCTTAAACTCTTCTAAAAACAGAGCTAGCAGGAATACTTTCCAACACATGTTGGAATTCTTAAGCCTGATAAAGACATCACAAGAAAAGAATATTAATGCAAAAAATCCTCAATAAAATATTAGGAAACAAAATCCAACAATACATCAAAAAGATTATATAAGCTGACCAAGTGGGAATTATCCCGGTTATGCAAGACTGGTTTAACATAAGCAAATCAATCCATGTGATACATATGACATTAACAAAATGAAAGATAAAAACCACATGATCATCTCAATTGATGCAGAAAAAGCATTCAAAAAAGCCCAACATCCTTTTTTGACAAAAACTCTGAAAAGTTTAGGTATTAATGTTCCTCAACATAATATAAGGCCATTTTATGAAAAACCCACAGCTAACCTTATAATCAATAAGGAGAAACTTACAGCTTGTCCACTACAATGTGATACAAGGCAGGAATGCCTACTCCCACCACCTCTATTCAACATAGTACTGAAAGTACTAGACAGAACAATCAGACAAGAAAAAGAAACAAAAGATACCCAAATAAGAAAGGTAGAAGTAAAATTATCTCTATTTGCAGATGAGATGATCTTATATGTAAAAAAACCCCAAGTCCATAAAAAACTGTTAGAACTAATAAACAAATTCAGTAAAGTTGCAGGATACAAAATCAACATACAAAAAAAGTAGCATTTTTATACAAAAATAATTACCTAACTGAAAAAGAAATAAAACAATCCCATTTATGATAGCATCAAAAACATACTTAATAAATTTAACCAATGAGGTGAAACATATGTATACCCAAAACTGCAAAACACTGATGAAATAAACTGAAAAAGATACCAATAAATGGAAAGAGATCCCATGCTCATCGATTGGAAAAATTAATACTGATGAAATGTCCATACTACCCAAAACAATATACTGATTCAATGCAGTCCCAATCAAAATCCCAATGGCATTGTTCACAGAAATAGCAAAAACTATCCTAAAATTTGTATGGAAACATAAAAGACCTTGAATAAACAAAACAATTCTGAGAAAGGAAAACAAAGTCGGAGGCATCATACTTCCTGATTATATTATATAATTTATTATATTACAAACCTATAGTAATCAAAATGGTATTTTTCTGGCATAAAAACAGACACATAGACCAGTGAAACAGAATACAGCACCCAGGAAAAAATCCAAACATATACATTCAATTACTTTGTGACAAGGGCACCAAGAGAACACAATGGGGACAGGGTAGTCTCTTCAATAAATAGTGCTGGAAAAACTGGATTTCCACGTGCAAAAGAATAAAATTGGACCTTTAGCTTATACCATAATAAATTCAAATGGATAAAAGACCTAAATGTAAGACCAGAAATTATAAAACTTTTTGAAGGGAATATAAGAGAAAAGCTCCTCGATATTGGCCTTGAAAATGATTTTTTACATATCACACTAAAAGCTCAAGCCACAAAAGCAAAATTAAATAAATGAGACTACAACAAACTAAAAAGCTTCTGCACAGAAAAGGAAACAATCAACAAAATGAAATGGCAGTCTATGTATTGGGAGAAAATATTTGCAAATCATATATCTGATAAGAGATTAATATCCAAAATGTATAAAGAACTCATACAACTCAATAGTAGAAAAACAAACACCTAACTACAAAATGGTCAGAAGACCTGAATAGACATTTCTTTAAAGAATACATAAAAATCTCCAATAAGCATATGAAAAAATGCTCTACATCATTAGTCACCAGGGAAAGGCAAATCAAAGCCACTATGAGATACCACTTCACACCCACTAGAATGGCTATTATCAAAAAGTCAAAAGATTACAATGTTGCCACAGGCATGGAGAAAAGAGAACTTTTGTACACTGCTGGTAGGGATGTAGACTGGTATGACCATTATCGAAAACAATACAGAGGTTTCTAAATAAATTAAAAATAGAACTACCATATGACCCTCTCTGGGCATATACCCAAAAGCAATGAAATCACCACCTCATAAAGATATCTGCACTCTCATGTTCATTGCAGCATTGTTCACAATAGCCAAGATATGGAAACAACTTAAATGTTCATCAATGGACAAATGGATAAAGAAACTATAGTGTGTAACACACACACACACACACACACACACACACACACACAATGAAATATTATTTGGCCTAAAAAGAAACGAGATCTTGCCATTTGCCACAACATGGATAAGCCTGGAGGACATTATGCTAAGTGAAATAAGCCAGACACAGAAAGAAAAATATTGCATGATGTATTAGCTGTTCTTATGCTGCTAATAAAGACATAAGGATGAGTAATTTGTAAAGGAAAAGGGTTTAATTGACTCATAGTTCCACATTGCAGGGGAGGCCTCACAATCATGGCGGAAGGCAAAGGGCAAGCAAGACATGTCTTACATGGCAGCAGGCAAGAGAGGGCATGTGCAGGGGAACTCCCCTTTATAAAATCATCAGTTCTCATGAAAACTCACTTACTCTCAAGAGAACAGCATGGAAAAGACACGCCCCTTGATTCAAATACCTCCTACAGGGTCCCTCCCATGACATGTGGGAATTATAAGAGCTACAATTCAAGATGAGATTTGGGTGGGGACACAGCCAAACCATATCATTCCACCCTTGGCTCTTCCCAAATCTCATGTCCTCACATTTCAAAACCAATCATGCTTGCCCAACAGTCCCCTAAAGTCTTAACTCATTTCAGCATTAACTCAAAAGTCCACAGATCAAAGTCTCATCTGACACAAGGCAAGTCCCTTCTGCCTATGAACCTGTAAAATCAAAAGCAAGTTAGTTACTTCCCAGATACAGTGGGGGTACAGGAATTGGGTAAACATACTCATTCCAAATAGAAGAAATGGCCAAAACAAAGGTGCTTCAGGCCTCATGCAAGTCCAAAATCCAGCATGGCAGTTAAATCTTAGAGCTCCAAAATTATCTCCTTTGAATTCCATGTCTCACATCCAGGTAACACTGATGCAAGAGGTGGGCTCCCATGGCCTCGGGCAGCTCCACCCCTGTGGCTTTGCAGGGTACAGCCCCCCTCCTGGCTGCTTTAACAGGCTGGCGTTGAGTGTCTGTGGCTTTTCTAGGTACACAGTACAAGCTGTGAGTGGATCTACAATTCTGGGGTCTGGAGGACGATGGCCTTCTCATAGCTCCACCAGGCAGTGCCCCAGTAAGGATTCTGGGTGGGGGCTTGCATCCCACATTTCCCTTCTGCACTGTCCTCGCAGAGGTTCTCCATGAAGGCCCCACTGCTGCAGCAATCTTCGCCTGGACATCCAGGCATTTCCATACATTCTCTGAAATCTAGGCAGAGGCTTCCAAACTTCAATTCTTGACTTCTGTGCATCCGCAGGCTCAATAACACATGGAAGCTGCCAAAAATTGGGGCTTGCACGCTCTGAAGTCACAAGCCTAGTTGTACCTTGGCCCCTTTTAGCCACAGGTGAAGCAGCTGGGACACAGGACACCAAGTCCCTGGGCTGCACATACAGCAGGGGGGTCCCTGGGCCAAGGCTCACGAAACCATTTTTTCCTCCTATGCCTTGGGCCTGTGAGCACAGGGGCTGCCATTGAAACCTCTGACATGCCCTGGAGACATTTCCCCCATTGTCTTGGCGATTAATATTTGGCTCCTCATTACTTATGTAAATTTCTGCAGCCATCTTGAATTTCTCCTCAGAAAATGGGTTTTTATTTTCTGTCACATCATCCAGCTACAAATTTTCCAAACTTTTATGCTCTGCTTGCCTTTTAAACATAAGTTCCAATTCCAAACCATATCTTTGTGAATACATAAAACTGAATGCTTTTAACAGTATCCAAGTCACCTCTTGAATGCTTTACCGCTTAGAAATTTCTTCCCAGAATTTTCTCAAGTTCAAAGTTCCACACATCTCTAGGGCAGGGGCAACATGCCATCAGTCTTTGTGTTAAAACATAGCAAGAGTCATCTTTGCTCCAGTTCCCAACAAGTTCCTCATCTCCATCTAAGACCACTTCAGCCTGAACTTTTTTGTCCATATCACTATCAGCATTTTGGTCAAAGCCATTCAACAAGTCTCTAGGAAGTTCCAAACTTTCCCATATTTTCCTGACTTCTTCTGAGTGCTCTAAACTGTTCCAACCTCTGCCTGATACCCAGTTCCAAAGATGCTTCCACATTTTTGGGTATCTTTACAGCAGTGTCCCACTACCTTGGTGCCAATTTACTGTATTAGTCTGTTTTCACACTGCTAATAAAGACATATCCGAGACTGGATAATTTATAAAGGAAAGAGGTTTAATGGACTCACCGTTTCACATGGCTGGGGAGGCCTCACAATCATGGCAGATGGTGAAGGAGAAGCAAGACACATCTTACATTGCAGCAGGCAAGAGAGGGCGTAAGCAGGGAACTCCCCTTTATAAAACCATCAGATCTCGTGAGAACTCACTCACTATCATGAGAACAGCACAGGAAAGACCTCCACCATGATTCAATTGCCTTCCACCAGGTTCCTCCCATGATATGTGGGAATTATGGGAGCTACAATTCAAGATGAGATTTGGGTGGGGACACAGCCAAACCATATCACATGACATCACTTATATGCAGAATCTTAAAAATTCAAACATATGAAAATAGAGAACACAACAGTGATTACTATGGGTGGGGGCTTGAGGGAGAAAATGGAGAGATGTAGGTCAGAGGATAAAAAATAGCAGATATATAGGATAAACAAGTCTAGAGATCTAATGTACAACATGAGGAGTATATGTAATAAAATTGTACTGTATTTGGGATTCATGCTAAATAAATAAATTTTAGCTGCTCTTGCTACACAAACAAAAAAATAGGTAACTATGTGAGATGATGGATACATTAATTTGTTTCACTGTAATTATCTTTTTACTATATATATGTATCCCATAACATTATGTTGTATACCTTAAATTTACACAATGAAATGTATTTTTTAAAAAATACTAGTGATTAATCCTAAGTCAAAAGAACAAAGCTGGAAGCATCACACTACCTGACTTCAAACTATACTACAAGGCTACAGTAACCAAAACAGCATGGTACTGGTACCAAAACAGAGATATAGACCAATGGAACAGAACAGAGCCCTCAGAAATAATACCACACAA
>NW_026652282.1:57033141-57033968 GCF_009828535.3 Hylobates moloch | reverse complement strand
TTAAACTAAAGAGCTTCTGCACAGCAAAAGAAACTACCATCAGAGTGCACAGCAAAAGAAACTACCATCAGGCAACCTACAGAGTGGGAGAAAATTTTTACACTCTACCCATCTGACAAAGGGCTAATATCCAGAATCTACAAAGAACTTAAACAAATTTACAAGAAAAAATCAAACAACCCCATCAAAAAGTGGGCAAAGGGTATGAACAGACACTTCTCAAAAGACATTTATGCAGCCCACAGACACATGAAAAAATGCTCATCATCACTGGCCATCAGAGAAATGCAAATCAAAACCACAATGAGATACCATCTCACACCAGTTAAGAGTGGCGATCATTAAAAAGTCAGGAAACGACAGGTGCTGGAGAGGATGTGGAAAAATAGGAACACTTTTACACTGTTGGTGGGACTATAAACTAGTTCAACTATTGTGGAAGAGAGTGTGGCGATTCCTCAAGGATCTAGAACTAGAAATACCATTTGACCAAGCCATCCCATTCCTGGGTATATACCCAATGGATTATAAATCATGCTGCTATAAAGACACATGCACACGTATGTTTCTTGCAGCACTATTCACAATAGCAAAGACTTGGAACCAACCCAAATGTCCATCAATGATAGACTGGATTAAGAAAATATGGCACATATACACCGTGGAATACTATGCAGCCATAAAAAGGATGAGTTCATGTCCTTTGTAGGGACATGGATGAAGCTGGAAACCATCATTCTGAGCAAACTATCGCAATGACAGAAAACCAAACACCACATGTACTCACTCATAAGTGGGAATTGAACAATGAGAACACTTGGACACAG
>NW_026652282.1:57030818-57033131 GCF_009828535.3 Hylobates moloch | reverse complement strand
CTGGGGCCTGTCGTGGGGTGGGGGGAGGGGGGAGGGATAGCATTAGGAGATATACCTAATGTAAATGATGAGTTAATGGGTGCAGCACACCAACATGGCACATGTATAGATATGTAACAAACCTGCACGTTGTGCACATGTACCCTAGAACTTAAAGTATAATAAAAAAAGAATAAATTTTTTTTAAATTAAAAAAAATACTAGTGATTAATGACCTAGCAATTCTTCTTGCTTCCCAATCAACTACAAAGAACTCTGATGGCTGTCAAAAAAACTGTCACTTCCTAAGACATGATTTAATACCTAAGCCTATTCAAAGCTACATATAGGAGTGGGTGAGTAGAGAAATGTGGACTTTATCCTCACTTACTAAACTGTTTTTCAAACTTCAAGACAGCCTTTACTTTTTAAAATGTTTTTCAATGAAAGAAACACCTTGGAAGCACTTATTAAACCTATTACCGGCACAAATGTTATGGTCGGTGGAATGATTCTGAATGTATGAGCTTATGAAAAAAAGGGATGGGAAAGATAAATAGGTACTGACACATCCATGCCTAGGATTCTAAACTTGGTTGTGTGTCAGAATCACCTAGGGAACTTTTAAAAATACATATTCCTGGCCTCCCCCCAGTCCTATTCAATGACAATCTCTGGGGTTCAGGCCCAGAAACCTGCATCTTTAAAGCTCCTCAGGTGACTGATGCACTGCCAGGTTTGGGAACAAAGTTAGATCATTTAGACCATACACTGCCTCCAACACCACAAGAATTTTTGCATTACAAGATAGCAAAAAGAAAGAATTTATTACTACAAATAGATCCCTTGTGACAGCAGGTTATTTTTGGTAAAATTTACTGTAAAATTGGGTTGCATTTTAAGGGCATTATGCACACTTTCTAATGCATTGGTGTCATTTGTGTAATGATTGCATATGCCACATTTGTGTCTATTTTGTAGGATTTGGAGTGTAATTTTTAACTACTTAAAATGATTACAGATTTCTAGTTCCTATATCTTTGCTTTTATGTCACATTGTTGATTATATTTATGATTTATTTGATGCTACATCTTTGGTCAGGAACACAACCCCCAATTGTAATATTGTTCCTGTAGGAAAATATGATCTGTTTTATGACAGTTCCCAGGAATACCACTGTGGTGAAAATTGGGGACTGCCTGTACAAATGTAGCTCATTTTTAACAAAAGGATGTTCCTGAAATGTAGTATAAACTGAATTGGTATCAGTCAACTCATTTAAAATCTACCAAGGACCTGTTCAACCTAAAAGGAATCTTTTAGTAAAGAAATACTTTTAGAAAATTAAAGCTCATCCTTATTTTATTTGCTCTGAAAACTTTGATTTAATACGTGGAGAAATATTAAAACAGGGCACACTAATATTTAGACTAGAAGCTAGTCTAGGCTACGATAAAAATGGATTTTTCTTGATTATCAAACTGCAGAACAGACACTTTGGAGTCAAAAAAATAATCACTGAATCTCCAGTCCAGGGAGGTTATCTTTTGTAGTGCTGTGGGTGTGGATGGAAAATCAGTTTCTTTGTACTCGAAGACTTAAAAAGAATCAGAGTAAAGACAAATGCTTACACAATGTTCCTGTGAGTGAAAATGGTAGGTGTGAGGATCCTCCTTTTACAGACTGTGAAATGCAAGCACAGGTTGATCTGTGCAGCTTAAATGGTTAGGAGAGGTAAACTAGATACTAGAACCAACTGAAGAACCAAGAGTTATTTGCTCTAAAGAAGAATACTGCTTAAACTAGCAATTTCCAAGGGCAGAAGAGGGAGAGATAAAATCAGAAAAGGCATGCAAAAGTACTTTGTAAACTCTTTAGTACTATGCAAACATAGGAAGCAGAGTTCTCTGTTGAAAGTGAGCATGTGGGCAGTGATGTTGAGAGTTTGAGAAGAAAGTATGACAAAATCTTAAAAAGGAAGGGAATGAATGAACTAGAAAGGCTGCATAAAGGTCTAACTTGAGTTCTACATTCATGAATTTAAAGTGAGAGAAAGAAATAAAAGGCAACCGAATAGAAAAAGAGTAAGTCAAATTATCTCTTGTTGCTGACAATATGATTCAATACCTAGAAAACTCTAAAGATTCTGCCAAAAGACTCCTAGATCTGATAAGACCTCAGCAAAGTCTCAGGATACAAAATCATTGCACAAAGATCAGTAGCATTTCCATATACTAATAATGTTTAAGCTGAGAGCCAAATCAAGAATGCAATTCCATTTACAATACACACACACACACACACACACACACACACACACACACACACACACA
>NW_026652282.1:57018917-57030808 GCF_009828535.3 Hylobates moloch | reverse complement strand
CATATTCCTGGCCTCCCCCCAGTCCTATTCAATGACAATCTCTGGGGTTCAGGCCCAGAAACCTGCATCTTTAAAGCTCCTCAGGTGACTGATGCACTGCCAGGTTTGGGAACAAAGTTAGATCATTTAGACCATACACTGCCTCCAACACCACAAGAATTTTTGCATTACAAGATAGCAAAAAGAAAGAATTTATTACTACAAATAGATCCCTTGTGACAGCAGGTTATTTTTGGTAAAATTTACTGTAAAATTGGGTTGCATTTTAAGGGCATTATGCACACTTTCTAATGCATTGGTGTCATTTGTGTAATGATTGCATATGCCACATTTGTGTCTATTTTGTAGGATTTGGAGTGTAATTTTTAACTACTTAAAATGATTACAGATTTCTAGTTCCTATATCTTTGCTTTTATGTCACATTGTTGATTATATTTATGATTTATTTGATGCTACATCTTTGGTCAGGAACACAACCCCCAATTGTAATATTGTTCCTGTAGGAAAATATGATCTGTTTTATGACAGTTCCCAGGAATACCACTGTGGTGAAAATTGGGGACTGCCTGTACAAATGTAGCTCATTTTTAACAAAAGGATGTTCCTGAAATGTAGTATAAACTGAATTGGTATCAGTCAACTCATTTAAAATCTACCAAGGACCTGTTCAACCTAAAAGGAATCTTTTAGTAAAGAAATACTTTTAGAAAATTAAAGCTCATCCTTATTTTATTTGCTCTGAAAACTTTGATTTAATACGTGGAGAAATATTAAAACAGGGCACACTAATATTTAGACTAGAAGCTAGTCTAGGCTACGATAAAAATGGATTTTTCTTGATTATCAAACTGCAGAACAGACACTTTGGAGTCAAAAAAATAATCACTGAATCTCCAGTCCAGGGAGGTTATCTTTTGTAGTGCTGTGGGTGTGGATGGAAAATCAGTTTCTTTGTACTCGAAGACTTAAAAAGAATCAGAGTAAAGACAAATGCTTACACAATGTTCCTGTGAGTGAAAATGGTAGGTGTGAGGATCCTCCTTTTACAGACTGTGAAATGCAAGCACAGGTTGATCTGTGCAGCTTAAATGGTTAGGAGAGGTAAACTAGATACTAGAACCAACTGAAGAACCAAGAGTTATTTGCTCTAAAGAAGAATACTGCTTAAACTAGCAATTTCCAAGGGCAGAAGAGGGAGAGATAAAATCAGAAAAGGCATGCAAAAGTACTTTGTAAACTCTTTAGTACTATGCAAACATAGGAAGCAGAGTTCTCTGTTGAAAGTGAGCATGTGGGCAGTGATGTTGAGAGTTTGAGAAGAAAGTATGACAAAATCTTAAAAAGGAAGGGAATGAATGAACTAGAAAGGCTGCATAAAGGTCTAACTTGAGTTCTACATTCATGAATTTAAAGTGAGAGAAAGAAATAAAAGGCAACCGAATAGAAAAAGAGTAAGTCAAATTATCTCTTGTTGCTGACAATATGATTCAATACCTAGAAAACTCTAAAGATTCTGCCAAAAGACTCCTAGATCTGATAAGACCTCAGCAAAGTCTCAGGATACAAAATCATTGCACAAAGATCAGTAGCATTTCCATATACTAATAATGTTTAAGCTGAGAGCCAAATCAAGAATGCAATTCCATTTACAATACACACACACACACACACACACACACACACACACACACACACACACAAATACCTAGGAGTACAGCTAACCAAGAAGGTAAAATATCTCTATGAGGAGATCTACAAAATACTACTAAAGGAATTCAGAGATGACACAAGCAAACAAAAAAGCATTCCATGCTCATGGGCCAGAAGAATCAATATTGTTAAAATGTCCACAGTGCCCAAAGCAATCTACAGAGTCAATGCTATTCCTATCAAATTACCAATATCATTTTTCACAGAATTAGAAAAAAAGCTATTCAAAGCTTCATATGGAACCAAAAAACAGCTTGAATAGCCAAGGCAATCCTAAGCAAAAAGAAAGCTAGAGGCATCACATTACCTGACTTAAAACTGTACTACAAAGCTACAGTAACCAAAACAGCATGGTACAAAAACAGACCCACAGGCCAATGGAACAGAATAGAGACCCCCGAAATGAAGCTGCATACCTATAACCAACTGATCTTTGACAAAATTCACAAAAATAAACAGGAGAGAATGGATACCCTATTCAATAAATGGTGCTGGGACAACTGGCTAACCATATGCAGAAGAATGAAACTGGACCCCCTACCTTTCACCATATACAAAAATTAAATCAAGATAGCTTAAAGACTTAAATGTAAGATGTCCCACTATAAAATCCTAGAAGAAAACCTAGGAAATACTCTTCTAGACATTGGCCTAGGCAAGGAATTTATGATGAAGATCCCAACAGCAAATGCAACAAAATCAAAAATAGAAACATGAGACTTAATTAAACAAAAGAGCTTCTGCACAGTGAAAGAAACTACCAACAGAGTAAACAGACAACCTACAGAATGGGAGAAAATATTTGCAAAATATGCATCCAACAAAAGACTAATATCTAGAATCCATAAGGAACTTAAGAAAAAAAACCAAGTAACTCCATTAAAAAGTGGGCAAAGGACATGAACAGACACTTCTCAAAAGAAGACAAGTAGCCAATAAACATGAAAAAATGCTCAACATCACTAATCACCAGAAAAATGCAAATCAAATCCACAATAAGATATCATCTCACACCAATCGGAATAGCTTTTGTTATAAAGTAAGCAAACAAACATGTTGGTGAGATTGCAGAGAAAAGTGAACACTTATATACTGTTGGTGGGAATGCAAATTAGTTCAGCCCCTATGAAATGCAGTTAGAAGACTTCTCAAAGAAATCAAAATAGAATTACCATTCAACCCAGCAATCTTATTACTGGGTATATACCCAAAGAAAAATAAATCATTCTACCAAAAAGACAAATGCACACATATATTCATTGCAGCACTATTCACAATAGCTAAGACATGGAATCAACCCGGGTGCCCATCAACAGTAGATTGGGTAAAGAAAATGTGGTACCTACACAACATGGAATACTATGTAGCCATAAAAAAGAATGAAATCATGCCTTTTGCAACAACATGGATGCAGTTGGAGGCCATTATCCTAAGCAAACTAATGCAGGAACAGAAAACCAAATACCACGTGTTCTCATTTGTAGTGACAGTGAAACATTGGGTACACATGGAACTAAAGATGGCCACAATAGACACTGGGGACTACTGAATGCGGGGGGAGGGAGGAGTGCAGGGGTTGAAAAACTATTGAGCACTATGCTCACTACCTGAGTGATGGGATAAATCATACCCCAGGCCTCAGCATCCTGCAATATACCTATATAAGAAACCTGCACATGTACCCCCGAATCTAAAATACATATATGCATGCATACATACATACATATATACATAAAGTGAGATCAGGCAGTGTGGTCATGTGTTTTTTTTCCAGCTACTTTTATTGCATGGGTAAAAGCACCAAGGAGGCAGAATGTTACTAGAATTGTGATTTTGACTTTGCCAAGTGAATAAAAAGAAGTGAGGGAGAGAAAGGGAGTTGATAGTATATGCATTGCAAGTGGTCTGACTTAGAGTGCTGGCAGTAGAAATAGAAAAGTATATGACAAAGATTTCTGAAGATTAGATTAATAGGACTAAGGAGCATTGTGAAAGGCTCAAAAATGCCTCAATATAGGTTTTAGTCAGGAAATAGCATCTGAACACTTGATGTGCACACAGTACTGCACAGGTGGAATTTGTGAGGTCAACTGTAGATCCAGATTTCCTCAAATACTGAGCTACATGAGAGGCACAGACAAAGTATATATCTGACAAATGGTGAGCTTGAGAAATTAGGAGGGAAAGACAAGGGTAATTTTGCCTAAATTGGCAGTAGGTTAGATGGTGGGCAAGGAGATCAGTGGATAATGGAGTAGAATATCACCTAAGTGATAGTGAGATGGAGAGGCAGAATGAGCTCCTAGGACAGAATGAGTAATGGAGACATGAATAATGGGACAGGGGAACAGGTATTTTGTTGTGAGGTTTGTCTCCCTCTCACCCTCCTTACCTATTGCAGCATAATTTAAATCACAAAGTGCAGTATATATATATATATTATATATATATATATATATATTCTAATGATGTAAATAATAGTGGAGAACTTTCTCAAGATAGTCCCCCTCCACCACATACACAACTGGAATGAATTCAGACACATGGGGAAAATATGTGGTCCAAATCCCTCAAATTTATCCAAAAATGATCACTAAAGGTAGGTATCATCATGCTAATAAGGAAACAGTGCATTACAGAAGACAGACAAAACTGAGGATCTGAAGACCTAGCTTCTAGTTTGACTTGAGTAATCTGAGCTTCACTTTTGTCATCTGTAAAAGAAGGTAATGATACCTTCTGTACACAATCATAAGCTCTCTGCATAGGAATGTAAGATTCCTGAGGGGAGGGACCTTTACTGTCTTTTTGTTTGCTTGTTTGTTTTTGAGATGGAGTTTCGCTCGTTGCCCAGGCTAGAGTGCAATGGTGTGATCTCGGCTCACCGCAACCTCCGCCTCCCAGTTCAAGCGATTCTCCTGCCTCAGCCTCCCGAGTAGCTGGGATTAGAGGCATGCACCACATGCCAGGCTAATTTTGTATTTTTAGTAGAGATGGGGTTTCTCCATGTTGGCCAGGCTGGTCTCGAACTCCCAACCTCAGGTGATCTGCCCAACTCGGCCTCCCAAAGTGCTGGGATTCCAGGCATGAGCCACCGCACCCGGCCTATTGTTTTATTTTCTATTGTATCTCTAGCATTTAGCCTAGCACATAGCAGAAGTTTATGAACATTTGTTAAGTGAAATGAGAAAATATGTTTATACCTGAGAGTGTTATCCAAAATCAAGTATGGACTTTGTTCTTAATAATAAATCATACGAAATGAAAGCTGCTTCTATGATTATAGCAATATAATATTCTCTAACACTTTCATACACATTTTAAGCACTATATCTTATTTATTTCTTAAGATATTTATGGACTGGCAGTAACTCAACAAGATAGTTGGAAAGTTTAAGCAATTAATTCTAAGATTATTTCCTGGACCACTTCCACGGAGGCCACAGGTTAAAGGTCAAAGACAAGACTAGTGAATTTGTTTAACAGTAAAGCTACCTTCTGTTGGAAGTATTTAAGCTAGAAATCTACTAAAAGTGTAAGATGAAGGATTCTGTAGTCAGATATGAAATATATTGAGAAATTTAGAATCTCTTTTTTTAAAAGCTGTGTCAAAAACATGTCCCTAATGATCCCTTTACCTTTTCTAATTTTCCCTTATCCCCAGTCAATACCATGTATTATAATTTCTGTCTTTCAAATTATTTGTTAAATGAGTAAATGAACTTCATCAAGACTCCAATCTATTAAGCTTGCCACGTTGTCACTGTCTGTCAACCTCTTCCCTCCTTATGCAGGATTTTCAGTGGTTTGCCATTGTAATCACTTCCTCAACTTGCTTGCCCTAGCCTAGCAAGTCCTTGACCCTGGATAAATTCAGTCATTTGCCTGCTCTGAATTTGCACCTGAGCAGCTAAATGTTGCTAGAAGAAATCACACAATCTCAGTGATAGGTTGTACTTAAAATCATAATCACAGACCTCAAACAGGTACTAAATGCTACTTGTTTGAAATCTACAACTTTATCGAGCTTGCTTTCCAGGACAACTATTTTCTCTCTTCAAAACTTTCATCACTCTCCTCTGCTCTCTGCCCTGATGATCTTGCCCCATACTTAATTGAGAAGGGTATCATCAGAGGTGGGCACACCCCACTTCCCACCACCAAATTCATCAGGTGATCTCCACCAACACACATTTTCTCCTCTTCTTTCCTCCTGTTAGAGTGAATGAACTGCTCCTGTCCCTCTCAAAGGCCAAACCTTCCATTTATGTTTTATATCCCATTTCTTCTCCCAACCCCTTTCAAAGACTTTATATTTTTGTTTATTGCATCTCTCTCCTGCATCAGCAATCTCTACTCTATAGATTATCCTCAGGCATTTAAATGCCAGTATCTCCTATCTTAAACTGTTCCATCCCATCATGCCACTGAAACTGCTCTTATAAAAGATCAATGCATTCCAAGTTGTAAAAATAAACAAATGGATACTCTTTGCTCCTCATTTTATTAAACTTCTCAGAAGCAAACTTCATCAAAACTAAAGTCTTGATTTCTACATCTCCCCTAGTCTCAAAAACTGACTCCCCCAAATTTCCCCCACATCAGTAGATAGATTATATACCTGGATACCAATAGCAGAAAGCTTGTTCTCTCAGCTCTATGTTCAAGATATGCCTTGAAGCCCTTTACATCGTTTCCCCTTCACTACTACCACATTATCCAATGCCATCACCTTCTTTACCTGGAAAGAAAGAACATCCAACTATTCTTCTAGTTTCACTTCTTGATTCTCCCTTCTCCACACATCAGCTAGAGGAATCTTCTTCAAAAATCTACATCTGCACTAATTATTTCTATAAAATCTTAAAACCCTCCAATGTCTTCCCATTTTACTTAGGTCAAAATCCAAACTTCTTGTCCCACCAACATGCCTTCTACTCATACTAGGCTCTAGTCACACTGGCATCCTTTTGTACCTTAAACATGCCAAACTCTTTCCTGTTTTAGGACTTTTCACTTAGAATAGAATCCAAACTCTACTGCTAACTTTGGTGAGGAAGCCATGGATCCCCCTGCCTTTACAATCTCATCTTGCCTAACTTTCCCCCTTACTAACTACTTTCCAGTCACAGTGCTCTTTTTCTAGTTCCTCCAACATCCCACGCTCTTCCTTGCTTCAAGACTTTCACATAGGCTTTTCCATTACCTGTTATGTGGCCCCTCCCCCAATGCCCTTCTCATCCTATGTCTCAGTATCAATGCTACCTACTCAGCAAAACCTTCTCTGTTCATTCTAATTAAAGCAGACCCTCCCCTATTATTCTCTCACAGCACTCTTCATAGCCCTTTGGTTTTTTTTTTTAATTTAATGGATCCATAATAGTTGTACATATTATATTTTTGGAGTACATGTGATATTTTGATACAAGCATACAATGTGTAATGGTTGAATATGGGTAATTAAGATACTCATCACCTCAAACATTTATCATTTCTTTGTGTTGAGAACATTGCAAATCTTGTCTTCTAGCCTTTTTGAAATATACAATAAATTATTGTTAATGATAGTCACTCTATTGTGCTATCAAACACTAGAACTTATTCCTTCTATCTAACTGTATGTTTGTATCCATTAACCAACCCCTCTTCATGACCCCTCTCCCTACGACCCTTCCCAGCCTCTGGTAACCACCATTCATAGCCCTTTGTAAGTACATATTTACTTATATATTTGCTAGCCATGCCATTAGACTATGAATTACATCAGGGTCAGAGACACTATCTGTTTTGTTTGCCGCTATAATATATCCAATATCTAATATACCATATGTGGCATAAAGTAGCAACTCAATAAGTATCTTCGAAAGGAATGAGTGAACAAACACCTATGATTTCCTTTTGACATTCCTAGTATCCTATGAGATACGGAAGATGTTATTACTCCATAGAGGGAGTCAATGGTTTGCTCAAAGTCACACAGTAAGTAGTAGAACCAAAGTCTTCTTACTCCAAATCCAATGTTCTTGTACTATACTACCTCAGCAAACAGAGAGTGCTCTTTGTTGTATGAACACAAATAGTATAATAAATCATTAAGCCACATTTCCCATAAAGATATGGCAGCCACAGTTCCAACTCTTCGGTTTAAAGAATTTCCCTGAGATAAGTACTACCTCTTTCCTCACCCTCAAAAAAGACTGTATTGGCTGGGTGCGGTGGCTCATGCCTGTAATCCCAGCACTTTGGGAGGCCGAGGTAGGCAGATCACCTGAGGTCAGGAGTTCAAGACCAGCCTGGCCAACATGGTGAAACCCCGTCTCTACTAAAAATATAAAAAGTGGCCAGCCTTGGTGGGGCATGCCTATAATCCCAGCTACTCTGGAGGCTGAGACAGGAGAATCACTTGAACCTGGGAGGCAGAGGTTGCAGTGAGCTGAGATCACGCCACTGCACTCCAGCCTGGGTGACAGAGTGAGACTCTGTCTCAAAAAAAAAAAAAAAAAGACTGTATTTCACATACTACAAGGGTACAAAGGAAATAGGTTTGAGTATTCACTTTGCTTATTTCATAGCATTTAATATTATTCTACTGGGAAGCTTGCTATAAGCCAAAAAAAGTAAAGAAATAATAGCCCTACCTTATACATTTGTCAGTCAATAGGTTTCCAGTATCTAATCCCCAGATAGTCACCACAATTGCACTGTTTACACAAATTAATAGAGTTACCATTCTCCTATTGACACCGACAACTAGACTAAATAGACCAACCTATCATTTAGATGCTTCATATTTATATGCACACATAATTCACTGAAACTATTTCAGGAACTACCTAATATGCATTAGCTAACACTCTATTTCATAAGAATCTAAAAATATGGGAGGGGCCAAGATGGCCGATTAGAAGCAGCTTCAGTCTGCAGCACTCGTGGAGAGGAATGAAAGGAGTGAGTGAATTCAGCACCTTCAACTGAAATATCCAGGTTCTCCCATTGGGACTGACTAGGCAAACAACTCGACCTACAGAGAATGAAGAAAAGTAGAGAGGGATGATGGCCCACCTGGGAGTGACATGCAGCCAAAGGAACCCTCCACCCCTAGCCAAGGGAAGCTGTGAGTGATTGTGTGAGCCTGCCCCAGGAAACCATGTTTCTCCCACGGATCTATGCAACCCATGGATCAGGAGATCACCTTGTGACCCCACACCACCAGGACCTTGGGTCCAATACACAGAGCTGTGTGGCGCCTCAGCAGAGCAGCCACTGAGGCACACACAGAAACCCAGGAGTTTTATAATGCATACTCCAGACCCAGGATCACTGGCAAGTCCATCCATACATGTCCCTAGGAAGGGGGGGTGATTCCAGGGAGCCAAGCAGTTCTGTGGGCCCCACTTCCACAGCACCTCACACATTAAGATGCACTGGCTTGGAATTCAAGCCAGCCAAAGGTGACAGGCTGGAGTCTGCCTGAGACAGGACTGAACTCCTGTGGGGAGGGGCGGCCACCATCTCTGCTGATCCGTAGACTCAGCCATTCCAACCTGTCAACTTTGGAGAATACAGACGGCCTGGATGGCAAGGGGTTCCCCACAGTGCAGCACAGCTGTCTTGCCAGATCAGTGCCAGACTGCTTCTTTAAGTGGGACCCTGATCCATTCCTCCTCACTGGGCAGGATCTCCCAGTGGGGGCTTCAGCCACTGCAGCCAGGGTTCTACGGATAGAGCTCTGATCTCTCTCTGGGACGGAGCTCCTGGGGGAAGGGGTGGCCCCCATCTCTGAGGTTTGGTTGACTCAGCCACTCCAGCCTGCTGGCTGTTAAGAATACAGGTGGTCTGGACAAGGAAGGGTCCCCCAGAAATACAGCACCCCTGCTCTACCAAAAAGCAGTCAGACTGCTTCTTTGGGTGGGTCTCTGATTCTTCCTGACTAAGACCTCACAATGGGGGTCTCTAGCTCCTTCCTACAGGCACATGTGCGCTGGCAACAGGTCAGTACCCCCCTGGGACAGAGCTTCCAGAGGAAGGAGCTGGCTGTCATGTTTGCTGTTTCATGGCCTTCACTGGTGATAACTCCAGGTACTGGAGAAACCGAGGCAACTGGAGTCTGGAGTGGACCACCAGCAAACCACAGCAGTCCTACAGTACAGTGGCCTGACTGTTAAAAGGAAAACAAACAGAAAACAACAACAATAACAACATCAACAAAAAACCCCACAAAAACCTAATTCAAAGGTCAGTAACCTCAAAGATCAAAGGAAGATAAGCTCACAAAGATGAGAAAGAATCAACGTAAAAATGCTGAAAACTCAAAAAGTCAGAATGCCTCTTCTCCAAATGACCACAACACCTCTCCAGCAAGGGCACAGAACTGGGCTGAGGCTAAGATGGCTGAATAGATGGAAGTGGGCTTCAGAAGGTGGATAATAATAAACTTTGCTGAGCTAAAGGAGCATGTTGTAACCCAATGCAAAGAAGCAAAGAATCATGATAAAACAATACAGGAGCTGATAACCAGAAGAGCCAGTTTAGAGAGGAACACAGCCAACCTGATGGAGCTGAAAAACACAACACGAGAACTTTACAATGCAATCACAAGTAGCAATAGCAGAATATACCAAGAGGAGGAAAAAATCTCAGTGCTTCAAGACTATCTTTCTGAAATAAGACAGGCAGACAAGAATAGAGAAAAAAATGAAAGGAATGAACAAAACCTCCATGAAATATGGGATTATGTAAAGAAACTGAACCTATGACTGGGGAACCTAAAAGAGACAGGGAGAATGGAACCAAGTTGGAAAACATAGTTCAGGAAATCATCCAGGAGAATGTTCCCAAAATAGCAAGACAGGCCAACATCCAAATTCAGGAAATGCAGAGAACCCCAGTAAGATACTCCATGAGAAGATCAACCCCAAGACACATAATCATCAGATTCTCTAAGGTTCAAATAAAAGAAAAAATGTTAAGGGCAATCAGAGAGAAAGGTCAGGTCACTGACAAAGTGAAAACCATCAGACTAATAGCAGACCTCTCAGAAGAAACCCTACAAGCCAGAAGAGATTGGGTGACAATATTCAACGTACTTAAAGAAAAGAAATTCCAACCCAGAAAATTGTATCTAGCCAAACTAAGCTTCGTAAGTGAAGGAGAAATAAGATCCTTTTCAGACAAGAAAAAGCTGGAATTCATTACCACCAGGTCTGCTTTGCAAAAGCTCCTGAAGGAAGCACTAAATATGGAAAGGAAAAACTGTTACTGGCCACTACAAAACACACTGAAGTACACAAACCAGTGACACTATGAAGCAACCACATAAACAAGTCTACGAAATAACCAGCTATCATCAAGATGACAGGATCAAACTCACATATAACTAACAAACTCACACATGCTAACCTTAAATGTAAATGGGCTAAATGCCTCAATTAAAAGACACACAGAATGGCAAGCTGGATAAAGAGCCAAGACCCATTGGTATTGCTGTCTTCAAGTGACCCATCTCATGTGCAAAGACACACATAGGCTCAAAATAAAGGGATGAAGGAAAATTTACAAGCAAATGGAAACCAGAAAAAAGCAGGGGTTGCAATCCTATTTTCTGACAAAACAGACTTTAAACCAACAAAGATCAAAAAAGACAAAAAAGGGCATTACACAATGGTAAAGGGCTCAATTCAACAAGAGGAGCTAACTATCCTAAATATACATACACCTAATACAGGAGCACCTAGATTCATAAGGCAAATTCTTAGAGACCTACAAAGAGACTTAGACTCTCAAACAATAATAGTGGGAAACTTTAACACCCCACTGGCAATATTAGACAGATCATCAAGATAGAAAATTAACAAAGATATTTACTACCTGAACTCAGCTCTAGATTAAGTGGACCTGATATCTATAGAACACTCCACCTCAAAACAACATAATACATTCTTCTCATCATCACATGGCAGTTACTCTAAAATTGATCATATAATTGGCAGTAAAACACTCCTCCACAAATGCAAAAGAACCGAAATCATAACAGTCTCGCAGACCACAGCACAATCAAATTAGTACTCAAGATTAAGAAATTCACTCAAAACCACAAAACTACATGTCAATTGAACAATATGCTCCTGAATGACTCTTGAGTAAATAGTGAAATTGAGGCAGAAATCAAGAAGTTCTTTGA
>NW_026652282.1:56974665-57014027 GCF_009828535.3 Hylobates moloch | reverse complement strand
GAAGAATCAAATAAACACAATCAGAAATAAGAGGGATATCACCACTGACCCCACAGAAATACAAACAACCATCAAAGAATACTATAAACCCCTCTATGAACATAAACTAGAAAATCTAGAAAAAAATCGATAAATTTCTGGTCACATACACCCTCCCAAGACTGAACCAGGAAGAAATAGAATCCTTGAATAGACAAATAATGAGTTCTGAAATTGAGACTGTGACAAAGAGCCTACCAACCAAAAAGCCCAGGACCACACAGGTTCACAGCTGAATTCTACCAGAGGTACAAAGAAGAGCTGGTACTATTTCTACTGAAACTATTCCAAACAATTGAAAAGGAGGGACTCCTCCTGAACTCATTTTCTGAGGTCAGCATCATCCTGATACCAAATCCTGGCAGAGATACAACAAAAAAAAAGAAAACGTTAGGCCAATATCCTTGGTGAACATCAATGCAAAAATCCTCAATAAAATACAGTAGCACATCAAAAAGTTCATCCACCATGATCAAGTCAGCTTCATCCCCAGGTTACAACGTTGGTTCAACGAACACAAATCAATAAATGTGACTCATCACATATACAGAACTAAAGACAAAAACCACATGATTATCTCAATAGATGCAGAAAAGGCCTTCAATAAAATTCGACATCCCTTCACGTTAAAATCTCTCAATAAACCAGATATTGAAGAAACATACCTCAAAATAATAACAGCCATTTATGACAAACCCACAGCCAATAGTATACTCAATGGGCAAAAGCTGGAAGCATTCCCCTTGAAAACTGGCACAAGACAAGGATACCCTATCTTACCACTCCTATTCAGCATAGTATTGGAAGTTCTGTCCAGGGCAATCAGGCAAGAGAAGGAAATAAAGGTATTCGAATAGGAAGAGAGGAAGTCAAATTATCTTTGTTTGCAGATGACATGATCCTATATCTAGAAAACCCCATCATCTCAGCCCAAAAGCTCCTTAAGCTGATAAACAACTTCAGCAAAGTCTCAAGATACAGAATCAATGTGCAAAAATTGCTAGCATTGCTATACACCAACAACAGGCAAGCAGAGAGCCAAATCATGAATTAATTCCCATTCACAATTGCTACAAAATGAATAAGACACCTGGGAATACAGCTAACAAGGGAAGTGAGGGACCTCTTTAAGAAGAACTACAGACCACTGCTCAAGGAAATCAGAGAGGACACAAAGAAATGGAGAAACATTCCATGCTCATGGATAGGAATAATCAATATCTTGAAAATGGCCATACTGCACAAAGTAATTTATAGATTCAACACTACTCTCATTAAACTACCATTGACATTCTTCACAAAATAAGAAAAAAAAACTATTTTAAAAGTTATATAGAACCAAAAAAGAGCCCAAATAGCCAAGACAATCTTAAGCAAAAAGAACAAAGCTGGAGGCCTCATGCTATCCAACTTCAAACTATACTACAAGGTTATAGTAACAGCATGGTACCAGTACAAGAACAGACACATAGACCAATGGAACAGAATAGAAAACTCAGAAATAAGACTGCACACCTACAACCATCTGATTTTCAACAAACCTGACAAAAACAAGCAATGGGGAAAGGATTCCCTATTTAATAAATGGTGCTGGGAGAACTGGCTAGCCATATGCAGAAAATTGAAATTGGACACCTTCCATACACCATATACAAAAAATAACTCGGATGGATTAAAGACTTAAATGTGAAACCCAAAACTATAAAAACCCTAAAAGAAAATCTGGGCAATACCATTCAGGACATAGAAATGGGCAAAGATTTCATGACTAAAATGCAAAAGCAATTGCAACAAAAGCAAAAATTGACAAATGGGATCTAATTAAACTAAAGAGCTTCGGCACAGCAAAAGAAAGGATCAACAGAGTGAACAGACAACCTACAGAATGGGATAAAATGTTTGCAAGCTATCCATCTGACAAAGGTCTAATATCCAGAGTCTACAAGGAAATTAAACAAATTTACAGGAAAAAAACAAACAAACAAACAACTCCCACTGGAGTTGTCAGAGCACCAGGAAGAATAGCTAATGGACGCTGGGCTTAATACCTAGGTGATGGGATGATCTGTGCAGCAAACCACCATGGCACACGTTTACCCATGTAACAGATCTGCACATCCTGCACATGTCCCCCTAAATTTAAAATAAAAGTTGAAGAGAAGAAAAAAAAAGAACTCCAAGTAAAAAGAATCTAAAAATATGACTAGGTCTTTTTTTTACCATAGATGTTTTGATGTATTTTATACATAAAAGTAATAATTATTTGTTGAGGGCCTGCTATATGCTAGGCACTGTTCTAGTCACAGGGAATACAGTGGTAAAGAAGAAATAGTCTTTGCTCTCATTGGGCTTACATTACATTCCTTGGCTCCCTCAGGTTATTGACTAGGTTTAGATTTTCCTCAAGAACATTTTTACTAAGGTTGAAAATAGGAGAAGAAACAACATTTATTTAGAGTATCTTCAATAATGTCTAGCTTCCACTCATCTCTTATAGTATTTTTCTCAAAATCTTTTCACCTCCCACTGCCATCTTTCAAGTTCAGTTAAGAGGCTTTGAAATCAGGGCTAGAGTCCAGTCCTGGCTATGTAGCTTACTGGCTTACTGGCTTTGTGAACACAGGCAAGTTAACCTCTCTGAACTTCAGGTTTGCTTTGTTTTGTTTTGTTTTCTATGAGGTCTTTACATTGAAGCTATAGTAATATTTCAAAACTTGAATTAAATCAAGTTCCTGCCTTAGACCTAAAGAGGTGTTGAAAGGAGTAAGTGAGGCAAGATTTTTACAGTGTATATCATAGCACAAAGAAAATACTCAATAAATGATATAATAATAATTCAAAGCTTTCTACTCTGGGTTTATCTTCATATTATACCAATTTTGACAATATAAATGCTTTGTCATTTTTATAAGTCATTTTCAATTCTCTTTGGTTCTTTATAAGAATAAAACATATAAATACAATATGTTATGTGTATATATTGCTATTTGCCAACTCTTTTTGGTTCTTTTTAAGAGAGTTGGCAAATAGCAATATACACATATATAGTATTTCAGCTTATCAAGTATTTTTATATATGTGACTTCATCATGGTCTTCACAATAATACTGAAATGTAATCACTCATGTATTATTTCATTCACTTTACTCATGAAAGAACAACTAGGTTAAGTTTTAAGTCACATAGCTGATAAATAATAAAAGTAGTAATCAAACCCAGGCCTTTCAGCCTCTAAAGCTAAAATTTCGCACTATAGGGCATTGCCTCCCCACTCATTTTCAGTCTGTGACACACCTATAATCCTCCTCCTCCTCCTCCTCCTCCAACTACTACTACTATTATTTCTGGCAGTGAAAATAACAACAGTAATCAACAATAACAAACACAGCAGCTAACACTTATTGAACACTTTCTGTAAGCCAGGAACTTTTCTAAATACTTCGCAAGTATTTTATTCTCATAACCACCCTATGAATTACATAGCTTGTTATTTTTTCCACTTTTCACATCAACTGTGAGCCTCAGTTTCCCTATGTAGTTTGTTCAAGGTCACAAAGCTACTGTGAGAACAACAATTCAAAGCCATGCAGTTTAGCTCTATAATCCGAGCTCTTGTCTTCTCATAGTCTAAATAGAATGTACCCATGAGAGTCCTAGCATAATTCTTGCTGCACCATTATACATATACATGCAAACATCCAAGCAACAGCCTGTCCTTCTATAAAGTTGGCACCAATAGTGTAATACCCCTCCATATAAAGTTATGACAAAAAGAGTGACTTGGATGAACCAACTGCATTTTCTGCCTTTATTATGTTGCAAACAACAGTATGAGTTTATAAAAATGACTGGCATGGCTTAGAAGCAGAGTGAAATACACTAGTCTAATACTTAGCACAAGAATTACATTATTTTTGTTAGAAAACTTTAAAGCCATTTTCCTCAATGTGTTTGTCCATTTTACTGACTTGGGTGTTTCCCACTATTTTCATGTGTGTATGTATATACACAAATTATATATGTATGTATACACACACACATACACACCCTCACATCTCTCCTAACCACTCACCCCACCACATATCTTGCCAAATGTAACAAACTACAAATAGCATAATTGCTATTGTGTTTTATAATTTGCCACTGCAAATTATAAAAATGCATAGGCATATAATTTAGAAAATTTTACATTTCTCAGAAAAACTGTTTGCTAGCGGCTTTGGTACCTCCAATTTGCCAGTTAAAACAACAGAACAGGACATGGTGATAATGTAAATGCTTAGCAGTTATGTATCAGGAATATTACATGAGCCCAAAATTTTTATTAGCTGTTCTCACGATTACCAGAAGGGCTAGAATTTATAAGGAAACTAAATAAAATCCATGTTGTTTCAGGTCCCAGGCTTTGGAGTCAAGATGAATTTAGGTTTAAATCCCAGTTCTGCTACTTACAATCTGTTATTTAATCTCTCAGAGGCTGTTTCTCATCTGTAAAATGGGGATAATACCTACTTTGCAGGGAAATTGTGAAGACAAATTAGAATATATGTAAATCTCTAAGTCCAATGGTTGACACTTGGCCCACGGTAGATCCTCAAAAATCCAAACCCCCTAATTCTCCTGCCAGGCCTGGTGTTAGTATATCACAGTGATGCATATTTTGTTCCTTTCGGACCTAAAGAGCTGCCTACCAAATGCCTAAATATCTGCTCTCCTTACCCCACTTCACCCTAAACCCTCATTTTCTTCTTTGGCATCTCAGCAGCAGTGTTCATCCAGCCTTTGTCTCTGGGGTGCCAGAAACAAGGGAGCCAGTCTCAGTAACTTATGAGAGGGGAAGATGTTTGTGATGCGTTCTTGTGTGCCCCTCCAATTGAGGGCCACTCAATTCAAGGTAACTCCACACCCATACCAACCTGTCCTCTGAATTCAAAGAGAGACTCACTTGAAATAGTAGCATTTTAAGATTTACCATTTAATTTATTCTTAGGAGTTCTACAATTAATAGAAAAATAAGTAAAATAACTAACATTTCTCATCCACTATGTGCCAGGAAGTGTGCTGAACATTTTACATATATTATTTCATTTAATTCTTACAACAGCCTTCTGAGATTATTGCTCATTCAACAACAAATATTATTATTTGTAATCAAATATTGATTAATTAGGAATATAACAGTAAACAAAAGGTACAAAAATGTCAGCCCTCATGAAGCTTACTTTCTATCATGGGAGTTATCATGAGAGAGGTTAAGTAACCCACAGATTGTCACCCAATAAGTAACAAAGCCAAGAATCAAAAGCAGGTCTGTGAACAAAACAAAAAGACCAGAAATAAATCCTCACATGTATGATCAATTGATTTTCAACAAGGGTGCCAAGATCATTCAGTGGGGAAAGGACAGTCTTCTCAACAAATGGCATTAGGAAAACTGGATATCTACATATAAAACAGTGAAATTGGACCTTTATCTTATACCATATACAAAAATTAACTCAAAATGGTTCAAAGGCCTAAACAAAAGACCTAAAACTATAAAATTCTTAGAAGACAATATAGGAGAAAAGCTTCATGAAATTGGATTTTTCAAGATTTCTTTATATGATACCAAAAACACACACACACAAAATAGATAAATTGGACTACATTAATATTTAAAATTTTGTGCATCAAAAGATATTAACAACAAAGTGAAAAGGTAATCCACAAAATGGGAGAAAATATTTGCAAATCACATATTTGCATAAGAGGTTAATATCTAGAATATATGAAAAAAAACTCCTACAACTCAACAACAACAAAAATAACCTGATTAAAAAATGGACAAAGGACTTTAATGGACATTTCTCCAAAGATATGCAAATAACCAATAAGCATATGGAAAGATGCTCAATATCATTAGTTTTTAGGGCAATGCAAATCAAAACAATAATTAAATACCACTTTACATACAATAGGATGGGTATAATCAAAAAGATAATAACAAGTGTTGATAAGGATGTGGAGAAATTTGGAACCCTCATACACCTCTGGTAAAAATGCAAAAATTATTCAAAAATTATGGAAAACAGTTTGGTGGTTCCTCAGTAAGTTAAATGTAGAATTACCATACAACTCAGCAATCCTACTCCTCAGTATGTACCCTAAATGAATTGAAAACAGGCGTTCAAATGAAAATGTGTACACCCATGTTCATAGCAGCATTATTCACAATACCCCAAGGTGGAAGCAACCCAAGTGTCCATCTAAAGATAAATGAACAAAATGTGGTATATACATACAATGGAGTATCATTCAGCCATGATAGGAATGAAATTCTGATACATGCTACAACATAAGTGAACCTTGGCTAATTTAAGTAAGCCAGTCATGAAAGGACAAACAGTGTATGACTCCACTTACATGAGGTATTTAGAGTAGCCAAATTCACAGAAAAAAAGTTAGATTAATGGTTGATAGGGGCTAGGGGGAGGGGAGAGTAGGGAGTTGTTTAATGGGTAGAAAGAGTTTCCATTTGGAAGGATAAAAACATTCTGGAAATAGTGGCAATCATTGCACAACATTGTGAATGTACTTAATGCCACTGAACTGTACACCTAAAAATGATTAAAATGATAAATTTTACATTACGTATATTTTACCACAATAAGAAATAAACAACAATAAAGCAGGTCTGTGACTATTTAGCTTATGATCTTACCTACATAATAGGCTTACAGTACAGAGACTAGAAATTACTGCTCAGACTAACCCAGAGAAAGTTTTGTTCAACACATTCATGTTCCTGTAGAATTGGGGTGAAGCCATAAAAAGCATTCAGAGCTCTTGGCATCATCACGATGCTATTTGAGAAAATCATTTGCACAGTTATCAAGCCCTAAATGCATTACTGAAGACCAATTTTAAATGAGCAAGGCTAAATAAAAACCCTTACTACAAATGGGAAAATGGCTAACTGGACTGTAAATGATTATTAGGAAGTTCTTTTTAAAACAACTCCCTCAAACTGGAGTTAAAACCTGTTACATGAGTTTTCCCAATCTAGCCAACATTCAAATTCTAAGTACTGAACTATTCATGAACTTCTCTTGCTTGTATGTCATGGACCTATCATTTGGAAATACTGGCTGCCTCCAGTACAACATGATTGTTTATTTCTTTTCTTGTTTTTTGTATAATTCATTGGCAAAGTGTCAACATTATGGGGGTGGGCAACAACAATATTTCTTAAGAAAGAGAATGTAAAATAGGCTTTTCAGGTAATTTGGGGATTTATATTGATCTTTGCAAGGAGTGGCAGAGCCTAAAGTATTAAGACAATGGAAACATTTTTTAAGTGAAATACTGTATGATAGCTGTAGCCCTCATATAATCAGCAAACATCTAATATTGGAAATGTGACAGAATTCAGGTGCCTATGAGAAGGCTCTCTAGGCATTTACACTATTAGCAACCTTTTTTCATTGCCGCCTCCACCACCACCACCAAATAACCATGAATTTCCTGCTAAGACTAACCAAGCATTTCCCCCTTTGCTTGCTCATTGTCTTTTTAGTACAGCACAGTGATGATTAGAACACTACTACTACTAAGCAGTAGTAGTAGTAGTAGTTAACATTTAGTGAGGACTTACTGTATGCCAAGCACTATGCTATAAGGTTCATATCCATTGCCTCTTTGATTCTCATAACAACTTTATAGAGTTGATATTGTCTTTATTATAGATGAAGAAATGGAGACTAGTGGGAGACTTGTAATAAATGGCAGGGCTAGGATTCAAATCCTGACTTCAGGCTATGAAGTCCATGTATCTAACTGCCATGTAGAGTACCACTCCACAATCCTCCACTTAGAATGCAAAATTGCTTCACAAGAGTATGTTCTGTCCTCAGTCTACAGATTTTATATCCACAGGTCAGTTACAGAACCCAATCTCATTAATTAAACAGCCTGAAGCAGCATAACTCATCTATCTGATACAGGTCTTTCCCAAGGCAGCTGGCTCATTCCATTAGCCCAGATTCCAGGAACAATTTCAGAGTCCTTCTTTGCTCTCTAATTCCTTCTTTTTTTTGACTCCACACCAGATAACATGCTCAGTTCTCTGAGGAATGAAACCTCCCATTTGTTAATAAAAGGCAATGAGAAAACACAGATCTATATATAGATTTGCACCGGAGTCAATTCCTAATATATCCTTCTCTATATTGAAGTATACCTGTTGACTACTTGGCATACATAACTTTTGCACTTTTGTATTTCTTCCCATCCCCATTGAATATTCTTCTTAGTGAGATTATTAGGGGCTCCTGAGTGACCATTTGTCACGAATGCTTTAAAATTCACTTGCTTGAAGGCAGAGGGCCTGGATAAGACAATCTCTTGAAATTCTTTTCAGCTCTACTATTGTGTGATTTCCCAGGGCAAGGCTAAAAGAATTGCTGGTTGAAAATTTTGCTTGTCCTGCCCTTCCAATCCTTGTCCCACTTGTGACAATGCCACAACCTTGCAACACCCCACCGGAGGATGATGGAGAAAGTGAGGTGGGATGTCTGACAGACAGAGCATAATTAATCTTGTTTTGTTCACTTCACATAAGTCCAGGTCCCAAGAAAAACATAATCCTCTCAATAAATAGAAAGCTATGAAAACAAAAAGTTATAGTAGCAAGAAGAAACAGTTTCCTTGAACATATTCTGCCTAGGGATTTATAATAAAGTATCGCATTCTAATTATTTCCTTCAAAAGTTTGAGCCCCCCCAAAAAAAACATGAACCAGTTTGAGCACCTATGGTGTGCATGACATTGTTCTAGGCATTGTGGACATAGTCATATAAAAAGGGGTTTAGTAGAGAAGGACTTCAGTTTACTAGAGAAGGTAGACAAGTTAAATAACATGCACAGATGTATTAGGCCATTTTTGCATTACTATTACTATAAAGTAATACCTGAGACTGTGAGACTGGGTGATTTATTAATAAAAAGAGGCTTAATTGGCTCACAGTTCTACTGGCTGTACAAGCATGGTACCTACATTTGCTTGGCTTCTGGGAAGGGCCTCAGGAAGCTTAAAATCATGCTGGAAGGTGGAGTGGGAGTAGGCACATCACATGGTGAGAAAGGGAGCAAGGAAGAGGAGAAGAGGTGCCACACACTTTTAAACAACCAGACCTCATGAGAACTCACTATCTCAAGGACAACATCAAGCCATTAATGAGGGATCTGCCCCCATGACTCAAACACCTTCCACCAGGCCCCACCTCCAACATTGGGGATTATGTTTTAACATGAGATTTGGAGGGGACAAACATCAGAACTATATCAGTAGAGTACAGTGTGTTATAGTTAAGTGCAGTGACAGGAGTAAGCATAGAATTTTATAGGAACACCAAAGAGCATATATTTCAGACTTGGCAAAGAATAGTCAAGGAAAGTTTTTTGGAGTAGGTGACACTCAAGTTGAAAAAAAAGTAGAAGTTAACCTAAACTGGGTTGGTGGTGGCCTTTGAGGTAGTAAGTATTGAAATGAAAGGAGAAACTGAAGAAACACTAAAGAGGTAGAATCTGTAAGACTTGGTGTTAGCGAGGTCAGGAGTTCGAGTCCAGCATGGACAACATGGTGAAACCCCGTCTCTACTAAAAATACAAAAATTAGCTGGGCGTGGTGGCAGGCGCCTGTAATCCCAGCTACTCAGGAGGCTGAGGCAGGAGAATTGCTTGAAACCAGAAGGCAGAGGTTGCAGTGAGCTGAGATGGTGCCACTGCATTCCAGCCTGGGCGAAAAGAGTGAAACTCTGTTTAAAAAAAAAGAAGATTTGGTGTTAGAATATGAGTGGGGAGGAAGTGAGAAGGAGTAATCTAGAACAATTCTCACTTCTGGCTTAGATAAGCAAATGAATGGTAGTACTACTTACTGAGATGAACGGGGAGGAGAAGCAGGTTTGGGGTAGGAAGGTGATAAATGTAGTTTAGGATAAATTGATTTCAAGTTGCCTATGCTATACTCAAAAGATTTCCAATAGAAATGCTACTGGAGCTCAGCGGGTATGGGGCATAGGAAAGAGGTCTGAACTGTATATACTGTAGATCTTGGCTTCAAAATCATTCCTACATAGATGACAGTTAAAAGCCATGAATTTAAAAGAGATCACGCTGGGAGAATATATAAACTAACAAGAGAAAAGAAGCCAAGAGTGTAGACCTAGGAAATAGTGTGTCATGTGTCACTTAACAGCGGGGATACATCCTGAGAAATATGTCATTTGGTTATTTTGTCATTGTGTGAACATCATAGAGTGTATTTACACAAATCTGGATGGTATAGCCTACTACATAGGTATAGCCTATTCCTCCTAGGCTACAAACCTGTGTAACATGTTACTATACTGAACACTGTACATAATACTCATAAAGTCATAGATAATTGTAACACAATAGTAAGTATTTGTATATCTAAACATATGCAAACATAGAAAAGGTAATGCATTGTACTACAATGTTACAACAGCTATGAGAGGTCACTAGACAATAAAGATTGTTCACCTCCATTATAATCTTATGGGACCACCCTCATTGTACATGTGCTTCATCATTGACAGAAACATCGTTATGTGGCACACGTGACTGTAACAACATTTAAGAGATATGTAGGAAAGAATCTTCTAAAAGAACTTAGGAAGGAATAGTCAGAGAAGTAGGAAAAAAAATAAGAAAGCCTACTGCCACGGAAACCAAAAGAGGAGAGGGTTCAAAAAATAAGGAGGCCGGGCATGGTAGCTCATGTCTGTAATCCCAGCACTCTGGGAGGCCAAGGTGGGTGGATCACTTGAGGTCAGGAGTTCGTGACCAGCCTGGCCAACATGGGGAAACTCCATCTCTCTTAAAAAAAAAAATACAAAAACTATCCGGGCATGGTGGCGCAAGCCTGTAATCTTAGCTACTTAGGGGGCTGATGCGGAAGGATCGCTTGAGCCCAGGAGATGGAGGTTGCAGTGAGCCGAGATCATGCCACCGCACTCCTGCCTGGGCAACAGAGTGAGACCTTGTCTCAAAGTAAAATAAAAATAAAGAACTACAACACATAGAATGGGAGAAAATATTTGCAAATTTTATCTCTAATAAGGGTTTAGTATGCAGAATACATTAAGAACTCTTGCAATTCAAAAATTAAAAGACATATAATGCAATTTAGAAATGGACAAAGGATTTGGATAGGCATTTCTTCCAAGAAGATATACAAATGGCCAATATGTATATGGAAAAGTGCTCAATATCATTAGTCTTTAGGGAAATGCAAATCAAAACAATTAGATACCACCTTATGCTCAGTAAGATGGCTATAATAAAAAAGATCATAACAAGGGTTGGCAGGGATGTGGAGAAACTGGAACCCTTATACACTGCTGGTGACAATGTAATATGGTTCAACAATTGTGAAAAACAGCTTGGTGGTTCCTCAATAAGTTAAACATAGAATTAACATAGGACCCAGCAATTCCACCACTAGGTATATACCCCAAATGAGTGGAAAACAGGTGTTTAAACAAAAACCTGTACACCTCCATGTTCATAGCAGCATTATTCATAATACCCCAAGGTGGAAACAACTCAAATGTTCATCAATAGACAAAACAGATAAACAAAATGTGGTATATCCATACAACGGAATTTTATTCACCTGTAAAAGGGAATAAAGTATGGATACATGTTACTGCATGGATTAATTTTGAAAATATTATGCTAAGTGAAGAAGGCCAGACACATAAAGCCACATATTACATGATTCCATTTATATGACATGTCCAGGATAGGTTAAATCCATAGAGGCAGAAAGTAGATTAGTGGTTGATAGAGGATGGGGGAAAGGAGGAATTGGGGAATGACTGCTAATGGATACAGAGTTTCTTTGGGGGGCAATGAAAATGTTCTTGGACTAGACAATGTTCACAGTTGCACAACTCTGTGAATATACTAAAAACCAGTGTTTTGTACATTTTAAAAGGATTAATTTTAAGTTATGTAAATTATATCTCAATTACAAAATTCTAAAACAAAATTGAAACTTCATAATAAATATTCACTGAGGAACATTAATCATTGAAATAACTATCCCCAGTAAATTCATAATGTCAAGTGGCTTTCTCTGCTTATTATCAAAAATTTTAAATAATAAAATAAAGGACTTGACAGAGAAGTGAAATATGATTAGAATAAATGTATCCCGTTAAATTTTACAACATGAAGGTCACTGGTGAGCAAGCACAAACTCTTGGGAGGAGGACACAGAAGCTGAACCACAGGATGATTAGGCATCAATGAGTGGTTAAAACGTAAAGACAGCAAGTTTATTCCACTCTTTTCAGAAGCTTAACTATTTAGAGAAGTAGGAAAGGGTAGTTTTAGGAAGATTTGGGTCAAAAAAGGTCCCCCCCAAAGATGAGATGTGAGCATGACTACATGCTAAGAAGAAAAAAAGAAGTTTGAGAGAGATCCAAGATACAGGATAGGAAGAAAATGACTAAGAGAAAGGACCATGAGATAGTAAGAGGGGAGAAGATCCAAAGCTCAGATGAAAGGACTGGTCTTGAACCAAAGGAACACATTTCCTCTATGCAGACAGGAGCATAAGAGTGGGGGCAAATGGAGTAAAATCCATAGGTGGTATTATAGTGAGTGAGGAGAATGGATTTGCAGGTGATGTCACAGATAGTCTTGATTGTTTTCAGTGAAGTAGGAATCGGGTTTTAACAGCTGAAAGTGAAGTATGTCTTAGAGTAGGAGGTCTGAGGACCAAAGTGAGAGTACAGAATTGATGCTGAGTTCAGAAGATCAAGCTAATTCAGTCCACAGAAAGAAAGATTGCTAGGTAACTAAGTATCCAGCAGAGGTTGGGGCCTGAATTTGTAGTGGCTGTAATTGGTTATTCTCTGCAGTCCTATTCAACAGTCTTTCATGTAGAACTGGTAAAGCCAAATGGTAGGGCTAATCCTAGACTGAGGTTTTGTTAAGGCAGGGGGACCTGGGGACAGAGAGTCAAGAGACTTGAGGTAATTGCAAGAGGGTGATTGGAGCAATGGGCCAAAGGATATAGACTGTAAGACAAAAAGTCAAGCCAATCCCACAAGAGAATGTAGGTTGGTTGACCATACATCACATGACTACTGCTCTTTGATTTTACTGGGGTAGTAAGTAGAAGGACTTGACCCCTTTGGCTTCTCTTGTGGGATACAGGCACCTAGATTTCCTATTACACCATCCAATAATGGAAAGGGACTACTCCAAAAAGAAACTGCAATGGTATTAGGAAAAGGAAATGAAAGCTAGGTAGCCAATAAATGACAAATAAACCACAATTTCATATTATAAGGTAGTATACTATCACAAGAACTGTCGTAAGAGGATATATAGTTATAGGCCAAATAAGTAAGGTCCATGGGCTCTAAGCCTTTATCCAAACTCACCCTCCACTCTACTCCACTCTACTATTTCCAAGTCTTTGCTGATGCTGCTAACCACTGACCAGAATGCTAATTCCCAATTTCAGCCTTCTCTAATGTGAGGAACTTATTTTATCTTTCTGTCTCCTACAATGCCGGTATAGTGTCTGGCATATCATAAATGCAGATGTGGTTCAGATGAAATAGAAAAAATATTACTAAGGGTTAAGCTATTAGGAAAGGCTTCACAGGAAAGTATAACATTTAAGCTTGTCCTTAGAGACAAAGGAGTATTCTACCACAAAAAAAAAAGAAAAAAAAAAAGATTTTAACAGGGGGAATGACACAGTGGCAATGATGGTAGGAATGTGCAGTAAGAAAACCAATCTATATATAACTGGGGGTTCTTGTTGGAAACAGTACATAATACTGGCAAGCCAACACTGATGTAGGTCTTGAACTTGGCATCTGGACTATATTCATTAGGCCAGTGATTCTCAAGGAGTGGGGTGTGGAGCAGGAAAAACTGAAAAAAAAAAAAAAGCACCAGGTATTCTTTTTTTTTTTTTTTTTTTTTTTTGAGACAGAGTCTCACTCTGTCACCCAGGCTGGAGTGCAGTGGTGCGATCTTGGCTCACTGCAACCTCCACCTCTTGGGCTCAAGCTGATTCTCCTGCCTCAGCCTCCCGAGTAGCTGGGATTACAGGTGTGTGCCACCACACCCAGTTGATTTTTGTATTTTTAGTAGAGACGGGGTTTCACCACGTTGGTCAGGCTGGTCTCGAACTCCTGACCTCAGGTGTTCCAAAATGCTGGGATTACAGGCCTTCCAAAATGCTGGGATTACAGGTGTGAGCCACCGTGCCTGGCCAGCATCACGAATTCTATTTAGCTGCAATGATAAATTATTAGTGTTTGAAGAGAACTTACAGATCACCAACTTCAATCTCCAACATTTTACAGATGAGTAAACTGAGAGCCAGAAAGGTGAAATGACCTACCTAAGGTGAACCAACTTAACTAGAAAAGAATAACTAAACGCAGACCTGGGACTAGTACTACTGTATCCCAATTTCCAATCTAGTTATCCCTCTACAACTTGTGGAAATAAATTGTCAGAGGGCCAGGCTGAAAGAAAGCATTTGTAAATGCAAAAAGGGAGTATAACATAAAAGCATGATTTGAAAAAACGCAGTACCATTACCAACCCCTGTGAATTTATGTCAACAGACAGGGCAACTATATGGAAAATATACGGTAGTAATTAGAAAAAAAGTTTTACATAATTAACGAGACAAAGAGACAGATTTATCAGTAAGTCCTCTAAGAAATTACCACAAGACTTAATATTTTTCACATATATTTGTGTTTGATCCTCAAAAAGACAGTGTGAAGGAGACAGGGAAGGTACTGTCTTTCCCATTTTACAAATAAAGACACTGAAATGTGCTAGTTGGTTAAGAGCCAGAACTTATTCCAGTATTCTTTCTACAACCTCCAGGATAATAAAGATATCCAAAATAGACCAAAATAAGCATGAGGCACTCTGGTTTAGCAGGTGGGAGCCAGACTTTGTGAATGAATAGGTAAAGTCAGGGGCTGAGAAGAAAATGGGTTAACTGGAAATGTAAGAGTGTAGTTTATGAAACAGTAGTACTACTTGGTCTTATGTCTTGAACTATGAATCACATTTCTCCTAGAAATTAAATGCTAGAATTCTAGTATTTAATACTTATATGCAAACACAAAGAAACACAAGTCAGTCCCTCCATTTTCTCCCCTTCCCCTTCCTTGACTCCCTCACACAGACAAATGCAGACACGTACATAACCACAACCTGGGCTTTTCCCTAAACCTTTATTATTTGGAACACTGGCATATTTTGCACTATACAAGACAAACAGAGAGAGTCCTGACCTTAAGGGCTTTCCAACATTTACACGTTTAAACGAGTTATTGTTAAAAATACAAACAAGAAGGTTACGGAACTTTGATATACGATGGGGGTGTATGGGGTTTGTGACTTGAAAAGAAATTTGGGTATGGAGCCTCTCGTGACCTGGCACATGAGTTAAAATCTGAAAGCCAAGAAGTTGAGGTACCTTCAGTATTCAGGGAGAAATGAATTCCAAAAGCATTTTGAAGGTAAGGACTTGCTGTGTTGAGGAAATCAAGAGGTATATAGCAGGTCAAAGTGGAATACGAATACTTGTTATGTGAAAAGCTTTTAAAGATCTGAAGGAGGGAAAGGAACTGAGGAAGGAAGCTCTAGAGTCTAATAAACTTTCTGTGAGGGTGCTTGACCTTAAGCAGGGCTCTAAAAGCAAAGAAGCCCCAGTGACAGACTCCATTAATAATCACCAGATCCTTAAGGTAGCATGATAATCCTCACAATCAATGTGTACAACTATATTTTAGAGTCCAATATTAGGGGGAATGTTTCAATACCTTAAGATTCACTTTGGTATTTAATTAAGAGTACAGTTAGCGTTGTAGGTATAAGAGCTATAAAGGAATGTAACACTCAGTCTCTGTCTTCAAAAACCTTCACATCAAGTTAAGGAAACAAGAGCACCTACAACACAGCACAGTGCTGAATGAGGAATTTAGGGTGCTGGGATGGATAGATGGGCAAGGAAGAATGCACCCAAGAGTTAAGGTTTAAGTTGAGCTTTGAAGGACCTGGAGGGGTCCAAGAGACAGGTTGGAGGAAAGGACATTCTTCTTTGAGGGAACAGGTAAACAAAGGCCAGAACGCAGCCTGTCAGTGGACCAGTCTGTATAAAACAAGATTCAAACAGAGAATAAAAAGAAGAGTGACAGAGTAGTTCAAACCCAATTGCAAAGGGGCTTAGAATGCCAGTTTAAGAAGTCTGAACTTTATTCTACAGGCAGTAGGGAGATATCAAGGTTTCTGAGGCGGAAGTGACATGACAAAATGGCTCTGGAAGAAAAATAATCTAGCTGAGGTGTGTATATGGAATAGAGAACAAAGCAACTCTCAGCTACACAACCACTGTAGGAGTGAGGTAATAAGGAGCTGAGAAAGAGTTACAGATTTTCATTGTTGGGAGGCACCTTGAAGATCATCTAAGCCAAATACAGCTAGTGATAGCAGTGGGACTAGAAAGAAAGGGAGTCGTCATGCAAGAGACATCATGAACAATATAAATCAACATCACAAAGTAGGAATCAACAATTGATTGCTATATATAGGTAGCAAGGACAAGGGAGAAGTAAAAATATAATGCCTTCCAAGTTTTATGCATTAGTGATTGAGGGCATGAAATCAGGGTTTACTTTTGTAAAATTTGGCGTGTGTGATGGGAAGGGGAAGAATGAAAATAAGTTCAGTTTAGCTTACTAAATTTGAGATGTCAGCTGGGAATCCAAACAGAAACAAGCTGCACCAAAGGATTTGTCTAATGTCATTAAGGATGAAGTAGGTTTGTGCTCCTTCATTGGTTCTGTTAGCTGAATCTGTCTTGAGGATACAATCCCCCTACTAGCATTATCTTATACCAAATAGGGACTCGATGGAGTGGGGGTTGAGTCGAAAGAACTCCTGAAATCTACTCTTTGCCCTTCTTTCCCTCAGTCTGACTAGTTGTGACAGGTATTAAGGTCCATCCTTACAGAAGAAACCCTCAGAGTTTCCCCATCATTTAGACTACATAGCAAAAGTGCTTGTGCAGCATGCAATTTTTCTAGGTACAGAGACTCGTGGATTGATCCAAAACTCTTACTCATGTTCAAGCTTTCATTGTCCTTGTAGGCCACTGGTGTGGCAAGATGAAGTAAGAATAACAATCCACAAACCACAGAATAAAATTCAGAAGTAATTTCTTTTTGAAAATCAGTTTCATTGTGGCTGTTTGGTTTCAATCCTTGCTATATGCCATCACACCAATAAAAACTACTCTTCATCTCTGAAGTGCAGGCCCACTGACAGGTGGACATACATGGAGAAAATTACTCAACAGCCTATTATTTTAAGGTGGTTTCAGCAGCTAGCAGTAAGCGAAGTCCCCAGGAAGCCACAAGAGACAGGAAACCACCCTCCTTTCTTGGCTATTCCAAGCACACAGCACTATCATCTGGCTGAGGAAATGGCAACTGAAATCTAATCCCTCTCTCCAGAGTTTATGAATTGATTTTCCAAATGGTATTCCACAGTGGTGTTCATTAAGCATTCACTACCACCCAAGCTCAGGTCTAGTGGTCTTCAAAAGTAGCTTCAGTAACACAGGTGATACAGACCTAATAATCTGTAACAGGGAAGCTGAAGTTAGGCATGGGGAACCAAATCTTATCTTCTTTATGCTTTTATTTCTTCCTTTAGAGCAGTATGTTCTCAAATGGAGATGAGCATCAGCATCACCTGAAAAACCTTTTTATAAACTATATATGCCCATGGTCTCACTCTAAAGATTCTAATGATGTATGTCTGGGTGTGGCCAGGGAGCTGTGTATCTTGAAAAAGTTCTCCAGGTAAGACTAATATGCATCCCTGGTTAAGAACCACTGCCACGGATGATCTGTATGATATATTTTAACCCTACAATTCTGAAAAAAATTCTAAGTAGGATCTGGGAATAGCTAGCTAGCTATTTCTATCAGAGAGAATAAGCGTAAGAGGCAGAGAGAGAGGCAGGGAGGCAGAAAGGGAGAGGGATGTAGAGAGGGAAAAAAGGGAAAGTGAGGGAGACAGAGATGATTCTGGGCCAAGATTCTTGATTACTGCCCACTCTAGTGCAAGTACCTATTGGGTCCCACATGCACCCTAGGTTCTGACCATACTAAGCCATTCACAATTCCATAAATCACAGAGTCTCAATTTGCAGTGCTTGGCAAAATCACCCATAGAGCTTTGTCAAATTATATATGACTAGACTCCCATCCTTGAAGCTTCTAATTCAATTGATTCTGCACTGGGACCCTGGACACATCTGTTAGAGGGAGAAATCTCTGAAGTAAATCGAACAGTCTTGAAGATTCTCTTCCTCTATAGATAGGTATCATTCAGAAACAACCAACGCCCCTTACACATTTATTCACCATCTTCTATGTGCCAGACACTTAAAAAAAACACTTTATATAGATATAATTCACATACTGTAGAATTCATCCATTTTAAGTGTACAATTCAATAATTTCTAGTAACTTTACAGAATTGTGTAACTTCATGATATCTCTTGCATCATTTCCTTTATTTCATTCCACTGCTATAACCCTGGCTGTGGTAAATCAGTTTTAGAATATTTTCATCCCCAGTAAGTGCCCTTATGCCCATATTCAGTTAATCCTAATTCCTACCCCCTGCCCCAGGCATCCACTAATCTAATTTTTGTGTCTATATATTTGCCTATTCTGGACATTTCATATAAATGGAATCATACAATGTGGTTTTTTTGTGACTAACTTCCTTCACTTAGCATAATATATTTGAGGCTCAGCCATGTTGTAGCATTATTCATAATTCATTCCTTTTAATGGCTGAAAAATATTGCATTGTATAGAATATTATATCACATTATACCACATCAGACATTGGAGCTGTTTTACTTTTTGACTATTATGAATAATGCTGCTATGAACATTCAATGTAGAGACTTTTCTGTGAACATGTTTTCAATTATCTTAGGTATATGCCTAGGAGTGGAAATGCTGGGTCATATTGTAACTCTATGTTAACTTATTGAGGAACTGACAAACTGTTTTACAAAACAGCTGAATCATTTTACATTTCCACTAGCAATGTATGAGAGTTTCCATTTCTCCACATCTCTACTTCTTATTGTCTTTTTCATTATAGCCAGTCTAGTGGGTGTGAAATGGTATCTCACTGTGGTTTTAATTTAAATTTCTGTAATGGATAATGATGTTGAACATGTTTTCATGTATTTATTTATTTAGCCATTTGTGTATCTTCATTTGTGGTAAAATATCTGTTCATATCTTTTGCTCATTTTTTTGTTTGGTTTGTCTTATTATTACATTCTAAGAATCCTTTGTAAATTCCTTTGAATATAAGTTATTTACCAGATATATGTTTTCCAAAGATTTTCTCCCATTCTGTTGCATTTCTTTTCATTTTTCAAGGTTTTCTTTTGGAAAAAAAAAAAAAGTTTCTTTCCAAAACGGTTCATTTCTTTTTTAGACTATGTGTTTGGTGTCATATGTAATAAATCTTTGCTCTCCAAGATCTTCAGGATTTTCTACGTTTTCTTCTAAACATTTTATTGTTTTGGTACTTACATTTAAGCCTATGATCCATTTTGAGTTCATTTTTGGGGTATGGTCTCTAGTGAGTATCTAAGTTCATCTTTTTTGCACATGGATATCCAATTTTCCCAACATCATTTATTGAACAGGGTATCTTTTCCCCCCCAACTAATCATCTTGGTACTTTTGTCAAAAATCAATTGATTATAAATGTAAGAGTTTATTTTTGACCTCTCAATCCTGTTCATTGATCTATATGCCTGTCCTTATGCCAGAACCACATTGTCTTGATAATAGTAGCTTCATACAAACTAGGTTTTCTTATTCCTGGATGTACCATGTTCTCTTTCATCTCCAGGCCTTTGCACTTGCTGTTCCTACTGCCTAAAACAGTCTTATCCTAGATAATTCTTACTTACTTTTTAGGTTTAAGCTCAGAAGATGCTTTGTCAAGAACATGTTCCTTGATTTCAAAAGTCATGGTCAGGTACTCCTCCTTAGTGCTCTAGATCATCCTATGATTAACCCTACCATTGCTTTATGAAATTGTATTATATGTGCCTGTTCACTTCTCTGTATGCTCCACAATGGCAGGAATCCCCTCCAATCTGTTCAACAGCTGCATCTCCATTGTTTTGTACAGTGCATGATACACAGGAGATGACCAATAAACATTTGTTGAAGAAATGGTAAGCTGATTCTGCTTCTAGTAATGGAAGCAAAAGTAATTTGGGCTAAATTTCCTGCTTTAAAAAACACAAGAAAATTGGGGCAAGATATAAACGATATATGTTTGAAGATATCTGATATCTAACAAAGTAATGCAATACTATAAAGCCAAAATGCAGGATAAAAAGAAAACTGAGAGAGGCTGTTTTTCTTCTAAGGTCATTGGCTGATATAGCAGAGTCAGCTGAGAGAAAGAGAGAGAGAGAGGAGCTTCTGACAGACTCATGAAGCTACAAGAACAAAAATTGGAATTGAGAACCCTTCAAAGAGGGAGAACTCCCAAGGGAAAAAAAAAAACCCAAGCTTTTGGTTTCAACTTAGAAGGCATAAATACTAAAAGGAAGGGTAAGTCAACCTTCACTTGGATTGAAGGGCAGCTTTAAATTATCTCAGTCTCATATTGAATTAAGGAGATGTGAGATTGCTAGTGTCTCTAACCACGTGCCAGAAGTGAGTATAAATCCTTTCTAGATAAAGATAAAAATAACTGAGGCCTCAAACCATCTCTACTATAATCTTTCATATATAATGTCTACCATTCAATCAAAACTAACCAGGAGAAAGGTAAAGTGATAGAAAATTAAGACAAACAATAGACAATAGAAACATACCCTCAAGGATTGAAATAATGAGTAATCTAATGAAGATTTTCACATAATTATGGCCAGTATGTTAAAAGATATTTTGGCAGAGTTTGGCAGAGAACCAAACACTATTTTATAAAAAGAACCAAATGAAAATTCTAAAAATAAAAAACATGACAAATAATATTAAGAACTCAATGAATGAGTTTAAAGGGAGTTTAGACAAAGCTGAAGACAGAATTAATGAATTGGAAGTTAAGTCACAGGAAAATATCCAGAATGTAAGATTATAAAAATATGCATCCATGTGTTCTTCTAGGATGTCTGTGACTTCATGTTTTACATGTAAATCTTTGTTCCATCTGGAATTTATTTTGGTATAAGAGGTGAGATAAGGATCCAGTTTTACTTGTCTTTTTTTTAAACCCCCAAAATGGCAAGTCAGTAAATCCCAATACCACTTACTGAATTAATCTACCTTTCATGGGAGTCCTTTAAATAGAAACTTCTCCATGCACATTTTAAATGGTCCAGTTGATACAAGTTCTATATATGGTTTATAAAATTCCTATGTAAAACATAGTTCCAGAAATAGCCATATGATTGCAGGCAGTTATTTAACCTCTCTGGGTCTGTTTCTCCATATGTAAAAATAGAGACATGGCAGTATCTACCTTACATTGTTTCTGTGAAGATTTTTTGAAAATAAAGTATGTAGATGCAACTGTCTCAAAAAAAAAAAGAAAAAAAAGAAAATACCCAGAATGAAGTATAGAGAGAAAAAAAGGATAGAATACAGAGAAAAGTATGTAACAGACATAAAGGATGCTGAGATAATGTCTAAAACAGGTTTGCTATGGTCTGAGTATTTGTGTTCCCCCCAACATTCATATGTTGAAATATCATCACCAATGTGATGGTATTTGATGAGGCTTTTAGGGGGCAATTAAATAAAGAGGGCAGAGCCCTTGTAAATGAGATTAATGTCCTTATAAAATAGGTCCAAGGAAGTGCATTTATCCTTTCCACCACGTGAGGATACAGCAAGAGTGTGTCATTCTATGGATCAAGAAGAAGGCACTCACCAAACACCAAATCTGCTGGGTATGTTCATGGATTGGAAAACTGAATAACATAAAATGGTGAGTTCCCTCTAAATTGATTTTTAGATGCAATGCAATCCCAATAAAAATCTCAGCACGTTTCTTTTTTTGTGGAACATGACAAGCTGATTCTAAATGCAAAGGGCCAAGAATATCCAAGATACTTTTAAATAAGAGGAACAAGGTGAAAGGAGTTGCTTTACCAGGTAATAATAAAGTCGAGTGATTAAGATTGCAGTAGCGATGTAATGACAAAGAGACCAACAGAATAGAATAAACAGTTCAGAAACAATCTTGCACATATACAGGCACCTGATTTATGACAAAGGTGACGCTGTAGAGGACTGGGGGAAAGACGGTCCTTATAATTAACGGTACTGGATCAGTTGGATATCTATATTTTAAAAAATGAAGCTTAGTTTCTGTATCTTAGCATACACAAAAATCGATTTCAAGTGGAGTACAGACCTAAATGTAAATGTCAAAAACATAAAGCTTCTAGAAGATAATATGGGAGAATATCTACAATTTCAAGGTAAGAAAATATTTCTTAAATGGGACACAGAAAACACTACCCATAAAGGAAAATACTAAAAAATTAAACACATTAAAGTTAAAAACTTCTGTTCATCAAAGGATACCATAAAGAAAGGTAAATCACAGATTTTGGAATGGTTTACAATATAAAAAATACAAAAATAGTTCATATTCAGAGTATATAAAGAATTCCTACAAATCTATAAGAAAAGGACAGACAAATTAATAGAAAAATGGGCAAAAAACTTGTATAGGCACTTCACAGAAGATATGCAAATGCATAATAAACATGAGAAAGAGCACAACCTCGTCAGTCTTCTGAGAAATGCCAATTAAAATCAACGGATATTACTACAAAGCCACCCACCAGAATGGCTATGGTTAAAAAGACTGGCAATACCAAGTGTTAGTAAGAATATGAAACAACAGAAATTCTCATACATTGCTGGTGAGAATGTAAATTGATACAATGACTTGGAAAAACTGTCATTATCAATAAAGTCAAAAATATGCATCCCCCATGACCCAGCAACTCCAATCTATACAAGCAATAGAAATTCAAGCATATGCAACCAAAAGACATGTACAATAATATTCACAACATCAGCATCCGTAATAGCCCCAGACTGGAAACAATTCACAAATTCATTAAAAATAGAGTAAATAAACTGTGGTATATTCAAGCAATGAAATAATATACAAAAATACAAATAAATGGCTGGGCATGGTAGTTCACATCTGTAATCCCATCGCTTTGGTACACTGAGGTGGGAGTATTGCTTGAGGCCAGGAGTTCAAGACCAGCCTGGGCAACATAGAGAGATCCCGTCTCTACAAAAAAATTAAAAATGAGCCAGGCATGGTGGCATGTGCCCGTGGTCCCAGCTACTCAAAAAGCTGAGGTTGGAAGATCTCTTGTGCCTGGGAGGTCATGGCTGCAGTGAGCTGTGATCATGCCACTGCACTCCAACCTGGGTGACAGAGCAAGACTCTGTCTCACACAAAAAAAATACAAACAAAAAACTACAGCCACATGCAACAACCTGAATGGATGTCACAAAAGCAGTATTGAGAAAAAAACACCAGATCCAAAAGAATACACACTGTTTGATTTCATTTATATAAAGTTCAAAATGAACAAAACTAATAAACTAATCCAACTAGCACTATGTCAGGCGCTGTGGAGAAAGATAAAAAAACTAATCTATGATGTCAGAACTTGAGAGAGTGAGGAGGATATAGTGATAACAATAGGGTATAAGTAGGAGTTGTGGCATATAATAATGTTCTATTTCTTGACCTGGGTGCTGGTGACGTGAGTATATTCACTTTGTAATGATTCATCAAATTGTACAAATATGATTTATATACTTTTCTGTGTGAGTTATACTTGAATAGAAAAGATTTTTAATAAAAGAAAGAAATGAAATGAAAAGCTAAGTCCTGAGTATTTACAGAGGAGTCAGATAAAATGGTCCTCTACAGGCAAGGTGGTTTCTCTTGGTAATGTTCTTGGGAATTAAATGGCTTCAGAGGTTCTTTACTTTAAAGAGATCTCCTCTATAAGGTAGTTACAGATAAATTACAGTTTATTTTTTCAAAAGATCTAAGATAAAAAGAAAGATATGAGACCTAAAAGCAAATAAAACAAAACATCAAACAATATATTACAGGAAGCTTTTTGCACCATCTTAGAGAGAAGGTGTGAAACTGGGAGACTGACTATGTGGTTAAGGCTCTTCTCCATTTCACTTTCTAATTATTCTAGAAATCAGTGAAACATTTCCAGTGGAACTATTTACTCACCTAAGCATAGCTGATAGGTCACAGGCTTAGCAAGACCTGAGGAAAACAGGCCTGTTATAGAAAGAGAAAATGTCTTTGTTTTACATAAACACCTCCAAAGTCCCAAAATAATATTCAACTCAACAAGTATTTGAGTACAGTAACTGTAACTAGCACTGTGTCAGGCATTATGGAGAAAGACAAAAATGAAGGCAGATTTCTAAGGAGCTCTAATGTAAAGACATAAAATGTATTTGAAAACAACAGCAATAACAACTAAAGAATGATTCTAAGACAGGATATGATGGGTGGGTTGCAGCAGAGTTAGTGAGAGAGAAAATGCGATGGGAATAATGAAGCAAGTTGATCAAAAGTTCTGTATTTAAACCCACAGTAAAGGTATTTTATCTAGATCCCACCTCCCTAAAAAAAAAAAAAATCCTTGGATTTATTCATTGTGCTCACCTTGAATTACCTCGAATGATTCCTACTTATGTTCTTGATCGAAGAGCCTTAACACAGGTAATGTCAACTCTGGATACACTAATGGCCTACCTACTTATGTCAAGCAATGTTTTGTAGAATTTTAAGGTTGACATCTATGACATCACTTCAGATAATTAGGAACATACTCCAAATAGCCCTAACAGTTCTAAGTAAATCTGTATTGATCTACCCATAATTTTGACTATTACTTGAGACAATGAATTGAATAAGATACTACCTTTATTTGCCTCCTTTTGAAAATAATTTTTCAAACATTAAAAGGTGTCTAATACTTAACATTGTGTCTGGCACAGCAGGCTTTCTATTTATTGAACTGGATTGTTACATTACACCAATATATTAATCATATTCATCTCTCTCATGGTTTGGTAGACTGATCATATTCCTCCTTCAACCTCTTTCTATCCAGACTGAAAAACCAACTAGAAAATCCCTTCATCCTTTTGATCAATTTAATGGGGTTTTTGAGGACTTTTATCAGCTGTTAGGCTTTTCTTGAGGAGCAGCCACCAGAATTTCTTGTCTGATTGTAGAAGCCAATCTGCTTTTGATCTTGTACATGGAAAAAATAAGTGTTTTGTAAGTGTTTTGTTTTGTTGTTTTTGACACCCTTCCTGATGATACCCACTACATTCTTGGCCTTTGAGGACCACAATCACAACTGGCGCAACATCTCCACAGAATGATCAGCAGTGGTTTTTAGTTTTTTACTCTGACAATCATATTACTGTATATTGTCCTAATTCAGACACAAATGAGATATCCCTTGCTCTTGAGATAATCTCCACCAACTAGCCAGACAAATCTCAGCTACTTGGTTGCTCCAGCTGAAGGAGATGATTGATTACGGAAGGTCCGATGTGACTCTCTCACTTTATTATTAGCAAGTGTGTCCCCACCAGGGAGACTTTTCTAACATTTCACATAGAGAACTGTGCTGATCTCTCTGCTCTGTATCCTACCTGCCCTAACTTCCTTGTGTGCCCTGCTTAAAAAGGTTTTAAATTGAGAGATGATATACATACATCTACAGTGATTTCCAGGTCCCTTTCTTGAGTCATAAATGAGAGCCCAGAGCCCATCATCTCGTAAGGATGGATACGTTTACTTTTGCCTACCTGCATGAAGTGTCTCTGACTGTTCTGCCCACTTGGTCTCATGAGAGCTTCCTGCAGTTTACTCTCATCAGCTTGCCTTCACTCCTTACAGATAAACTGGTAAGAAACCTGAATGTACCGCCCGTTGAAGGGTGTATATTTTTATCTTTCTTCCTCTCCATCCAAGATTTGCTGTAACAGCAGTTGTTTGTGTTTAAAAACTAAAATATAAAAATATGACCTACGTGGCCAAATCCCACAAGGCTGTTTACTTCCTTATTTACCGAATCAGAATCTGTCAGCACAATGTAGAATTCTGAGTGTCAGCAGATACTGAAAATTAAATGTCCCTGTAAAGCCAGCAGAGGGTGCACCAGGGCACTAGAAATTTTACCCAAGCTTGTAGCAGCATTAATTTAATAACCAATCAACTTTTTTAAAAACTTATTTTTGTATACTAAAACTAATATACAAGATAAGATAAACTCAAGTCGAATAACTTAAAATAAACAAGCTGAATTTGGGCTAAAGTTCCTTCAAAGTATACTCCAAATCTGAAAGTGAAGTTCAGGAAGAATAAGGAATACACGGTTAAACTTACTGTAGTCAAAATACAGGTAGAGTAGAACAAAATGATACAGATCTGAGCCCTCTACTTTGTATAAGTTCTAATATGGAGCTCCATCTTGCTCCCTCGCAAAAGGTCCCAGGAGGTAGTTGGGGGAATGGGCACCCAACTAGGAGTTAAGAGAGCAACTATCATCCCAGTTTTGACTCTAGTTATGTGACCTTGGGCAAGTCACTTTCCCTTTAGGGCCTATGTTTCCCAAGGGAATCAAACGAAATGGACTCATATAAGCCCTTCATAACTTTAGGAAACTGATTCCAATTGATGTCAACAAATGTAAAGCGCTAGTATCCGTGCTTCTATTGCTCAAAAATATTAAAACAGAAAGAATAAAGGACAGAAGATAGGAAGCTGTGTTTAAATCTAGACAGAACTATTTTAGTGCCACACAAAGGGCAGGTAACTAAATGCCATTATACACCTGTAAGAGTTTCATGCCATCACAGAAGCCTTACAGTACAGCTGTTCTGCTAATCCTCAGTCTATAAAAATGGCTCTGTCCATCCTGAATGCCAAAAAGTATTGGCCAACATTTGATTAAAGAAGTTTAATTCTTTCATTTTTTCACAGAATATCAATGTTCAGCTGCTAAATACTTCTACTGGGCATTGGGGTGTGGGGGGAGTGGCAGCAGATAAATAAAGGAGTCAGAATCCTAGTTAATTATCGTTTAGCTACAATGTTTAAAGTTTCAAGTATGAGAAGCACGTCTGCTGATTCTCTTCTTTGATAAGCTGTTATATAAATTGGAGTGTGCTAGAAAGACATTTTAAGGCTCAGGGCAACTTTACAATGCACATCTTTTTTTTTTTTTTTTTTTTTTTAAGTATCAGTCCTAACATTACACTATTATCATGAATGTGATGTCTCTATCAACCACACCACTTTAGATGGGAGGTCAAAGTGGCACAAATAATGTTTACAGAGTTGTGACAATGACTCTGGATGTGGCAGTAAATATAGAAGGCTTGGGTCCCTCACCTCAAGGAACTTATTTGTACAACTTGCTCTCTTCCCTAAGAGGTACAATTTTACTATTATCGTTTAGCCATCTCAAAAGGATCCTTGGATGCTTCTCCTAAGTTTCACATATGGCAACCAAGACAATATTTACGTTAAGTGAACGAAATTTACTTGAATAAAGAGCTAGAAAGAATAGAAAACAAACATCAAAGCTAATAGTTTGCTAATAAGGGCACAAACACCATAAAGATTGCAAAAACAAACAAAACAAAACTGCTCTTGGGGGACTAGTCCTGAGTAATTATTCCACTGGCAGATTCCTGTTCTCAAGCTAGCAGTAGTAAAAGCGCTTCCCACCCACCCTTCCCACCGCACACCTACCCCGCTAAAGAATCAGAACCGGCATGCAAAGGGTGAGTTTTATTTCCATAGATTTTTTAAATTGCTGTTAAGAAGTTGTCTAGCAAGACGGCATATTTCTACCAGAATTCCTCAGGGGCGCTGATCCTCACTAGAACGCCGAGGACAATCAGTCTCAAATTGCAGGTAAGTGTGAACAAGCCCACGTTCTGGTCAGCGCACAAGGACCCGCGCTGAAAATGCGGTTAAAAGCTGTTTCAACGGGCAGACGTGGAACAGTTATTACAGCTGTTTACAGCTCCAACTCCAAAGGGGAGCCTGCTGGTTCTGGCGTCAGCTCTAGACACGAAAAAACAAGCACCGCGGGCAGAGAACCTCATCACGAGCAGAAGGGCCAAGCCGTTAGTCGGCCGGGGGGCAGCGCAGGCACCTCCTCGACGGGAGCGTCGCCAACTTTTCTGGAGGCAGCCCGCAGCCAGGGGCCGCGGGCGCGCGCTAGACTTTCCAAGTCAAGGGGTCCCCAGGGAGTCTGGATTAGCTGGGCCAGGGAGAGAAGACAACCTGCCCTGGGCAACCTCTCCCTTGCTCGCCTGGTCCCTCCCTGGTCCTGCCCTCTAAATTGGCTCGAGGTTGCGGAGTGCTCCCAGGCCCCTGAGGCGGAGGGCCCTCGCCCTACCCGCGAGGGGAGGGGGCCGCCGCCGCCCCTACTAGGTGACTCACCTGGTGCCCGTCCTGGGAGTCAGAGGGGAGTGCGGCTTCTCCCGGTTCCAACGGCTGCTGCTTAGGCGACGGCTGCCCAAGGTGACTGGTGATGGGGTTGTCAGTGTCGAGGCCACCGAGGCTGCTTAGGGTGCCAGAGGTGCCAGGGGTGCCCGAGCCGCCAAGGCGGGACTCGGCTCCACGTTCCCGCCGCAACTCCGAGCGCAACTCTAGGTAGCAGCACAACGTCAGCAGGTGGAGGGCCAGCGAGAGGCCAAAGAAACCCAGGAAGAGCAGGCAGCTGTTCCCTTCGCCCGCCCGGGCAGGGGCCCCGCGACACCCGCAGCCCTGGCTCCCTCGCTCCTGTGGCGCTGCTGCAGGCAGGAGTTCCCTGCGCTCCACCTCCGGGTAGCCCATGGCCTCCGGAGACACCCACTCTCTTGAGGCCCGGGAGCCGCTGCGTCTGCTTCAGCCGTTCACGACCTCTGACAGGCGGCTACTGTCCTGCCATCGGCTGGGGGCTGCAGGGACCCGTTCCTGCGCGACGGTGGCTGGGCGGGACGGAGTAGGGAGCAGCCGCATGTGCAGCTCCACTCCGAGGGGTGGGAAAGGGAGGAGGAGGGGCGGGAGAGAGGGGAGGCTCGGCCCGCCGAGGGAATGAAGGAGGAGGTCCTGGCCGACCCCGCCCCATCCCTCAAGCGGCTGCCGGGACGCCCAACCACGGGGCCGCCAAGCCTTGGCGCCCCACCCCGTGCCGTTCCAGCCGGGCCTCCAGCCGCGGGGCGGGGCCTGGGGGCGTGAGGGTTCGCCTCTGCCTGGCCGCCCCACCCAGCTCTTCCCGCTTGCCCCGTCCCAGTTGGTGACTGGCGCTGTCGTTCATCCCCGGGCTCCGCCCCAGTTTAACCCTGTAGCGCCAGTACGGGGAGGAAAGGAGGGGGAGGCTAAGAATTTGGGAACCTTGGAAAGAAAGTAGAGCAAAGAAAAGGAGGCAGAAACTAGCATTAATAGAAATGTTTGCAATTAACTGCAGTTGTTAATAACATCATCCAGTACTTATCTGTTGCTTCCAATCTTCAAAGCGTTTAACAGACGTTAAACTAATTAAAACAGCTCTGGGTTTGGAATGAAACCATGCCTGTTGTGTTTGCAATTCAATGGCTCGCCCGAAGAAAAGGAGACCCAGGAGCCTGGGAACTATGGGAATGGGTGGGACTCAAGCAGCCTCACTCCTGGAGGGACTCTGAAGGCTCAATCTAAGTAACAGAGAAGCCGCTCCATGCCAAGCGGAACTGAAATGATGTTGTCCTATGAAGGGTAAAACAGTCTCCTAGGATTTCTTGATATATTAATTAATTCAACAAATAGCTATCGATCCCTGTACAATGCAGAAAATGCTGTATGAGAGCATCCACAGCCAGAATAGATTTCTTCCCCTGCAGCAGTTTTGATTGGAGAACATATGCCTTCAGTGAGTAGACAGGGAAGCCGAGGGCCAGAATGAAGTAGATTTGTACAAGGGTGGTCCACAGAATGGCCAGACACTACTGGCATCTTTATTTACAGGCAACTGTTCTGGCCTCTCCACCCCTCCCATCCTTCTCCTGGAGTACTCCCTAGGGGAAGTTCAACAAGTCAGCCAAATGTTCCAGATGTACACTGCTGCAACTGCAGCATCTTCAACAGCTGCACCAATCAGAAACGGGTTCAGATAAAAAAAAGTGGCAAATGGCAGAACAATAGACCCTGAAATGAAGGATGGAAAGGATTAGTTAAATCAAGAGTCACAATTGACAAGAGTTACTAGTCTGAGATTATAGAAAGCGAAATGACCATAGCAGGAGAACCATGTATGCTTCATAGTCACTATGCACTCTCATTCCGTGTTATTGAGTAATGAATAATTAACAATTTTATTGACTTGGAGCAGGCATCTTGAGTGTCATCATGGAGACTCAGCAATGCTGGGAGCACTTATGTGTAGGCCTAAGACCTAGGCTGGTGGAAGAGAAGAAAAACATAGATAGAAATAGAAAAGAAGACAAAATAAGAGAAATAAAACACAAAACCAAAAGCATCTGCTGGCAAGTCAGTCCAGAGAGCACAGAGGTCATAATCCTTAAATATATTAGCCACAGACAACTTTTCTCTGTACACTTTGTGAATGCTCTCAGTGCTTCAAAAACACCTTTGTGTCCTCTCTTTAACCCCTACCCATGAAATATAAAGTTCACAAAGAATATCATCATCCTAGAGCTAAGGGGAAAAAAGGTGTTTAACAGCTGCTCTCAAGTCCTGCTTGTCCAGTCCAGGAATTCTAGATGCTAGGAAAACTGCCAGGCTGATTTACTTTAATTATCACAGCCCGGGATTATTGGAAAGAATGCTAGACCAGGAGTCAGGAGACTGCATCCTGCCACTAGGTTGCCGGGTCCCTCTGAGCAAGTCACTGTGCTTTTTCAGGGCCTTAGTTTCTCCGGCAGTAAAATGAGGAGTTTGAACTTTAACAGCCTTTACACTGTGTTTTATCTGTGTTGTCACTGGCCATGTTGACTTTCTTGCATACACAGTTTAAACAGGCTGCCCTTTCTTCCTCTAAAATGAAAAGGAAACAAATGACAGCCATCTCCTGGTGGTGATGGTGATGCTCAGGGGCCACACTGGTCTCACCTCACCACGTTCTACCAGGCTTGACTGAGACTCTGGATTACACCATTGCCCTCAGAAGCACTGAGGGTTGCATTTGACCTGGGACCTCTCTTTGCTTCCCCAGAGAAAGAACATGTGTCATCATATGCAGTAGAAATGTTGGACTGGGGCAATCCAGAGAGGAATGTATTGGTTATTTTTTAAGTGTTTTAAAGTTTTGCTTCAGTTAGCTTCTATGCTTCCATACATATCCTGTCCCCTAAAGCACAGGTCTCAATGACAGCCTGCAGGCCACATCCAGCAAACAGATGTGTTGTGTTTGGTGCAGTATCGACTAAACCTTTGAATTAAAAAAAAAAATTGTCAGCTATTGGAACTCTGGAGATTTCACATTTTTAAAAAATCCAGATTTCCTGCTTTTCTGTTAAAAAACCAGAAGACCTGATAACTCTGGATTCACATTCCCATGTGGCTACACTCAGCTAGAACTGTCTCCTTGAAACAAGCATGAACAATCAAGTTCCACAGCCATCACCACCTCTTTCTTCTATCCTTCAATACTGTCCTTGTCACTCATTCACCTTACCTCTTTGATCCCATGTACTACAGGAGACAAGATATAAGCTCCTTAACATGACCTCTAATCTGCCTCTCCAACGTTATCTTCCACCATTTTACAAGGAAGTCATGCTTGCATACTACTAAATTTGCTGACACTTCTCACACCACCGTGCCTTTGAACAAGCTAGTTTCTTTGTCAAGATTGCCCCTGCCTTGGAAACCTGATAAATTCTTCAAGAATCAATTCACATGTTCTCTCTGATATGGCCCCACAACTCACTCCAACCAGACTTCCTTTATGCTTTCATTGCACCCTGAGCATACTTCGATGATATCACTTACCACACTGCATTTTGAATGTTTCACATGGATTTCTTACCACTAAACTATGAGCTCCTTGATGGTAAGAATTGTGTCCTTTCTATTTTGGTATTTCTAATCCCTAGCATAGCACCTACCACATAGTAGGCACCAATATTGTTTTATTTTGATATTTCTAATACCTAGCATGGCACCTACCACATAGTAGGCACCAATATTGTTTGTCAAATGAATAAGACATGAAGTCACTCATGGTAACTTAGACTACCTAGAATTCCAAAAAGGGAACTGGTCCAAGGGATGCCTGTCCGTACCACTTATGAAACATTTCCTGGGTGAAGAGCTACATAATACATTATGGAAAGATACAAAGGAAACAGAACTAAATGAAAATTGTGAAATTATCCTCTTACTTGTGCTGCTATGAGAGTTGTGGATAACCCAGAAAAATAAATAATCCAGAAATTCAAATACAGTTGGTTTGTAATATTTCACTGACTTGTCTGTCTCATCAAGTTTCCCTTCCTACTTTTGTTTGTCTGGTCCTAAAAAATAATATAGCTGGGTGTGGTGGCTCATGCCTGTAATCTCAACACTTTGGGAGGCTGAGATGGGCAGATCACCTGAGGTCAGGAGTTCCAGATCAGCCTGGCCAACATGGTGAAAACCTATCTCTACTAAAAATACAAAAATTAGCTGGATATGGTGGCGGGCACCTGTAATCCCAGCTACTCAGGAGGCTGAGGCAGGAGAATCACTTGAACCAGAGAGGTGGAGGTTGCAGTGAGCTAAGATTGTGCCATTGCACTCCAGCCTGGGTGACAAAAGCGAAACTCTATCTCAAAAAATAAAATAAAATAAAATAAAACAATATTAGTTGACAACCCCCAAATAATAAAGATCCAAAATATGTTGTCAACCCCTGAATACCCACCAATTGAGTGGAATATGCTAAGGAGTTAGGCAGGGACTGGTTTTAAATACCTCTTAGCTCTGGTTAATCCACAGAATAAATAATTGACATAGAGATCAGGTGACTCTCTGACCTACTTAGCGATAAGCAGATAGTTGGAAGGAACACGAACTTTGGACTTAGATCCTGGTTTGAATCCCACCTTATTCACTTATAAGCTATGTGACTTAGGACAAGTGATTTTTGCTTCTCTTACAGAGCCTCAGTTTCCTTATCTGCAAAATGGAGATGACAGTATATATTTTGCAAGACAGCTGTACTTAAACAGGATGTGTAGGAAAGGGAAGGCTTTCCTCTTTCCTCAGATGGTTTGGTAACTGAGTCTGTAAAATAAATTGACAGCAGGCAGATTAATAGGAGAAAATATATTATCTTAGTCTATTTTGTGTTGCTATAAAGGAATACCTGAGGCTGGGTAATTTATAAAGAAAAAAAGGTTATTTAGCTCATGATTCTGATGTCTGGGAAAAGTTTAGGACTGAACATTTGATGAGGACCTCAGGCTGCTTTCGCTCATGGCACAAGGTGAAGGAGAGCTAGCATGTGCAGAGATCACATGGGGAGAGAGGAAGCAAGAGAGATGGAGTGGGGGCAGGCTCTTTTTAAAAACCAGTTCTGGGGGGAACTAACAGAGCAAAAACACATTCATCCCCAGGGAGGGCATTAATCTATTCACAAGGAATCTGCTCTCATAACTAACACACTTCCCATTAGGCACCACCTCCGACGTTGGGGATCAAATTTCAACATGAGATTTGGTAGGGACAACAAACCACATCCAAACTGTAGCAGGCATACACATTTTTTTACATGCATGGGGACATCACATGAACAAAAAGTGAATGCCCAACCCAGTGAGATCTAGACGCTTATAGACCCTCTTCATAGGGAAGAGGGGAGGGGGGAAGTAGGCCTCTAGGAGGAATAAATGATTTTAGGGAAAGATAAATGGGACCTTAGAAGAATAGGTGACACCCTGTGATAAAGTTCATCTGGGCATGATGTAAACCTCCAGTCTCCTCTCTTGTAATAGGCATTTAATCTTCCCTGGTTGATGAGATTTCCAGGGAGGGGATTCATAACAATTGAGTTCCTTTTGGAGGATCTGTCTTTAGACAGAAAAGGAAAGTTCAGAAATCCCTCCCTGAATTTGCTGTTCCCCAAATGCCCTCAGTTTGAAGTCCAAAGTGGCATATTATGGGGTGGCACTTTCTCAACTCCTTCAGATGCTATCATTGTGTGGCATATAATAAATGCACAGTAAATGTTAGTCCCTGTTATGTAGGAGACTTCCATCAAAAAAAGATGAGAGGAAAACATGTAGCAATACTCAAGGACATGGCAGAAATGTAGAAAAGCATCTGTATAATTTGCCTTCACTAAGTCCCTGGCCCTGCTTCTGCATACTTAAAGTTTGAGATAGGACCTATATGTTCTCACCAACTTCCCCTGACTTGTTGCTTTTGTATTCAACTTGATCCTCTCCATTTTCACTTTACTGTCTAATAGACATCTCAAACTCAACATGACCAAAAACAAACCTCTTCTCCCTCAAAATGTACTTATCCCTTGGTCTTCTGCATCTCAGCAAATGGCAACGCCAACCTCCCATCGGACAAGCCCAAAACTATGAGATCATCCTTGAACGATTTCTTGAACACTCCACATCAAATCTGTTAGTGAGTTCTGTCAGTTCTGCCTTTAAAATACATCTAGAACCCGACCACTTCTCACCACCTTCCTGTCATCATCCTAGTCCAAACCCCAGTGCTCTCTCACCTGGATTACTATAAATGTATACAGGGTCTCCACGCTTTTGTCCTGGCCATCCTATAGTCTATTCCCTACCCTGTAGTCAGAGACATTCTGTGAAAATGTTAAGTCAGAGTCTATCACTCTTATGCTCCATATCCTCCAATGGTTCTCCATCTCTCTCAAAGTTCTTATCTTGGCCTACAAGGCCCTACATGATCTGATTGCTGTTTGCCTCCCTGGGCTTGTAATCTACCTCTGTTTTCCTTGTTCACTCTGCTCCAGTCATGTTGGGCTCTTGGTTGTTCCTTGAACCTGCAAAGAATGCTCCCACTTAAGGGTCTTCTTACCTGTATTTCCTCCTGCCTGAAATGCTATTCTCCCAGAAAGCCACGTGGCTTCTCCCTTACTTCCTCCAGGACTCTTCTTAGATGTCACCTTATCAGAGAACCTTTCCTTGGCCAATTTCCTATCAACCTATCATTCTCTGTCCCCTTACTTTGCTGTATTTTTCTTCTTACCACATTTTATATATTTATTTGTTTATTGTATGACTCCTCTGCAGCCACAACTAGAGTATCAGTTCTACAAGGGCAGAGATTTTTGTCTGGTTTTGTTCACTGCTTTGTCTACAGGACCAAGAATAGTGCCTGACACATAATAGGCTCTCAATAAATGTTTGTTGATGGGATGAATGAATTCCGTCCCTAGTAGAGTAAGAAGAAGGAGAAAGAAGGACTGGTCAGATGTGTTACTGGATAGGCAAGGCCTTTTCTTTCAGCATAGTAAAGCAGGAAAGGACAGTTGTCTCATTTTGCATGAGGCAATTCTCCCAGAGGAAAAGATACTCAGGGTCACAAAGCTAACTAGAAGAGGAGAGAAGGAAGGAAAGGAACATTGGTTGAAGACTTATCTTTGATGTGCCAGTCTTTCTTATTAACTTCTGTGTGAGTTTAGTATTTTCCATGTTTCACTGATGAGGAAACCAAGGCTCAGGGAGGTTAAATGACTGGCCCAAATTCAAAAGCAACTAAGTGGCAGAGTCTGAATTTGAATCCAGGTCTGACTGGCTCAAAGATACCATGCTCCATGTTCTCAACCTTACCTCCCAGCTGATAACAGATAGTGTATCAGCTTCACAGAGCTAGACACACAGAAATTGTGAGATTTCTGGAGTGGCAGAGTGATAAACTGGCTGCAAGTCAGAGTTTCTTCTGCCTCCTGCCTGGCTGCTACCGACACCACCATTTTGCCCTAACTCCAAGGCCACTGAGTATACCATAATTAGATGAAGGTGTCTAAATCTGGATCCTATCAGGTCATTCTTCTGCACAGTAATCCCACTGACTTCAGAACAGTAGCCTAACATGCAGGGTCCTCCAATCTGGCCCCACACTACCTTTCCAGCTGTGCCACTGCTAGGTCTCCACAAACCTCTGCCTCTGCATAACGTTGGCTCTCATTGCCCAGGAACAAATGTCTACATTCCTGCCTCTTTGCCTCTTGCTGACATTATTCCACTTCCCCTTTCCAATTTCCTTTCCCTTCCCCTTTGCCTATTTGAAATTGGCTCATTCTTCAAGGCCCAGCTCAAGTTCCCCCTCCTGACCCTGCCTGCCCACAGTGCTCTCCACGAGGACACCCTGCCCATACAACACAGCTGGCACTGAGAGTATGCCACTCACGATTGCTAATTCTTCCCCCATTCTGCGTGAGGGTCCAATTTTTCCAGCTTATAGCCAGCACTCCTCAAAGGACAGGGCTTTGTCTTAGCCCCTACAGAATCTACCTCAAGCCATTGCTTACCAAATCTTTGTTAATGGATTGGAGACTATGTAGAGATGAATTTTAAGCAGCGGTTTGAAGGCAGAAGGGGTCTAGGTTTGATGGAGAGAAGACAGCTGCTCTAGGTGGAAAGCAAAGTAAAATAAAATGCTGAGCACATTTATATAAGCGAGGCTGTCAGGAGTATTTAGGAAAAAAAATTAAACATATACTGAAGAAGGGGGAAGAAAAGCAGACCTCTTACTTGCTGTGAGAAATGACTATTGCCATGAGTGGCATAGAAATGTTTGCAGAAATTCATGAAGCAATAATAAGGAGATAGAAATTCTTCTTGCTATAGGGAGCAAAATGGCACAATATTAACATGGAATATTCATTTTTGCAATAAAGTCTTTGGCTACTCATGGGTGGCCGAGCATATGGGGAGGCTCTCACTTCATGAGAGGGATTTTTCATTCAAAAATAGAAAATCCTGTTGCTGGCAGAATGTCATTTGCATCTGTGTCCCCTGCAATGTGTGTCAGCACCACCATTCAGGCCACCAAGTAGCCTAGAAACACATACTGCACTACATATTCCACAGAGCCATGCCACATGTCACATCAGGACCACAGCGGAGATTGCAGATTCAGTTCTGGCAAAGTAGGACTTTAAGAGAATCACTGGAATTGTTTTTTACAGGTACTCACATCCTCTAAACAACTATGTGTGGTAGGTAGAGTGGCCATTTGACCTCATTTAACGGGAGGAAACTGAGGCTCAGAGAGGTGACTACTTGAATGACTTATCCAAGGTTACACAGTCAGTGTACCTGACTCAGCCTAGGGTTCTTTTTTTTTTTACTAAACCTGTCATATTTACTCATTACACTTATATTTGGCTGCTCCATCTGGCCAAAGAGCTTATTGTGCCCACAGTCTGCATTTCTTGGTCATGAGAATTAGAGAACAGATCTTAGGGATCTGAGCCCTGGAGAGTGAGACACTCTCTAGGATCCAATCTTGGTTCTGTGGTAAGCAACCTGTGACAGGGCTTGGAAAACTCTAGAGTTATAATAACTTTCCCAAAATGACTCCAGCTGCCCACAACTAGATTGCATTGAGTTAATACACTTAACTTTGGATATTTTATATAGCATATCAATTCAGTAAGCATTCATAGAGTATCTGCTATGTGCCAGGCACCAGTCTAAGTGCTGGGAATACATCAATGGACAAAACAAAGAATTAATACAATTAATGTACAATAAGAACATTTTTACTTGAAAAATAGGGACTCTATTTCACAAATTCAGTATAACAGCAAAGCTTTTAAATGGCCTTGTCCCCCCTCCCACTACACCTCTGAGCTGGACCAGATTTACAGGCACACTCTTTTAAGTTGGGAAATGCCATGTCCTAACAGTTTTAGAGTCTTCAAACATTGCACAAAAAAATGTGAATCACCCCAATTCGAAAGCTTTCCTTTAAACAACTCAGAAAACTAGCAGTCCTGGGCTAAGAAATGCTAAATTAACAGCTTATTGGAATTTAAGCACACTTCTAAGCTGCTTAACACTTGATGAGTAAAAACTCAGGAATGGACTCCACAGGGTAACAGTCTGGCTCCTGGAAGGATGGGAATCATGTAAGCCTAGGTCCAAGGTGAACAGTTGGTGTATGAAGATGAGCTCCAAGTTGATCTTGAGTCTTATGGTATCAATGTGTGTGTGTGTGTGTGTGTGTGTGTGTGTGTATATATATATGTAATATATATAGAATATATATATTCTGTTAATAAATAATGATGCTAGAATTAGGATGAGTAAAAGAAAGTATGGTAGAATTTGTAAAATATAAAATGTTATACAAATGTAAGATATTAAGATAATAGCTACCTTGTATTGAGTACCTACTATGTGCCAGGCACTATGTTTGGCAAAGTTACATATGTTTATCTCATTTGATCTTCAGGAACAACCTTACAAGGTAAATTGCTCATTTTCCTACATGTAAAAAAAAGACAGGCCCAGAGAAAAGTGAAGTACTGTGTCTGATGTCCCCCAGCTAGTAGATGTAGTGCTAAGATTCAAATCCAAATCAGTACTGATTGAAAAGCCCACATTCTTTTCATTATGCCATGATGAACAATTTATTTTGCATACTCAGAAACCTAAGGAATAAGGAGTTTTCTGTAATTTTAAAGTTAGAATCTAATAGATACTAGATGGCGGTACCTTTTCCTCATTCCAATATGATCTTACAGTCCAATGGGAAGGTATGATACTGCAGCCAAGCCAAATTAGGTCTCGAAAAATCACAAAACTGAATCAGAAAATTGCAGCAGTAGTAAATGGAGACCCAAGAAATTACGTGAGGTAGAGCCAAGGAGAAAATAGTGGGGTACCTGCTAGCAGAGGGGGTTTGCAAAGTGCTACTACAAAATAACAGTTTCAGTAAAAAATTACCAGAGGGCTTTATATTGATTCTTTCACTTGCCCATTCATTACTTCATTTATACATCCATCCACTTCTCAAAGAGTTTTTTGAGCACTGGCTATAGGCACTCACAGCTCACAGAACTTCAGTGAACTGTGTGAACTAATAAATGAATACCCAGGAGGCCAAATCCAGCATATCATAGACCTACA
>NW_026652282.1:56951582-56965485 GCF_009828535.3 Hylobates moloch | reverse complement strand
TGCATCTTCTCTGACCATCATATCATAAGCATGTTTTTATTTCTACAGTCTTTGTAATTATTTTAATGACTGCACATTCCATCTGTTGATGGGTCCTCACTTATTAAACCATGTCCCTAATGTTGGTTATTCTAGGTTATTTCTAATTTTTTGCTAAGCCTCTATTTCATTGTGACAAAATGGAATGGAGCTCTTTTGAGATGTATTGTCTAGTTGATTAAGGTAAAAGCCTTCCAACACTTTTTTGAAACCCTATACTTGGCTTTTCAATATTCTAGATGAGGGACTGTTTGTTAAGATAGCTCTTACAGAGAGGGCTGCCAACATGCAGATTTTGGAGAGTGCTTGCATTTGGAATAAAGCTGTTTCCTGGGTTTTGCCCTGTTTTGTCTCTAGCTAGCCGGGGGAAAGTCTTTCCCATGAGACAGATCAAAATGAAAACATTAAACTTGCTTTTCTGGGCTGGATAGAGGTTTATGTAGACCTAGGTTCTACATCCCAGCTCTAACTCTTAGTAGCTGTGTGATTGGCACACCCCTCTTAACCTCAAGCCCTCATCTATAAATGAGGAATTGGACTAGATGATGTTGGAGGTCCTCTCTAATTCTAATTCCAACTTTAGTTACCCATTTATCTGCTTTGCAATCTTCTTGACTTTCTGTCTTAACCAATCCAAACATTATTTACTTCCCAAAGCGCATGGCCCACTTTTGTCTCTCTCATTCTTGGGAGATGACCTGACTGTCTTCTACATGACTGAGACCCTCAAGTCATCTTCAAGGAGGATGAGCTACCTCAACTTCTTCCCTTACCCAATCTCTTCTTCTTCTCTCCTATGTCAGAGAAAGAAATTTAGCTCTCTCCCAGCTGTTAATTCAGACCCCTCCTACTTCTATAGAGACTATGCTCCATACCCTGTCAACAACATTTCCAATTTCTCCCTCTCTTCTGCTTCCTTCCTCTGCCTGTAGACATACTTAGACATCTTTCACCCAAAAAAATCCTCCCTGGATCCACCCACCACTTCAAGATTTTATCCTTTCCCTTCCTTTTGCCACCAAACTAAAATCTAGCATTTATATACATCTCTATTTCCGTTCCAAAGTCACCAATAGGAGTCTAATGCCACTACTCCCTTATATTACTCTCCTTTGCTAACTAATTCCATTGGCTTTGCTGGGCCCTCTTCTCCCACTTCCAAAGTGTAGGCTATTCTGGAGCAGTGAGGAAATATAATACAATATAAAACTATATGCACACTAGTTAAAAGATATATATTAAAAGCCCTGGAGGAAGAAATCTTTCAAAATAATAAAATGGTTGGTTTAGATCATCAAACTTTTTTCTTTTTGCTACTTTCAAATTTCCTGTAATATTTTTATATTACTTTCATAATTTAAAGTAATTTTAACGGAAAAAAATAACATAAATATGGGTGCTATCCCAAATTCTACCCTCGGTCTTCTCTGTTCTTCTCTCTTGCTTCTTTTGCTTCTTTGGCGATGTCATCTATTTCCAAGCACTCAGTCATACCCTCAATGATAATGACTCTCATATCTATCTCTTTAGTTCTTGATGCTTTTCTGGATTTCCAGCTACCTACTGGTAAGTGTCATTTGGAGGTACTTGCCACTATCTAACATTTAACACATCTTTCTGTATGAGACATTAACGTGACACCTCAACCCATATCCATAACATGGACCATTTCTTTACTTCACAGAACTAACAGGTCCCTTTACCCCAGGCTAAACCTTCTTCCCTTAACTGGATCACTGCAACAACCTTCTAATTGGCCTTTCCACTTTCTTCCTTGTTCTGCTCATACACCAGTGTGTATGATCTGCCTAAATAACAAAGCAGATCATGGTATTCCCCTGTTCAAAACCATAAGATGATTTCTATCTCAACCAGAATAAAATTTAAACTTCTTACAACTGTCTACAGGGCAATATACAATCTTGATCCAAGCCACATCTCTGAGCTCATCTCCTTCCCCTGGTGAAATCCTCTGCTTCAACTACCTTCTTTCTGTCCTGAATCTGCAACTCCACTCAACTTCTCTCTTGCTTCAGGGCTATTGCACCTGCTGTTCCTTCTGCCTAGACTGCATTTCAGTCTCCCGTATCCCTCCATCCTTTCTACATGAGACAGTATTTCTGTACATGAGGGCCTGTAATAGTCTGTTTAGGCAGCTATAACAAAATACCCTCACATGAGCAATTTATAAAGAGCAGAAATCCTTTTCTCACAGATCCGGAGGCTGGAAAGTCCAAGATTAAGGCACATATAATCCATTGCTATGGTTTATATGAGTCCCCCAAAGTTCATGTGTTGAAAACTTTATCCCCAATGCAGCAGTGCTGGGAGATGGAGCCTAATAAGAGGTGATTAGGTCATTGAGGGCTCTGCTCTCATGAATGGATTAATAACCTTATCTCTGGAGTGAGTCAGTTATTATGAGAATGGTTTTGTTATAAAAGCAAGTTTGGCCTCCTTTTGCTCTCCCTCTCTTGTACCTCTCTTGCTCTTCTGCCTTCTGCCATGGGATGGATGATGGAGCATGAATGCCCTCACCAGATGCTGGTGCCATGCTCTTCGACTTCTCAGCCTCCAGAATGTGATCCAAGCAAACTCCTATTGTTTATCAAGTACACAGTCTGTGGTACTGTTATAGCAATATAAAACAGACTAAGACATGTGTATCAGTAGTTTGTTCCTTTCTGTTGCTAAGTAGTAATCTATGGTATGGATGTACTGTGGTTTGTTTAAACATTCACCCGTTTTAGGTTACCTGAGTTGTTTCTAGTCTTGACTGTTATGAATAAGGCTGCTATTCACATTTGTGTACAAGTTTTTATGTCAATACAAATTTTCATTTTTCTGGGATAAATGCCCAGGTGTATAATTACTGGGTTGTATAGTAATTGCATGTTTAGTTTTACAATAAACTGTCAAACTGTTTTCCAGAGTGGCTGTGCCATTTTATATTTCCACCAGCAACATATTGGTAATTCATTTTCTTTACATACTGACTGGCATATGGTGTTGTTAGTTTTCTATTTTAACCATTCTGATAGGTGTATAGTGATTATATCATTATGACCTCACACAGGGCAATTTTTATCGCCCTAAAGGCTAATGGTGTTGCCATACTTCCATAAGCTTATTTGACCATCTTCTTGGTTTCTTCATGTCTTTTGCCCATTTTCTAATAGGATTGCTTTTTTATTGTTGAGTTTTAAGAGCTCTTTGTAGAATATGAGATACAAATCCTTTATCAATATGTGTTGTACAAATATTCTCTCCCAGTGTGTAGCTTATCTTTTCCTCCTTTAACATGTTTTTCACAAAGCAAAAGTTTTTAACTTTGATAAAGTCCAATTTATAATTTTTTTCTTTTATGGATCATGCTTTTGGTATAAAGTCTACAAATTCTGCCTGGCCCTATATCCGAAAGATTTCCCCCTATTTTTCTAAACTTTTAAATAATAGTTCTATGTTAAGTCTGTGATTCATCTTGAGTTAATTTTTATAAGGTATAAGGTTTAGATAGATGTTCATTTTTCTGCCTATAGATGCTCAGTGGCTCCAGGACCATTTATTGAAAAGTCTGTGCTTCCTCAATTGAATTGGTTTTGTGCCTTTGTCAAAAATCAATTGAGCATATTTGTGTGTGTCTATTTCTAGGTTCTCTATCCCATTTTATTGATCTATGTGTCTATCCTTCTTCCAATATGACACTATTTTGATTATTGTGGCTATGTAGCAGGACTTCATATAGGGTAGACTCATTCCTCCCGTTTTATTCTTCTTTTAAAAGATGCTTTAGCTATTCTAGGTCTGTACCTTTCAATATAAATTTTAGAATAAGCTTGTCTATGGCCACAAAAAAATGTTGCTGGGATCATTTAACACCTTTGTTGAGATATAATTGGTATACAATAAAATTTCACACATTTAAAGTATACAATTTAATGAGATTAATGTATGTATATACCACCGCAATTAAGATATTGAACATACCCATTACTCCAAAGTTTCTGCGTGCCCTTTTTTAATCTCTCCCCATTCAGCCTTGTCTCAAGGGAACTACTAATCTGCTTTCTGTCATTATGTATTAGTTTGCATTTCTTTTTGTTTTACATAAATGGAATCATACAATATGAACACTTTGGCTTCTTTCACTCAGCTTAATTCTTTTGAGATTCATCCATGTTATGCCATTCACTCAGTTTATTCCTGTTTAATGCTCAGCAATAGTCTATTGTGTCGACATACCACAGTTTGTTTATCCATTTCCAAACATTTGAGCTGTTTCCAGTTTTTGGCCAGTACAAGTAAAGCTGCTATGAACATTCACGTACAAGTATTTGTCCTGACACATACTTTCATTTCTCTTGGGTAAAAATCTAAGAGTAGTGTGGTTGGTGCTATGGTTTGAATATGTCTCCTCCAAAATTCAGGCATCGCCAATGTGGTAGTATTAAGAGGTGGGACATTTAAGAGGTGATTAGGTTATGAGGGTTCCCCGCTTTTGTGAATGGGATTAAATGCCCTCTAAAAAGGGGTTGACAGGATTTTGTTCCTTTTGCCCTTCTGCCATGTGATAGCACAGTCTTCCTCCCCTCCAGAGAGTGAAGCAAATAAAACACCATCAGGGAAGCAGAGAGCGGCCCTCAGACAACAAACATGCCAGACCTTGATCTTGGACTTCCTTGTCTCCAGAACTGTGAGAAAATAAATTTCTGTTCTTATAAATGACCCAGTGGCTGGGCACGGTGGCTCATGCCTGTAATCCCAGCACTTTGGGAGGCTGAAGCAGGTGGATCATCTGAGGTCAGCAGTTCGAGACCAGCCTGGCCAACATGGTGAAACCCCGTCTCTACTAAAAATACAAAAAATTAGCCAGGTGTGGTGGCAGGCGCCTGTAATCCCAGCTACTCGGGAAGCCACGGCAGAAGAATTGCTTGAACCCGGGAGGTGGAGGTTGCAGTGAGCCGAGATTGCGCCATTGCACTCCAATCTGGGCAACAAGAGTGAAACTCAGTCTCAAATAAATAAATAACCCACTCTCAGGTAATCTGTTATAGCAGCACAAATGGACTAAGCTGGATCTTATAGCAAATGTATGTTTAACTTTTTAAGAACCTGCAAACTGTTTTCAAAAATGGTTGTACCATTTACATTCCCATCAGCAGTGTATGAGAGAGTTCCATTTCCTCTGCATCCTTGCCAAGCCTAGGTATGGTCAAAATTTTAACTGTTCTAATAGTTGGCATCTCATTGCAATTTTATTCATATTTCCCTAAGGACTATCAGTGTTGAGCATCTTTTCACATGCTTATTTGCCATTCAGATATCTTCTTTAGTGAAATATCTTTTCATATTTTTTGCCCATTTTTAATTTAGTTATTTGTTTTCTTAGTGATAAGTTTTAACATTTCTTTATATATTCTGCGTGCATGTCCTTTATAAGATATATGGTTTGCACATTATTTTCCCTCATTTTGTGGGTCGTCTTACTCTTTTCTTCACCATGTCTTTTGAAGAACAGATGTTTTAAATTTTAATGAAGTCCCATTTATCACATTTTTATGTATTGTGTTTTTGGTGTCATATCTAAGACATTTTTGCCTAATCCTAGTTCACAAAGGTTTTTTTCTGTTTTCTTCTAGAAATTTATATTTACGTCTATGCTCTATGCTCTTCTATCTAGAAGTATTACATTTAAGTCTATGATCCATTTTGAGTATTTTTTTAGATGCAAGGTATGGATTTATGTTCTCTCTTTTTTGACATATACATATCTATCTAATTGCTCTAGCATCATTTATTGAAAACAATATCCTTTCTCAACTAAATTGCCTCTTCACCTTTGTCAAAAATCAGTTGTCCTTACACGTAAAAGTCTATTTATGGTTTTTCTATTCTATTCCATTGATCTATTTATCTATCTTCACACCAATACCATGCTGTCTATATTACTGTAGCTTTAAAGGAAGTCTTAAAATCAGGTAGTATTAGCCCTTTAACTTTGTTCTTTTTAATTTTTAACTGACAAATAATAACTGCATATATTTATGGAGTACAATGTGATGTTTCAATACATGCATACATTGCAGAATGATCAAATCAAGTAATTAACATATTTGTCACCTTGAATGCTTATCATTTCTTTGTTGTGAGAACATTTAAAATCCTCTCTTTTAGCTGTTTTGAAATATACATTATTAACTTTAGTCACCTTTGTTGTGCAATACAACACCAGAACTTATTCTTCTTGTCTAACTGAAATTTTGTACTTCTTGATAATGTCTCCCCTTTCCCCATCTCCCTCCCACCACCAGCCTCTGGTAACCACCATTCTACTCTCTACTTCTATGAGTTCAACTTTTAAAAATTCCATGTATAAGTGAGATCCTGTGGCATTTGTCTCTCTATGTCGGGCTTATTTCATTTAACATAATATACTCTAAGTCCATACATGTTGTCACAGATGACAGAATTTCCTGTTTATTTTTTGTTTTTGTTTTTAGAGAAAGGGTCTGTTACCCAGGCTGGAGTACAGTGATATAACTATAACCTTGAATTCCTGGGCTCAAGCAATTCTCCTGTCTCAGTCTCCCAAGTAGCTAGGACTACAGGTGCATGCCATGCCTGGCTATTTATTTTATTTTATTTTTGAGAGACAGGGTCTTGATATACTGCTAAGGCTGGTCTTGAACTCCTGGCTTCAAGGGATCCTCCTGCCTCAGCTTCCTAAAGCATTGGGATAACAGGCATGAGCCACTGTGCCTGGCCTGGAATTTCCTGTGTGTTTTTTAAGGCCAAATAGTATTATGTATAAATACCACAATTTAAAATCCATTCATCTATTGATGGACACTTAGGTTGTTTCTGTATCTTAGCTATTGTGAATAATGCAGCAATAAACATGGAAATGCAGGCATCTCTTCTGCTGAATACTGATTTGAATTCCTTTGGGTATATACCCAGTAGTGGGATTTCTGGATCATATGGTGATTCTATTTTTCGTTTTTTGAGAAAATGACTGTACTAATTTATACTACTACCAAAAGTGTATAAAAGTTCCCCTTTCTCCATATCCTCAACAATGCTTGTTATCTTTCATCTTTCTGATGATAGTCAATCTAACAGGTGTGAGGTGATATTTCATTGTGGCTTTATTTTGCATTTCTCTGGTGATTAGAGATATTGAAGATTTTTTTCATATATATGATGGCCACTTTTATGTCTTCTTTCAAAAAATTTCTATTCAAATCCTTTGCCCATTTTTAAATAGGGTTATTTGTTTTCTTTGTTCTTGAGCAGTTTGAGTCCCTTGTATATATTAGCCCCTTATTCGATGTATGATTTGCAAATATTTTCTCCCAATCCCAGTGTTGTCTCTTCATTCTGTTAATTGTTTCCTTTGCTGTGCAGCAGCTTTTTATTTTGATACAATCCTGTTTGTCATTTTTGCCTGTGGTTTGATGTCATAACTAAGAAATCTCTACCCAGACCAACGTCGTGGAGATTTACCTCATGTTTCCTTTCAGTGATTTTATATTTTCAGGTTTTATGTTTAAGTCTTTAATCCATTTTGAGTTGATTCATGTATAAGAGGTGAGACAAGGGTCCATTCTCATTTTTCTGTATATGGATGTCCACTTTACTCAATGCTATTTATTGAAGAGACTATTCTCTTTTTATTCTATTTTTCTTTCTCCATTATGAGTTGTTGGCATCTTTGTGAAAAATCAGTTGACAATGGATGTGTGGATTTGCCTGGACTCTCGATTCTTCTTCTTTTTTTTTTTTTTTTTTTTGAGACGGCATCTCGCTCTGTTGCCCAGGCTGGAGGACAGAGGTGCGATCTTGGCTCACTGCAACCTCCACCTCCCAGGTTCAAGTGATTCTTCTGCCTCAGCCTCCCGAGTAGCTGGGACTACAGACACGCACCACCACACCTGGCTAATTTTTGTATTTTTAATAGAGATGTGGTTTCACCATATTGGCCAGGCTGGTCCCGAACTCCTGACCTCGTGATCTGCCCTCCTCGGCCTCCTAAAGTGCTGGGATTACAGGCATGAGCAACTGTGCCTGGCCTGAGTTCTCTATTCTATTCCATTGGTTGATGTATCTGTTTTTATGCCAAGAGTATGCTGTCTTAATTACTACAGCTTTGTAATATATTTGAAATCCAGTAGTGTGATGCCTCCAGCTTTCCCTTTTTGCTCACAATTGCCTTAAATAGTCAAGATTTTTTGTGGTTCTATATGAATTTTAAGATTTCTAAAAATTTCTGTAATGAATGATGTTGAAATTTTCATAGGGATTGTATTTAATCTGTAGATTGCTTTGGGTAGTATGGGCATTTTTACTATCCCTCTAATTATGTTCTTCTTCAAAGTTGCTTTAGCTGTTCTTTTCTTTTTTTTAAATTTTATTATTATTATACTTTAAGTTTTAGGGTACATGTGCACAATGTGCAGGTTTGTTACATACGTATCCATGTGCCATGTTGATTTCCTGCACCCATTAACTCTTCATTTAGCATTAGATATATCTCCTAATGCTGTCCCTTCCCCCTCCCCCCACCCCACAACAGTCCCCAGAGTGTGATGTTCCCCTTCCTGTGTCCATGTGTTCTCATTGTTCAATTCCCACCTATGAGTGAGAACATGCCGTGCTTGGTTTTTTGTCCTTGCGATAGTTTACTGAGAATGATGTTTTCCAGTTTTATCCATGTCCCTACAAAGGACATGAACTCATCAATTTTTATGGCTGCATGGTATTCCATGGTGTATATGTGCCACATTTTCTTAATGCAGTCTATCGTTGTTGGACATTTGGGTTGGTTCCAAGTCCTTGCTATTGTGAATAGTGCTGCAATAAACATACGTGTGCATGTGTCTTTATAGCAGCATGATTTATAATCCTTTGGGTATATACCCAGTAATGGGATGGCTGGGTCAAATGGTATTTCTAGTTCGAGATCCCTGAGGAATCGCCACACTGACTTCCACAATGGTTGAACTAGTTTACAGTCCCACCAACAGTGTAAAAGTGTTCCTGTTTCTCCACATCCTCTCCAGCACCTGTTGTTTCCTGACTTTTTAATGATGGCCATTCTAACTGGTGTGAGATGGTATCTCATTGTGGTTTTGATTTGCCTTTCTCTGATGGCCAGTGATGATGAGCATTTCTTCATGTGTTTTTTGGCTGCATAAATGTCTTCTTTTGAGAAGTGTCTGTTCATGTCCTTTGCCCACTTTTTGATGGGGTTGTTTGTTTTTTTCTTGTAAATTTGTTTGAGTTCATTGTAGATTCTGGATATTAGCCCTTTGTCAGATGAGTAGGTTGCAAAAATTTTCTCCCATTCTGTAGGTTGCCTGTTCACTCTGATGGTAGTTTCTTTTGCTGTGCAGAAGCTCTTTAGTTTAATTAGATCCCATTCGTCAATTTTGGCTTTTGTTGCCATTGCTTTTGGTGTTTTAGACATGAAGTCCTTGCCCACGCCTATGTCCTGAATGGTATTGCCTAGGTTTTCTTCTAGGGTTTTTATGATTTTAGGTCTAACATTTAAGTCTTTAATCCATCTTGAATTAATTTTTGTATAAGGTGTAAGGAAGGGATCCCGTTTCAGCTTTCTACATATGGCCAGCCAGGTTTCCCAGCACCATTTATTAAATAGGGAATCCTTTCCCCATTTCTTGTTTTTGTCAGGTTTGTCAAAGATCAGATAGTTGTACATGTGTGGCATTATTTCTGAGGGCTCTGTTCTGTTGCATTGATCTATATCTCTGTTTTAGTACCAGTACCATGCTGTTTTGGTTACTGTAGCCTTGTAGTATAGTCTGAAGTCAGGTAGCGAGATGCCTCCAGCTTTGTTCTTTTGGCTTAGGATTGACTTGGTGATGTGGGCTCTTTTTTGGTTCCATATGAACTTTAAAGTAGTTTTTTCCAATTCTGTGAAGAAAGTCATTGGTAGCTTGATGAGGATGGCATTGAATCTATAAATTACCTTGGGCAGTATGACCATTTTCACAATATTGATTCTTCCAACCCATGAGCATGGAATGTTCTTCCATTTGTTTGTATCCTCTTTTATTTCATTGAGCAGTGGTTTGTAGCTCTCCTTGAAGAGGTCCTTTACATCCCTTGTAAGTTGGATTCCTAGGTATTTTATTCTCTTTGAAGCAATTGTGAATGGGAGTTCACTCATGATTTGGCTTTCTGTTTGTCTGCTATTGGTGTGTAAGAGTGCTTGTGATTTTTGTACATTGATTTTGTATCCTGAGACTTTGCTGAAGTTGCCTATCAGCTTAAGGAGATTTTGGGCTGAGACAATGGGGTTTTCTAGATATACAATCATGTCATCTGCAAACAGGGAAAATTTGACTTTCTCTTTTCCTAATTGAATACCCTTTATTTCCTTCTTCTGCCCAATTGCCCTGGCCAGAACTTCCAACACTATGTTGAATAGGAGTGGTGACAGAGGGCATCCCTGTCTTGTGCCAATTTTCAAAGGGAATGCTTCCAGTTTTTGCCCATTCAGTATGATATTGGCTGGCAGTTTGTCCTAGATAGCTCTTATTATTTTGAGATACGTCCCATCAATACCTAATTTATTGAGAGTTTTTAGCATGAAGCGTTGTTGAATTTTGTCAAAGGCCTTTTCTGCATCTATTGAGATAATCATGTGATTTTTGTCTTTGGTTCTGTTTATATGCTGGATTACATTTATTGATTTGCATATGTTGAACCAGCCTTGCATCCCAGGGATGAAGCCCACTTGATCATGGTGGATAAGCTTTTTGATGTGCTGCTGGATTCGGTTTGCCAGTATTTTATTGAGGATTTTTGCACCAATGTTCATCAAGGATATTGGTTGTGTCTCTGCCAGGCTTTGGTATCAGGATGATGCCGGCCTCATAAATTGAGTTAGGGAGGATTCCCTATTTTTCTATCGATTGGAATAGTTTTCGAATTCGGCTCTGAATCCATCAGGTCCTGTACTCTTTTTTGTTGGTAAGCTATTGATTATTGCCACAATTTCAGAGCCTGTTATTGGTCTATTCAGAGATTCAACTTCTTCCTGGTTTAGTCTTGGGAGGGTGTAAGTGTCAAGGAATTCATCCATTTCTTCTAGATTTTCTAGTTTATTTCCATAGAGGTGTTTGTAGTATTCTCTGATGGTAGTTTGTATTTCTGTGGGATTGGTGGTGATATCCCCTTTATCATTTTTTATTGCATCTATTTGATTCTTCTCTCTTTTCTTCTTTATTAGTCTTGCTAGAGGTCCATCAATTTTGTTCATCTGTTCAAAAAACCAGCTCCTGGACTCATTAATTTTTTGAAGAGTTTTTTGTGTCTCTGTTTCCTTCAGTTCTCCTCTGATTTTAGTTATTTCTTGCCTTCTGCTAGCTTTTGAATGTGTTTGCTCTTGATTTTCTAGTTCTTTTAATTGTGATGTTAGGGCGTCAATTTTGGATCTTTCCTGCTTTCTCTTGTGGGCATTTAGTGCTATAAATTTCCCTCTACACACTGCTTTGAGTGTGTCCCAGAGATTCTGGTGTGTTGTGTCTTTGTTCTCGTTGGTTTCAAAGAACATCTTTATTTCTGCCTTCATTTCGTTATGTACCCAGTAGTCATTCAGGAGCAGGTCGTTCAGTTTCCATGTAGTTGAGCGGTTTTGAGTGAGTTTCTTAATCCTGAGTTGTAGTTTGATGGTACTGTGGTCTGAGAGACAGTTTGTTATAATTTCTTTTCTTTTACATTTGCTGAGGAGAGCTTTACTTCCTACTATGTGGTCAATTTTGGAATAGGTGTTGTGTGGTTCTGAATAAAAATGTATATTCTGTTGATTTGGGGTGGAGAGTTCTGTAGATGTCTATTAGGTTCACTTGGTGCAGAGCTGAGTTCAATTCCTGGGTATCCTTGTTAACTTTCTGTCTCGTTGATCTGTCTAATGTTCACAGTGGGGTGTTAAAATCTCCCATTATTATTGTGTGGGAGTCTAAGTCTCTTTGTAGGTCACTCAGGACTTGCTTTATGAGTCTGGGTGCTCCTGTATTGGGTGCATGTATATTTAGGATAGTTAGCTCTTCTTGTTGAATTGATCCCTTTACCATTGTTTAATGGCCTTCTTTGTCTCTTTTGATCTTTGTTGGTTTAAAGTCTGTTTTATCAGAGACTAGGATTGCAACCCCTGCCTTTTTTTGTTTTCCATTTGCTTGGTAGATCTTCCTCCATCCCTTTATTTTGAGCCTATGTGTGTCTCTGCACGTGTGATGGGTTTCCTGAATACAGCACACTGATGGGTCCTGACTCCTTATCCAGTATGCCAGTCTGTGTCTTTTAATTGGAGCATTTAGCCCATTTACATTTAACGTTAATATTGTTATGTGTGAATCTGATCCTGTCATTATGATGTTAGTTGGTTATTTTGCTCGTTATTTGATGCAGTTTCTTCCTAGCCTCGATGGTCTTTACAATTTGGCATGTTTTTGCCGTGGCTGGTAACGGTTGTTCCTTTCCATGTTTAGTGCTTCCTTCAGGAGCTCTTTTAGGGCAGGCCTGGTGGTGACAAAATCACTCAGCATTTGCTTGTCTGTAAAGTATTTTATTTCTCCTTCACTTATGAAGCTTAGTTTGGCTGGATATGAAATTCTGGGTTGAAAATGCCCCCACTCTCCTCTGGCTTGTAGAGTTTCTGCTGAGAAATCCGCTGTTAGTCTGATGGGCTTCCCTTTGTGGGTAACCCGACCTTTCTCTCTGGCTGCTTTCAACTTTGGTGAATCTGACAATTACGTGTCTTGGAGTTGCTCTTCTCGAGGAGTATCTTTGTGGCGTTCTCTGTATTTCCTGAATCTGAATGTTGGCCTGCCTTGCTAGATTGGGGAAGTTCTCCTGGATAATATCCTGCAGAGTGTTTTCCAACTTGGTTCCATTCTCCCCGTCACTTTCAGGTACACCAATCAGACGTACATTTGGTCTTTTCACATAGTCCCATATTTCTTGGAGGCTTTGTTCGTTTCTGTTTGTTCTTTTTTCTCTAAACTTCCCTTCTTGCTTCATTTCATTCATTTCTTCTTCCATCACTGATAACTTTTCTTCCAGTTGATCGCATGGGCTCCTGAGGCTTCTGCATTCTTCACGTAGTTCTCGAGCCTTGGCTTTCAGCTCCATCAGCTCCTTTAAGCACTTCTCTGCATTTGTTATTCTAGTTATACATTCATCTAATTTTTTTTCAAAGTTTTTAACTTCTTTGCCATTGGTTTGAATTTCCTCCTGTTGCTTGGAGTAGTTTGATCATCTGAAGCCTTCTCTCTACTCGTTGAAGTCATTCTCCATTCAGCTTTGTTCTGTTGCTGGTGAGGAACTGCGCTCCTTTGGAGGAGGAGAGGCGCTCTGCTTTTTAGAGTTTCCAGTTTTTCTGCTCTGTTTTTTCCCCATGTTTGTGGTTTTATCTACTTTTGGTCTTTGATGATGGTGATGTACAGATGGGTTTTTGGTGTGGATGTCCTTTCTGTTTGTTAGTTTTCCTTCTACCAGACAGGACCCTCAGCTGCAGGTCTGTTGGAGTTTGCTAGAGGTCCACTCCAGACCCTGTTTGCCTGGGTATCAGCAGCGGTGGCTGCAGAACAGCGGATTTTCATGAAACGCGAATGGTGCTGCCTGAACATTCCTCTGGAAGTTTTGTCTCAGAGGAGTACCCAGCCGTGTGAGGTGTCAGTCCGCCCCTACTGGAGGATGCCTCCCAGTTAGGCTGCTCGGGGGTCAGGGACCAACCTGAGGAGGCAGTCTGCCCGTTCTCAGATCTCCAGCTGCGTGATGGGAGGACCACTACTCTCTTCAAAGTTGTCAGACAGGGACATTTAAGTCTGCAGAGGTT
>NW_026652282.1:56945374-56951182 GCF_009828535.3 Hylobates moloch | reverse complement strand
TTGAAAATTCTTTTCTTTAAGAATGTTCAATATTGGCCCCCACTCTCCTCTGGCTTGTAGAGTTTCTGCTGAGAAATCCGCTGTTAGTCTGATGGGCTTCCCTTTGTGGGTAACCCGACCTTTCTCTCTGGCTGCCCTTAACATTTTTTCCTTCATTTCAACTTTGGTGAATCTGACAATTACGTGTCTTGGAGTTGCTCTTCTCGAGGAGTATCTTTGTGGCGTTCTCTGTATTTCCTGAATCTGAATGTTGGCCTGCCTTGCTAGATTGGGGAAGTTCTCCTGGATAATATCCTGCAGAGTGTTTTCCAACTTGGTTCCATTCTCCCCGTCACTTTCAGGTACACCAATCAGACGTACATTTGGTCTTTTCACATAGTCCCATATTTCTTGGAGGCTTTGTTCGTTTCTGTTTGTTCTTTTTTCTCTAAACTTCCCTTCTTGCTTCATTTCATTCATTTCTTCTTCCATCACTGATAACTTTTCTTCCAGTTGATCGCATGGGCTCCTGAGGCTTCTGCATTCTTCACGTAGTTCTCGAGCCTTGGCTTTCAGCTCCATCAGCTCCTTTAAGCACTTCTCTGCATTTGTTATTCTAGTTATACATTCATCTAATTTTTTTTCAAAGTTTTTAACTTCTTTGCCATTGGTTTGAATTTCCTCCTGTTGCTTGGAGTAGTTTGATCATCTGAAGCCTTCTCTCTACTCGTTGAAGTCATTCTCCATTCAGCTTTGTTCTGTTGCTGGTGAGGAACTGCGCTCCTTTGGAGGAGGAGAGGCGCTCTGCTTTTTAGAGTTTCCAGTTTTTCTGCTCTGTTTTTTCCCCATGTTTGTGGTTTTATCTACTTTTGGTCTTTGATGATGGTGATGTACAGATGGGTTTTTGGTGTGGATGTCCTTTCTGTTTGTTAGTTTTCCTTCTACCAGACAGGACCCTCAGCTGCAGGTCTGTTGGAGTTTGCTAGAGGTCCACTCCAGACCCTGTTTGCCTGGGTATCAGCAGCGGTGGCTGCAGAACAGCGGATTTTCATGAAACGCGAATGGTGCTGCCTGAACATTCCTCTGGAAGTTTTGTCTCAGAGGAGTACCCAGCCGTGTGAGGTGTCAGTCCGCCCCTACTGGAGGATGCCTCCCAGTTAGGCTGCTCGGGGGTCAGGGACCAACCTGAGGAGGCAGTCTGCCCGTTCTCAGATCTCCAGCTGCGTGATGGGAGGACCACTACTCTCTTCAAAGTTGTCAGACAGGGACATTTAAGTCTGCAGAGGTTACTGCTGTCTTTTTGTTTGTCTGTGCCCTGCCCCCAGAGGTGGAGTCTACAGAGGCAGGCAGGCCTCCTTGAGCTGTGGTGGGCTCCACCCAGTTCGAGCTTCCTGGCTGCTTTGTTTACCCCAGACTCGTTGCCGCCTTGCAGTTTGATCTCAGACTGCTGTGCTAGCAATCAGTGAGACTCCATGGGCGTAGGACCCTCCGAGCCAGGTGGGGGATATAATCTCCTGATGTGCCGTTTTTTAAGCCCATCGGAAATGCACAGTATTAGGGTGGGTGTGACCCGATTTTCCAGGTGCCGTCTGTCACCCCTTTCTTTGACTAGGAAAGGAAACTCCCTGACCCCTTGCACTTCCCGAGTGAGGCAGTGCCTCGCCCTGCTTCAGCTCACGCATGGTGCCCTGCACCCACTGTCCTGCACCCACTGTCTGGCACTCCCTAGTGAGATGAACCCGGTACCTCACATGGAAATGCAGAAATCACCCGTCTTCTGCATCGCTCATGCTGGGAGCTATAGACTGGAGCTGTTCCTGTTTGGCCATCTTGGCTCCGCCCCAGGAAGTACAGCTGCTTTAGCTCTTCTATGTCCTTTGCATTTCCATATGAATTTTAGAATCAGCTTGTCAATTCTGCAAGCTTTCAGGGATTTTGATTGGGATTGCATTTAAATCAATATATCAATTTGGGGGGAATTGACACTTTAATAATGTTGAATCTTCTGTCCCACTAATATATCTCCCCAATCATTTTGGGTTTTCTTCAGTTTCTGCCAGCAGTTTTCTGTAGTTTTCACTGTACAGACTTTTCACATCTTTTGTCAGGTGTATCCCTAAGTATTTTGGATTAGGTATTGGATTAAGTTCCCTAAGTATTTTGTTGCTATTGTAAATCGTATTGTTTGTTTATTTCAATTATTGATTTTTCATTGCTAGTATACAGAAACACAATTAATTTTTGTATACTCATCTTGTATCCTGCAATCTTGCCAAACACGCTTAATAGTTTAAAGAGATTTTCTAAAAATTCCATCAGATTTCTAGATAGATGGTCATGTTTGTGGATAAATAGTTTTACTTCTTCCGTTCTGATCTGCATATCTTTTATTTATTTGTCTTGCCTGATTGCACTGGCTAGAATGTCCAATGCAATGTTGAATAGAAGAGTAAATGTGGACATTCCTTTCCCTATTCCTGATCCTTCACTAATAAGTATCATACTAGTGATAGGTTTTTTGTAACTGTTTTTCACCAGGTTGAGGAAGTTCCCAGTGATTCCTACTTTGCTGAGAATTTTATAAGAAACAGATGGTAAATTTTGTCATGTAATTTTTTGCACTGGTTAAGATGATCATGTGATTTTTTCTTTCCAGTTTGTTAATATAGTGAGTTACATTGACTAATTTTCAAATATAAAATCAACCCTGCATTTTTGGGATAAACCCTATGTCACCATAGTGCATTATTATCCTTTTTATATAATATTGAATTCTATTTGCTGAAATTTTGTTCAGAAAATTTTTGTATCAAGGTAGTGCTGGCCATAGAAAATATTTTGATATCAGAACGATGAGTTGGGAAATATTCCCTCTTCCTCAATTTTCTGGAAGAGTTAATGTTGAATTGGTGTTGTTTATTCCTTAAATTTTTGGTAGAATTCATTGATGAAGTCATCTGGGGCCTGATGTTTTCTTTATGGAAAGGTTTTTAAGTACCAATTCAATTGTATTAATAGATGTAGGGCTATTCAAATTATCTAATTGTTCTTGTGTGAGCTTTGATAGTTTGTTTCTTTCAGAGAATATATCCATTTTATCTAAATTGTCAAATTTATAGGCATATAATTGTTTTTTGTTTGTTTGTTTGTTTGTTCATTTGTTTGTTTTTGAGACGGAGTCTCGCTTTGTCACCCAGGCACCCAGGCTGGAGTGCAGTGGCGCGATCTTGGCTCACTGCAAGCTCTGCCTCCCGGGGTCACGCCATTCTCCTGCCTCAGCCTCTCCGAGTAGCTGGGACTACAGGCGCCCGCCACCACGCCCAGCTAATTTTTTGTATTTTTAGTAAAGACGGGGTTTCACCATGGTCTCGATCTCCTGACCTCGTGATCCACCCACCTTGGCCTCCCAAAGTGCTGGGATTACAAGTGTGAGCCACCGGGCCTGGCCTTTTATAGGCATATAATTGTTACAGTGTCCCATAATCCACTTAAAATTTTGTGGATTCTGTAGTGATATCATTTTTCTTATTTCTGACATTAGTGATGCATGTCTTCTCTCTGTTTTGTTAGTCAGTCTGGTAGAGGCTTACCAATTTTATTGATCTTTTCAAAGAACCAGATTTTGGCTTCATTGATTTTTCTCTATTGTTTTCCTGTTTTCTATACCATTGACTCCCACCCTGGTCTTTTTTTATTTACATGTTTCCGTTTTTCAGCTTATTTTGTGTTGAATTTGCTCTTCATTTCCTAGTGTCTTAATATGAAATTGAGGTCATTGACTTTAGAACCTTTCTTCTTTGCTAATATAAGTGTTTTCATGCTATAAATTTTCCCCTTTTACTACTTTAGCAGCATCTTGCAAATTCTACTATGTTGTATTTTCACTTTCATTCAGATCAAAATATATTCTAATAACCCTTTAGACCTCTTCTTTGATCCATGGATTAGTTAGAAGGGTGTCATTTTGTTTTTAAATATTTGGAGAATTTTCAGGTATGTTTTTGTTATTGATTTATAATTTAATTTTGTTTTGATGAGAACACATACTTTGTATGGCTGGATTCTTTTCATTTTCTTAAGGTTTCTTATATTACCTTCAATGTAGTCCATCTTGAATGTTTCATGTACACGTGAAAGCAATCAGTTTCCTTCTGTAGTTGGGTGGAGTGTTCCATAATATAGTGAATTACACTATATTATGTCAATTAGTTCAAGTTGGTTGGTAGTTGTTAGACTGACAGAAATTTATTGTTTATAGTTCTGGAGGTTGGGAAGGCCAAGATCAAGGCACCCAACAGATTCAGTGTCTGGTGAGGGCCCATTCTTCCTAAGGGTGCCTTCTACATGTCCTCATATGGTGAAAAGGCAAAGGGGCTTCCTCAAGCCTCTTTTATAAGGGCACTAATCCCATTAATGAGAGCGAAGCCCCTTCCAAAGTTCTCACCTCTTAATGTTATCACACTGGGGATTTTCAACATATGAATTTTGTGGAGACACAAACATTCAGACCACAGCAATAGTGTTGTTGAAATCTTTTACATCCTTACTGATTTTCTACATATCCCATCGATTTTTTTTTTTTTTGAGATGGCGTCTCGCTCTGTTGCCCAGGCTGGAGTGCAATGGTGTGATCTCGGCTCACTGCAATCTCTGCCTCCCGGGTTTAAGCAATTCTCCTGCCTCAGCCTCCCAAGTAGCTGGGACTACAGGCACCTGCCACCACGCCCAGCTAATTTTTATATTTTTAATAGAGACGAGGTTTCACCATGTTGGCCAGGATGGTCTTGATCTCTTGACCCGTGATCCGGCCGCCTCCGCCTCCCAAAGTGCTGGGATTACAGGCGTGAGCCAAGGCGCCCAGCCTTATTCCATCAAATTTTAAGAGAGGGGTATTGAAGTCTCCAGTCAGAATCATGAATTTGTCTATTTTTTTCTTGTAGTTCTGTCAGTTTTTGTTCCGTGTATTTTGAAGCTCTTTTATTAGCTGCATAAACATTTAGAAACCTTATTTCTTCCTGATGAATGGAACCCTTTGTCATTATGAAATGACCTTCTTTATTCCTAACGATATCATTTGTGCTGAAATCTACATTGTCTGATGTTAATAGCCACTCCAGATTCCTTTTGACAAGAGTTGCCATGTTATATTTTCCCCATTTTTTCCTTTTAACCTATTTGTCTCTTTATATTTAAGTATGGCTCTTGCAGGCAGCAAATATGGTTAGGTCTTGCATTTTTACCCTATTTGACAATCTCTGCCTTTTCACTGAGTGTTGAGGTAATTTTCATTTAATGTAATTTTAGTTATACTTAGATTTAAATCTATCATGTTTTCTATTTGTTCCCTTTTATTTTTCTTCCATCTTTCCTCTTTGTCTTCTCCGGAATTGAATACTTTTTATTATTCCATTTTGTCTTGTTTTAGATTATTGACTATAAGTCCTTGTTTTGTTATTTTAATGGTTGTTGACCTTCAGATATTATAAGTATAATAGAGAAATAATACAAACAAATTTATGTCTATACTCCTTAGATGTAATGGACCAATTTCTTGACAGATACACATTATCGAAGCTCACTCAAAAAGAAATAGGTAACCTGGGTAGTTTGAGATCCGTCAAGTAAACGTGATTTGTAGTTAAAAAGCTTCCAGGCCCAGATGGTTTCACTCACAAATTCTATCAAACATTTAAGAAAGAAATAATGTCAGTTGTACATAATCTGAAGAAGAAGAAGAGGAAGAGGAAGAAGAAGAAGAAGAAGAAGAAGAGGAGGAAGAGGAAGAAGAAGAAGAAGAAGAAGAAGAAGAAGAAGAAGAAGAAGAAGAAG
>NW_026652282.1:56932822-56945300 GCF_009828535.3 Hylobates moloch | reverse complement strand
AGAAGAAGAAGAAGAAGAAGAAGAAGAAGAAGAAGAAGAAGAAGAAGGAGAAGAAAGAAGGAGGAGGAGGAGGAGAAGGAGAAGAACAGGAAGGAGAACTTCCCAACTCATTGTATGAGGCCAGTGTTACCCTAATACTAAAGCTAGGCAAAGATACTACATGGGAAGAAAACTACAGACCAGTATTTCTTATGAATATAAGATGAGAAGAGTCAGCATGATGTGTGCTGTTTCCCAGCCAAATTTAATTACGGAGGTGCAAGATAGGTGGATAGTTGGATTTAACCAGACTTAGGATTTGGCCATTTGAGTAAAAAGTAAGAGAGGAGCAAAGGAATTGAGAGCACATGGAAAGGAATTAAAATAATGGTTGGCCATGGAATTTATGTACAGTACGGAGGGAAGTGTGGACATGAAAGAGAGTGGGAGTAGTAGGTTCATTGAGTGGGACTAACATATCATTAGAATAGGGGAATGAGTTAGAAAGAGGTGGTAGTTGCAGATTGGGATGATTGAAACTCAGAAAAGAGAGGAATAGTAGCTTTTTTTTTTTTTTGAGATGGAGTCTCACTCTGTAGTCCAGGCTGGAGTGCAGTGGCACCATCTTGGCTCACCGCAACCTCCACCTCCCAGGTTCAAGCAATTCTCCTGTCTCAGCCTCCCCAGTAGCTGGGATTACAGGCGTCTGCCACCATGCCTGGCTAATTTTTGTATTTTTAGTAGAGACTGGGTTTCACCATATTGGTAAGGCCGGTCTCAAACTCCTGACCTCAGGTGATCCTCCTGCCTCGGCCTCCCAAAGTGCTGGGATTATAGGCGTGAGCCACCGTGCCCGGCCACAGAATAGTAGCTTCTACTAATGTTAGAGTCAATGATACAACCATGTGGGTTAGCAGCTCAAGTAGGGTGGAGGACAAGGTAATTAGAGGAGAGGAAGTCAGGGAGCTGAGAAAAGGATAATCTATGTGGTTACTAAAATTACCAAGAATTATGACAGGAATAGTGTTAGTGAGAGTGACAGTGAGCCAGGTGCTAAAATCTTTGAGTAAGGGTGAGTGATCTGGGATCAGTAGTTGACTGCCCTGAGTACAGATAGCAGATGGTATAATCTGATGACACGAGATTTAAAGCTGGGGGTTACTATTGAGGAGGAAGGGAAATATTCTGGAAGCAACAATCAGAAGGAGTTCTTTTCCATCTCCAGGCCCTGTGGTGCTAGAGGTGAGGAAGAGAAAGCAGCACCATTTAAAAGGGTTTCAAAGAGTGAAGACCTGAGAGGAGAATTTGATTTCAGTTAAGCACAAAAAATGAAGGGAACGTATAAAGAAGCAGTTGTGGATACAGGGGAATGGTGATGACTGACCAGGAATTCCATGAAGTAAAGTGGAAGAATTTCAGAAGCTGGGGAGGGGAAGGATATGGGGTCATGAAAGGGATATACAGAGGAGACTTGGAGTGACTGATGTCAACAGGTAAAAGCCATGATGAGATGATTTATCATCAGAAGCAGAACCAGTAGGATGTGTGTGGCCAGAGGTGGAGGGGGGAGTGAAGAGAGAGAGAGAGAGAGACTTTATAAAGAATTGACATATACAATTGTGAGATTGTGTGAGAACTGGCTAAACAAGTCCAAAATCTATACGGCAGTCAGTCAGGAAGGGAGGATCACAGGCAGTTTAGAACTCATGGACACAGGCTGAACTTTTATCTTCAGAAAGTCATGAAGGAAGGATAATAAGCAGAATGGAATCGTATGGATATATGGGCCAAAGCTGTGGTCTACTGGTGGAATTCTCTCTCCCGGGGAAATCTCAGCTCTGCTTTTACAGCCTTTTAATAGATTCAGTCAGGTCCATCCAGGATAAAATTCCTTAAAGTTAACTGATTAGGGGCTTAGTCACACCTGCAAAATATCTTCACTGAAACACCTAGATTCGTGTTTGACTAAATAACTGAAAACTGTAGCATAGCCAAGTTGGCACATCAAAGAGGCATCACAGTTCACTTGGTCTTGCTATTTTATCTAATCTGACATTTTCTGCCTTGTAATTGGGGTGTTTAGACTATTTACATATAATGTGATTACCCATAATAGCCAGGTTTAAGTCTATCATCTTGTTATTTTCTATTTGTCCCATCTGGTTTTTATTCCTCTTTTCCTGCCTTCTTCTGAATTGAGGATTTTTTTGTGTGTGATTCCACTTTACCTCCTTTTCCAGCTTATTAACTATAATTTTTGTTTTGTTATTTTAGTGGTTGTTTTAGAGTTTGTAGTATATATCTTTAACTTATCATAATCTACCTTTAAGTTACAGCATACTACCTTAAAAATAGTATAAACACCTTAAAATAGTATATTTTCATTTCCCCTCCCGACCTTTGTGTTTTGTCATACATTTTACTTTTAATTATGTTATAAACCCCACAATACATTGTTATTATTTTTGCTTAACTATCCAATTATCTTTTAAATATATTTAAATAATAAGAAAACAAACTTGTATATTTATTTACGTAGTTATCATTTCCAGTGCCCTTCATTCCTTTTGGTTCATTCCATTTGGTTCATTCCATATTTCCTTTTGGTATCATCTTCCTCCTTCCTAGGGGACTTCTATATTTCTTGTAGTGCAGGTCAGCTGGTGATGAATTCTTTTGGCTATTGCATGTCTGAAAAATATTTATTTCATCTTTATTTTGAAAGCTATTTCCATTGGGCAAAGATTTCTAGATTGACAGTTCATTTTTCTTGCAGTCCTTTAAAGATGTTGCTCCGCTGCTCTCTTGCTTGATTTTTATGATGAGAAGCCTGCTCTCATTCTTTGTTCCTTTGAATGTAATGTGTCTTTTTTCCTCTGGCTGCTGTTAACATTTTACTCTGCATTTAAGAGTGTTCAAATTTTTCCCCTTTGGCTGCTTTGAATATTTTGTCTTTATCACTGGTTTTGAGCAATTTGATTATCATATGCCTTGGCTTGGTTTTCTTCATGTTTCTTGAGGTTCTTTGAACTTCTTGAATGCCTGGGTTTATATATTTCATCAAACTTGAAAATTTTTGGCCATATTTTTTCAAATATTTTTCTGCCTTCTTCCCTTTCAGAGACTTCAATTACATGTGTATTACATTGCTTAAAGTTGTCCCACAGCTTGCTGATGCTTCTTTTAATTTTTAAAAATTCTCTTTTCTCTATGTGTTTCATTTTGGATAGCTCTATTGCTATGCCTTCAGGTTTACTGATCTTCTCCAATGTCTAATTTGATCTTAATCTCATCCAGTATATTTTTCACCTCATACATTGTACTTTCCATCTCTATGTGTTCAATTAGGGTCTTTTTGATATCTTCTATGTCTCTAGTTAATTCTTTGTACATATGTAATATGGTTAATAATAAATTTTTTCATATGTCCTTGGCTAATTGTAACATTTGTGTCCATTTTGGGATGGCTTCCATTGGTTGATTTTTTCCTCATTATGGATTGTGTTCTCCTTATTTGCACACCTGGTAACCTTTGATTGGATGCTGGATAATGTAAATTTCACATTGTTGTGTGTTGGATATTTTTGTATTCCTATAAATCTTCTTGAGGCTTGCTCTGGGATACAGTAGGGTTATTTGGAAAAAGTTTGACCCTTACAGGCCTCGCTTTTATAATTTTTTATGTGAATCTGAAATAGTACTTGATCTAGAGCTAATTATCTCCCATTACTGAGACAAGACCTTCCTGAGTACTCTACCCAATGCTTTGTGAGTTATGAAGTATTCCATTCTGGTTGGTGGGTATGGACACTATTACTGGTCTCATGTGAGTGCTGCATTCTCTTTAATCCTTTTGAATGGCTTTTTCCTTGCCTTTGGGTAGTTTCCTCACATGCATATGCTGATCTGGGGTAACATTTGCAGATCTCCAAAAATTTCTTTTTGTGCAACTCCTTCCTCTTCAATACTCTGATCTATTAACTCTAGCCACTTTAGTCTACCTGAACTCTCACCCCCATCTTCTCAACTCAAGGAGTGTGCTGGGATCTACCTGGGCTCCCCCTTATTGTGTTGTAACCTAAAAACTCTCTCATGGCAGCAAGTTGGGAAACCTTAGGGCTCACCTCATTTCTTTCTCATTTTTCAGGAATCACTATTTTTCATTGCCTGATAGCTAGTGTCTAAAAAACCCTTGTTTCATATATTTTGTCTGGAGTTTTCAGGGAGGTTGTGTCAAGTAGAAAGGTAAATTTGGTACCTATTACTCCATTTGGCTGGAAGCAGAAGTATTATCTCATTTAATATTTTTATATAAGAACTTTATTTAGATATAATTCATATGGCATATAATGTATCCATTTAAAGCATAAAATCAATATTTTAGTATAGTCACAGAGTTGTGCAACCATTACCATAACCAATTTTAAAACATTCTCATCACCCCAAAAAAGAAGCCCCATACTCATTAGCAATCACTCTCCATTTTCCCCTACTAACCTTTCCTCAGCTCTAAACAACAATTAATCTACTTTCTGTCTGTATAGAGGTGCCTGTTCTGGCCATTTCATATAACTGGGCTCATACAATATGTGGCCTTTTGTGCGTAGCTTCTTTCACACGGTATATTTTCAAGGTTCATCTGTGTTATGGCATATATCAGTGCTTCATTATTTTTTACTGCCAAATAATATTTAATTAAATCGATATAGCACATTATTTATATCTATATATAGTTATGTGTGTGTGTGTGTGTATAGTTGATGGACATCCAATTGTTTCTATCTTTTGGCAATTATGAATAATGCGGCAATATAAATATTCATGTGCAAATTTTTGTGGGGTCATACACCTTCATTTCTCTTGAGCACATACCTAGGAGTGTAATTACTGGGTCGCATGGTAACCGTATGTTAATTTTTTGAGACTGTCCTATTTAATTTTAATCCTTACAATTGTGTGAGGAAGGCTCTGTCATCTCCATTCTACAGAGAAGTCATGGCAGTTCAACTAGGTTAAGTAATTTGCCCAATGTTGCAGTACTAGAAAGTAATGGGATTAAAGACCAGGTTTTCTTGGCAAATAGTCACTCTCATATACTGTTGTCAAGATGATAGATTGATACTATTGTTTAGAAGAGCAATTTGGCAATATATGTTCAAAATGTTAAATGCTTACAACCCAGTCAGCTTACACTTACAACCCAGTAGTTTCTCATCCAGAAATTTATCCAACACAAATACTACCACTTCTAGCAAAATATGTATACCAAAATATTTATTGTAAAGTCATTGTAATAAAAACAATTCGGACACATAAATGACCAGCAGTAGTGGACTGTACATCCATACAATGCAACCATCAAAGAGAATGTGAAGATATATGCTAATCAAAAAAAATGCTCAATAAATAGTAAAAATAAAGTCAAAGAGCAAAATAATATGTATGGTAGTGATCCCATTTGTGGGGAAAACCAAGGAAGACATATGCTTATACATGTACTGGAAATTACTGAAACACAGAAATATATTACTTATATATGAGAAATGGGAATAAGAGCTGAGTACTTTTATTTTTCATTTTATGTTTCTCCGTGCTGTTTTAGCTATTGGTTATGATTTTGTATGACTTCTGTAAATTTAAAAAGTGATTTTTAAATACCAGGTATTCTGACTCCAAATCCAGTGCTCTCCCTCATACATCATAACCATACAGTATTTCCATCTTCAAAACTACCACTGAGGCCCAGCATCTGCCTTACATATAGTAAGCACTGAAATAATTGTCAGAAAGATAAAGAATTCCTTCCCTTTAAGAAAAGGCTAATTGGTGCCACAAAGCAGGTTATAAAAATGGTTGAGAAACTTGTCTCAGAAAAGAAACTCATTCAATTGTAATGGAAAATTGATAAGAGAGGGATTAGAGTAAGTTAGAAGTGAGAAGTCTGGTGGTTGCCAGAGCAACCTCTTCCTGATTGGAAGGAATCTCTCACTGGAGAAGGGCTGTTGATGCAGGCACTGCTGCCTCCATCTTCTTTGTTTTCATTTAGCTCTGATCATCAGGCCATGAGCAACTAAGCTAGAAGGAGTTCTAGGAGTCAGTGGCATAACCACAGCAACAGGCATGCTGGGACCTGACAGGGAAAGAGGACAGAGTAGACTGGCAGGCAGCAATAGGGAGAAAGAAGGGCCCAACCTGAAGAAGGGAGATTGCCAAAAGTCCAAGTCACAGGGTTCAAGGTAATGAGGCTAATTCAAGTCTTATTTGTACTGGTTTGAGAGCCAATTTGGAGTCTGGGGCCCAGGAACAGTAGTATTTGCACAGCGGTGATAATCATAGAAATTTGGGTAGAAGTTTCTGGATTCTGGGGATTGATCTGGTTTGAAGAGAACATGGTCTAGTTCCCCTATCAACCTAAGAAGCCAGACTGGACAAGGTCTAGGCTGCTGGGGGTGGGGTGAGGATGGAGTTCAAGCCAGCCATAGAAGCTACTAGAAGCTCCATGAGAGTGAGGGCTGCTCTTATTCACTGCCTTATCCCCAATGCCTAGAATAATTTTTGACGCAGATGTTAAATAGGTGTCAAATGAGTGAAGCCCAGTTCTTTAGATTAGGGCTTTCCTCAAACACACCAGATCATGTGCTTAGGGCATCAAGCTAATTCTGAACTTCAGCCACCAGTGGGAAAAAGCTCTTGCTATATTTTCAGTCGTGGCAGGAGCTGGGTGAGGCTGACCACGAAGGCTAAAGACCTTCAGTTCCTACAAATGGGCAAGTCTCTGGCAGACAGAGACCAACAGCCACAAAATTTCTTTTAATCATATCGCAAATGTTACCTCCCCAGAAAGACCTTTTCTGACTGCTATAGCTAAGATGCCCCTCAATACTCACCAGGTTATCCTCTGTCCCGTTGCTCTGTTTTATTCACTATCTGAAAACACCTGAGGTATTTGTCCATGAGTTCAGTGTCTGTGTCTCTCCACTAGAATTTACACTTCACAAGAGCTGGAACTTTGTCTCATTCATTCCTATATTCCTGGCACCTAGAACAAGAGCTTGGTACACAATCAGTGCTCAGTAAACATTTGTTGAAACCCAGGCTGGAGGAACCAGTCATCTAGTATAAGAACCATTTCCCACTTTTTTATCAGAGGAGAAATTAAAGCTCGAGTTTAATTTACACCGTGATTCAACAATTGAGTTTAGTGACAAAGGTACCAGTTTATTTTTGTTTCTATTTATTTACATTTTAATCTATTGAGCAGATATTTTCTATGTTAACCATTTTATATTAAACTAGAAAAATTGTCAAAAGAACTCATATGTTAATCTATGACCACCCCTATCTATGTCTGAAGAAATGTTTGGGCCAGGTGCAGTGGCTCACGCCTGTAATCCCAGCACTTTCGGAGGTCAAGGCGGGTGGATCACGAGGTCAGGAGATCGAGACCATCCTGGACAACATGGTGAATCTCCGTCTCTACTAAAAATACAAAAACTAGCCGGGCATGATGGTGTGTGCCTGTAATCCCAGCTACTCGGAAGGCTGAGCCAGGAGAATCACTTGAACCCGGGAGGCAGAGGTTGCAGTGAGCTAAGATGGCACCACTGCACTCCGGGCGACAGAGCAAGAATCCATCTCAAAAAACAAAAAAACAAAACAACAACAACCAAAAAAAAAACAGAAAAAAGAAAAAAAGAAATATTTGACTAGTCTATAGTCAAACCCAAGGTGATTCTTGTCAAGAACTGTGAAGGATCTGAGAGCGTATCCTACTTGCAAGCTAACAAGTTATCCTGTCGTGATTTCATGAATACTTGTAGAAGATATAAAACTCCTGGGTCAGAGACAGGAGTTATTATCATTATTAAATAAGAACATAATAATAATATTATTATTTTAATTTTTTTGAGACAGGATCTTGCTCTGTCACCCAGGCTGCAGTGAGTGGTGTGATCATAGCTCACTGTAGCCTCAAACTCCTGGGCTCAAGAGATCCTCCCACCTCAGCCTCTCGAGTAGATGGGAATGCAACCGTGCACCACCATGCCCAGCTAATTTTTAAATTTTTTTTTATAGACAGGGTCTTGCTATGTTGTCTGGGCTGGTCTCAGCCTCGCAAAGCACTGAGATACAGGTGTGAACCACTGGGCCTGGCATTATAGTTGTTACTATTATTTACAGCAGAAGCAATATCCAGAGTATCAGTATGTGTGCCAGTTTCCTGTACCCTAATTCTCATGGGATGACTTGAAGAGGGCCAGGTGATGCAAGCATCTGGATTGTGTTACAGAAGAGGAAACTGACCGGGGGCAGTGGCTTACGACTGTAATCCCAGCACTTTTGGAGGCTGAGGCAGGGAGGATCACTTGAGCCCAGGAGTTTGAGACCAGCTTGAGCAACATAGTGAGACTTTATCTCTATAAATAAATAAATAATAAGAAAGAAGAGAAAACCCAAGCTTAACAAACCTCAATAATTTTTTTTAAATTTATTTATTATACTTCACGTTCTGGGGTACATGTAGAGAATGTGCAGGTTTATTACATAGGTATACACGTGCCATGGTGGTCTGCTGCACCCATCAACCTGTCACCTGCATTAGGTATTTCTCCTAATGCTATCCCTCCCCTAGCCCCCCACCCCGTGACAGGCCCCAGTGTGTGATGTTCCCCTCCCTGTGTCCATGTGTTCTCATTGTTCAACTCCCACTTCTTTTATAATGGGTAGTAAGCCTGCCTGACCTTTACCCTAGAAGGAAAGATTATCTTTATTACATGGGACAGAACTAAGCCTGCTCTTTGTTTTGGAGGGAGAAACCATCTCTGTCTTCCAAGGCTGTTTTCTGTACAAATATCCTTGAAAATATAGTCTGTAACAAAGAAAGTCAGTGCCGCTGCTCACAAGATATGCAGACACCACGGAGAATTATTTCCCAACAACTGTGTTGTCCACTCAGGTTTGGGAATCATTGCCTTAGGAAGAGTTAGCCATATCTGCAGAGCTACCCTAGCACACCAAAACCTGTTAGGTGCTGGCAAATATTCTACCTTGCTCTGCTCTTCCCAGCTTGACCCAGCCCTTCTCCTCTAGCCATGTTGTCTAAGGTCATGCTATTCCCTTCCAGGTAAACTTTTACACTGGAAAATAGACTCACAAGCTAGCTCAGAGGCACTGGGAGCTCCCACTAAAGGATCTGCTTGAAGAAGTAGGAAGTGCCTAGAAGGAGAGCAAATAACAGTAAGATAAAAGCTTATACATTTATTTGCTAACTAAACAGATATTTATTGAGAACCTACTGTGTCCTAGCACTGTGTTAGTCACTGGGGCTATTAAGATTCATTCCTCCAACATGTAAGTTGGAGTGCCATTTATGTGCCAGATACAAGTGACAGTAAACTTTAAAGAAACAACAATACTATCATTTCCCCCAAGTAAGTTAATAAAGGAGATAGCTGTGTAAAAAAAATTGTGCATCAGAAGCAGATATAACCAGTCTGAAAAATAAAAAAATAAAAAAAATTGTGCAATGGTGTGATAAATGCTATAACAGAAGTAATGTACAAGGTACATGGATGACACTGAGAAGAGAATAACCAGTTATTCTCCAAGGAACATAAAGGAGATCAGGGAAGGGCAGGGAAGGCTTCACCACAAAGATGATTGCACTATGTCTTGAAGCATGCGTAGGAGTCTTCCAGGTAGGCAAGGGATTCCAATCAGAAAAAGAATATGGACAAAAGCACGGAGGCATGGAACAGAATGATGTGTTTGAGAAATTCCAAGTAGTTTGGTATGAGTGGCATATGAGGTGTGACTGGGAAAGATAAAAGTATGATGCTGGAGGGATAGGCAAGGACTAGATCTTGCAGGGCCTTATCTACTGTGCTGAGAAAACTGGGTGTATCCTAGAGGTCATGGGGCCTCACTGAAAGGCAAACCTTAAATTGCAAAATTAGATTTGCACTTTAGCAAAAAGGAGCAGGAGAAAACAATGATGAATGAGAGTTTACCAAGCAGGTTTGGTAAGGGGTGAGAGTGGTCCATGGAGAGAACAACATGTAAAAAGGAGCAGAGCCATGAAAGAATATGGTATGTTCAGAGAATATCAAGTAGCATGATGTGGCCAGAATGTAGGTACATGGGTGGTGAGGAGACAGTGATAAAGCTACACAGGTAATTAGGATGGCAGATGATAAAGGACATTGTAGGGAGGCAATGTCGTGGACTGGCTTAAGAGAATGGACTCTGGAGCCATACTGCCAGCATTTAAATCCCATCTCCTCAACTTACTAGCTGTGTGGCCTTGGGAAAAATATGAGACCTCTCTTGCTTTAGTTTTTTTCACATGTAAAATAAGGATAATTACAACCACCACCCCAAAGGTTTGTTTTGAGGATGAAATCATTCAATATGTAAAAAATGAGTTAGACTGTTCCTGCATTTAAAGTACCATATCAATATTAGCTGCTCTTAATATTTTAGACCACGTTAAGAAGTTTGAAGTTTAATTTTTTTTTTTTTTTTTTGGCAATTGGAAGATTTCTGATGACCTTCAAAAGGAGAGGGTATATACAAAGTGGTGTTTTAGGAAAACTAACATTGTGTCAAAAGTGTCAACGTGTTATTTTAGGCAAATTGGCAGTGTAGGTGTGTCCGGAATTGGTGGGTTCTTGGTCTCACTGACTTCAAGAATGAAGCCGCGGACCCTCGCAGTGAGTGTTACAGCTCTTAAGGTGGCGCGCCTGGAGTTTGTTCCTTCTGATGTTCAGATGTGTTCGGAGTTTCTTCCTTCTGGTGGGTTTGTGGTCTCGCTGGCTCAGGAGTGAAGCTGCAGACCTTCGTGGTGAGTGTTACAGCTCTTAAGGCGGCGCGTCTGGAGTTGTTCGTTCCTCCTGGTGGGCTTGTGGTCTCACTGGCTTCAGGAGTGAAGCTGCAGACCCTCGTGGTGAGTGTTACAGCTCATAAAAGCAGTGTGGACCCAAAGAGTGAGCAGTAGCAAGATTTATTTCAAAGAGCAAAAGAACAAAGCTTCCACAGTGTGAAAGGGAACCCGAGCCGGTTGCCACTGCTGGCTCGGGCAGCCTACTTTTATTCTCTTATCTGGCCCCACCCACATTCTGCTGATTGGTAGAGCCGAGTGGTCTGTTTTGACGGGGCGCTGATTGGTGCATTTGCAATCCCTGAGCTAGACACAAAGGTTCTCCACGTCCCCACTAGATTAACTAGACACAGAGTGTCAATGCAAAGGTTCTCCAAGCCCCACCAGAGTAGCTAGATACAGAGTGTCGATTGGTGCATTCACAAACCCTGAGCTAGACACAGGGTGCTGATTGGTGTGTTTACAAACCTTGAGCTAGATACAGAGTGCCGATTGGTGTGTTTACAATCCCTGAGCTAGACGTAAAGGTTTTCCAAGGCCCCACCAGAGTAGCTAAATACAGAGTGTCCATTGGTGCACTCACAAACCCTGAGCTAGACACAGGGTGCTGATTGGTGTGTTTACAAACCCTGAACTAGATACAGAATGCCGATTGGTGTATTTACAATCCCTGAGCTAGACATAAAGGTTCTCCATGTCCCCACCAGACTCAGGAGCCCAGGTGGCTTCACCCAGTGGATCCCACACCAGGGCTGCAGGTGGAGCTGCCTGCCAGTCCTGCGCCATGCGCCCGCACTCCTCAGCCCTTGGGTGGTCGATGGGACTGGGCACCGTGGAGCAGGGGGCGGCGCTCATCGGGGAGGCTCGGCCACACAGGAGCCCATGGAGGGGGTGGGAGGCTCAGGCATGGCGGGCTGCAGGTCCCGAGCCCTGCCCCACGGGAAGGCAACTAAGGCCCAGCAAGAAATCGAACACAGCTCTGGTGGGCTGGCACTGCTGGGGGACCCAGTACACCCTCCGCAGCTGCTGGCCCGGGTGCTAAGCTCCTCATTGCCCGGGGCCGGCAGGGCTGGCCGGCTGCTCCAAGTGCACGGCCCACCAAGCCCACGCCCACCCGGAACTCCAGCTGGCCTGCAAGCGCCGCACGCAGCCCGGGTTCCCGCTCGCGCCTCTTCCTCCACACCTCCCTGCAAGCTGAGGGAGCGGGCTCCGGCCTTGGCCAGCCCAGAAAGGGGCTCCCACAGTGCAGCAGTGGGCTGAAGGGCTCCTTAAGTGCTGCCAAAATGGGAGCCCAGGCAGAGGAGGTGCCGAGAGTGAGCGAGGGCTGTGAGGACTGCCAGCATGCTGTCACTACTCAATCCCCCCTCTAAACAGGACACCCCAACTGCTGTTGGGAATTGGCCAATGACCACTCTAGCTACTTCCTGCTGGATAGGGGCAAAGAAGGGGCCCTGAAGTTGTAGTGTCCTTCAGAGGGGAACTCTCCAGGCCAGGGGAAGTGCCAGTGGGTCGGTCCATGGGTCCTCGGTAGAAGTTGTTAGTTGAACTCACTTGGGGTTCCATTTGTAAGACCATCTGTAGCTTGATGGCCTCGATTCTAGAGGAAACAAATTTGACAAG